>NC_080685.1:73399201-74005937 GCF_030445035.2 Dasypus novemcinctus
ATCACATTAGTTCCAGAATAGAGTATTAGTAAGTCCACTCTAATCCATACTCTATTCCTCCATTCTGTGGACCCTGGGATGGTTATGTCTGCTCCACCTCTATATCGAGAGGGTGCTTAGATTCCACTTGGATGATGGATGCAATTCTCCTGTTTGCAGTTGTAGGCACTCTTGGCTCCCTGGTGTGGTGGTTGACCTTCTTCACCTTCCTGTTAGCTGGCTGAGGTAAGTCCAATAAACTAGAGGGTAGGAGTTGCAAGTCTGTTGGGGCACAGGACCTGGCTATCACAAGGACAGTCCAGAGATTCAGGTCCCCTGAGTATATATTAAACCCCAGCATCAACCACAGGTCCCATAAAAGTGACAGGAAAGGGTTGTGAACAAAGATCACACCTGAGTCCAACTCCATCACACCCAGGAACATAAATTTCAACATGCCTTGAGATTTAATCCTATATGATGCATCCTTGGGTCTCCATGTCTTTTTTCCACCACAGCTTTATAGAGGTAGGATGATGTACAATAAACTACACAAGTTTAAGATAAAACTTTGACAAGTGTTGACACATCTTTGTCAAAACTGTATACACACTTGTGAAAACATCACATATTTGAATGATGATCATACCACTACTTTGAAAGTTTCCTCTTTCTCCACAAAAATGTGTGTATGTTTGAGTGTATGTATGTGTAAATACCAATTATTAGGTTGAGGAAATCCTCTTGTATTTCTAATCTCTGCTGATTTATATTAGAAATGAATGCTGCATTTTGTCAAATGCTTTTCTTTATCTATTGAACTAACCATTTGATTTTTATATTTTGTCTTTTAATATGTGTTGATTATGGTGAATTATTCATATGAATCTTAAAGATTGTACCAAACTTTAATTCCTGTGATAAATTCCTCTTTGTCATGATGTATTAGCCTTTTCATATATTGATAGATTTTATTTGTTTAAATTCCATTGTATTTATCTACATATGGTAATGAGGAATTTTGTTGTATATTATATTAACATGTAATGCCTGGGTTGGGTATCAGCATAACATCAAATGAATTCTTTCATAACTGAGACCATGAACATGTGTTCATAAGAGAAAAAAGTCTCATATATAATCATAGTTGCAAATATATATATATATCTTTTATTTTTTTAAATGTCTTGATACCTGGTAGAGCTCAAGCAAGTCTTCATAATACATTTCAAGTAAGCTTTAAGAAGATGATGGGGACTTAACAGGAGCTCACCAGCTGACAAGTTTTCAGGAGCCAAGTAGACATCCATATTAATTGCAAACCAACTCCAAGTATTTGGTTTTCTTTCTGTGGACTTATTAAGGAAACTAGAAATTATCTAGAAAATTAAAGAAAGTTAATCTTTGTAAATATATGAATGAGGAGATACTGGGGAAATAGCCTGTCAAACAATGCATAGCTCTATTGTTGGTGTTTTGTTTATTTTCCTGGAGGAATACAAGATAAATTGTCTTCTATTTTATTCATAAGCATATATTAACCAGGTACTACACTGAAAATAATTAGAAGAATGCATTTTCTTTGTACTTAATGGATTAAGTGCTACATTAGGCTGCAAAGGCACATGTAAACCCTTGCTTATATTTAAATTCTGTAAATGATCTCTAAAGGGCAAATTGTTTTATGATTTATATTTCTTTAAAGCATGAAAAGTATTTTACAATAGTTTAATGACATTAAAATGCTAATTTATGGTAGTTAAAAATCATGGGCTTCATACTATGAGCTCAAAGTGGTAGTCAAATAGCTAATTTATTAGAGCAGTATGATTTTGTAATTTAAAATTATATTTCATGTTTTCAACAAATTAAGTTTAAACATGGCTTGGGAAGAGTTAAAAGCCAGTGAGTTGAAGAAGGACAATCACCACACCATGGAGCCTAGAGTGATTACAACTGAAAATGGGAGGATTGCATCCAGCATCCATGTGGAATCTGAGCCTCCTCTTGACATAGAGGTGCAATGGACACAACCAATCCAATGTCCACATAGAAGAGGTGGCATTGGATTGGGAAAAGTGGACATGGTGGACGATGGGTATGGGGAAAGGCAGGAAGAGATGAGAGGTGGAGGCGTCTTTGGGACATGGAGCTGCCCTGGATGGTGCCTCAGAGGTAATCACCGGACATTGTAAATCCTCACAGGGTCCACTGGATGGAATGGAGGAGAGTATGGGCCAAGATGTGGACCATTGTCTATGAGGTGCAGAGGTGCCCAAAGATGTACTTACCAAATCCAATGGATGTGTCATGATGATGGGAACGAGTGTTGTTGGGGGTGGGGGGGGGGGTGGGGGGGGGGGTTAAATGGGACCTTACATATATATATATTTTTAATGTAATATTATTACAAAGTCAATAAAAAAAAAGCCAGTGAATAAAATAAAAACTATTACCTTCGTATTTCACTGAATCAGAAAGGTTTAAGAAAACACAGGATAGAAAACAACATGATTACCCTGCAACTTGAATGCCTAAAATAAGTTTTTTCCTGTGCTTTTTACCTTTAATTTCCATTATGTTTTGATAAATTACTTTGGCTGAAACAGAACATAAAAAATAATAACAAAATAACAATTACAAATAACAATCAACACATCTGCTATTTGTTATTTTCTTTTGCTACTCTGTATCCAAATTCATTTTTATAAAAATGGACTATTGGCTCAGCAGTATGGTGATAGTAATCAAGTTCCTCTCAAAACAATGAAACTCATTTAATTTTCTAAATATTAAATTTTTCAGTAAAATCATGAAAAAATAAAGCTGAATATGAAGTTGAACACCCACAATAATGCATGGGTCAATAGAAATGACTGAACATTACTCAGACATATTGGTATTATGGAAGCAAGTGTGTTGTAATGTAGATAAATGCTTGGGAGAAAGGGGGAAAGATTTAAGTTCCTTGCCAGTTATGTGTCTTTGAGTAAGAATTTTAATAGCTTTGAGCTGTGGGTTCCACAAATATTGTCTTAGTTTTCTAGCTACTAAAACAAATATAATGCAATAGGTTGGCTTGAATAAAAGGAATTTATTGGCTCATAGTTTTGAGGCTTAGAGAAGTCCAAAATCAAGGCATCAGCAAGACAATACTTCCTTCTTTACAACTATGACATTCTGGGACTGATTACCTCTGGGTCCTTGGCTTTCTGTCACACTGTACCACTTTCTTATTTCTCTTCATAGTCTGTCAACTTCTGGCTTCTGTTCTTCTCTGGTGGCTTTCTCTCTGTGGCCTTCTCTACAAGACCTCCAGTAATAGGAATAAGACCCATCCTGATTCAGTTGGCCATACCAAAAAATATCTTAAAAATATTATCTTCAAAAAGCCCTATATAAAATAGATTCACACCTACAGGAATAGATAAAGATTATGAGCATGATTTTATGGCGTACATAATTCAACCTACCATAGATATTAAATAGGAAAAGTATTAGGTAACTTGGGAATGTATTTATGTTGCATTAATTATTTACTTTATTACATTATAATTTAAAAGCCAAGACCAATTTCTTAGAATGATATTCCAAGTTGCTCCCCCAATATCAGCTCTAGACTGGGATAAGTCTTGTCTCCCTCCCAGGGCTCATTTCTTTCTGGGCTCAGCTGCTCTGCTCTCTCCACAACATCAGCTATCAACTCTCAGGCAAATGGTTCATCTCTCTTCTGGGGACTTCTGCCATGTCTAATTGAGCCATCTCTCCTTCCTCACTATCTGTTTTTCTGAGATCTTCTCCTGTGTGTTTATTCCCAGGGCTCCAGGGAATAACTCCAGTCTCCCTTCTCTGCAGTGCAGTTTCTCTGTGAGTCCTCATACATCAAGGGGGTGGGAACGTAACATCTTCCTGATGTGGCCTGTTCAAAGCTTTAATCATTATTTAATCAAGTAAAAATGAAACCTCTGAATCCAATATAATTCAATATGCCCAGAAGAGCAAACCGGTTTGCAAACATAATCCAGTACCTAATTTTTGGAATTCAGAAACAATATCAAACCACTATACCTCCTAACAGAAACTCTGTACCAATTAAGCATTAACTCCCCACCCCATACCCCCCATGTGGCCACTGGTTATGTGTATTCCAGTTTCTGAGCCTCGGACTTTGCTTATTCTCATTATTTCAAATCAATGAGATAAAATAATACTTTCCATTTTGTGTCTGATTTATTTCACTCAACATCTATTCTGTCTCATTTTTTTTCCAGAATTTCGTTCACCTTTATGTCTGGCTCTACTCCACATTATTTTTAAACATTACTTTCATCATTTAGAAAATTTTTAAAAATCTGCAAAAGTTAGGTGCTACAACTGCTATTGATCCTAGCACAGTAATGTTTCAGTAAATAAACATATTATTATTATGTTATTGCTGTTTTAAAAACCTTTATAAGGAGTAGTTTCATATTTAATGTAGCAATATATATGCCATCAATCAAAATTGGAATGTCCCCTCACCAAACAAAAAATAAAATAAAATAATCGTTACTTACGACCTCACTTTCTGTAAACCAAACTCAAAACATAATTTTGTCAGTCTTATTCTTTAAACCATTTACAATTAGTTGACATTCTCTTAAGTGCATTGAATTTATTTTATGAAATAATTGTATTTTATTTTAATTATTTTTAACTCAGATGCAGATGATAATCACTACTCCATGAAAAGACCTTTCGTGTATGTGTGTGTGTATGTTTATCAGTATGTGTTCTTCTCTGTGTAGATTTCTGATATTATGAATATCAATAATCATGTTTTTAGATAAAAATGGGTCTGACCACAATCTCTGCTGCTTGTTCATTGGACAATTTGTCAATTATTGGTCAGTATAATAGTCTTTTTCTACTATGGCTCTTAAATATCTCAACATCTGGCAGGGTATACCCCCATTCTTTGTTATTTTTCGAAGTTGGCATACCAATTCAGCAACATTTATTCAACCACAGAAGTATGGTATAATATAATTATTGCTAAAGAATTACCTTTGATTTTCAAGTGTTGAATCAGTCTTGAATTATCATATAATATATGTTTAGGTTTAATTTGGTAAAATTTAAAGAATTTGTGTGTCTATGTCCCAAGAGATATTGATCTGACAATTTTTCTTTATTATTTTATTTCATGATGCTTTTGCCTAGTTCGGGTACCAGAGTAATGCTTTTTAATTGAATCCATTAGAATCTTTTCCCACTTCAATTTTCTAAAAGATTTTGAGTAGAAATGGTACTGCTTATTATTTAAATATTTGGTAGAATTAATCGGTGTGTCCATTGTACCTATAAAAAGGAAAATATGTCATGACTAAGTGGGTTTCATCCAATTAATAATGGGTTTATTTGTTTAATGATTTAAAAGCTGCAAATGTGATTTACCCTTCCAAGAAACTAAACAAGAAAAAGCATATTATCATCATATTTTATATTTCTATTTCATTGATTTTTTTTACTTGGTATGAGTTTTGAGGGAGCTATGTATTTTTTAATATACTTTTTATATTTTTAAAAATATGTAGATTACCTAATGCTCCACTCCCTCTCTCTTCCACACTTTCCCACATTAACAACATCTTTCATTAGTGTGATACATTTGTCACAATTGATGAACACATATTGGAGCATTGTCACTAAGCATAGCTTATAGTTTACATTGAAGTTTACTCTCACTCGCACAATTTTCTAAATTATGACAAGATCTATAATGGCATGTATCTGTCATTGAAACGTCATTTGTGACAAATCCCAAAAATGCCCCCATATTACGCCTATTTTTCCCTCTCCCTCCCTTCAGAACTTCCAGTGGCCACTACTTCCCCATCAATGATAAAAGTTCTTCCATTGCTAGAATCACAGTAAGTCTACTCTAATCCATCGTTCATTCCCCAATCCTGAGGATATTGAGATGGTGATGCCCACTCCACCTCTAACTGAGAAGGGGCTTAGATTCCTTTGGGTCAGATGGATGGGGCTCTATTGCTTGCAATTGCTGAATCTCTCTATTCCTTGGGATAGTCATTGTCAGTCATCATTTCTTTGTTAGTTGTCCTGGGGGAGTCCAATGAACAGGAGAGGTGTTGCAACTTTGCTAAGATTCAGGCCCAGCTGACACATGGACATCCCCAAGATTTAAGTCTCTTGGACATACACCTATTAAGTCTACTACTAACTATAAGTTCAAGTAGAATGGGCATAAGAGCCATGTGTCGGGAAACCACAAGTGAATCCAACTCTGTCACACTGAGGAATATAAATTCCAAAGTAGGGCCCACTGGTAGGGTGTCAAACTCCTGAAATGTCAGCCCTACCTATAGTGTCTGGATGTCTCCAGAACCTAACAATTTTAATTTTGAATTTTTCTGGTGCAAAAATTGTAATAGTAGTTTATGGTATTTAAAAATCTATCCCTTTGCCATTAATACACATCCTATATTTAATACATAATATCTAATTGCAATATGGTCGGAGAACATTGTCTTTCTTGAGGAATACATACTTCACTGTATAAGGACATTTTAATAATTAAATATAACATAAGTATATTATTATATATCATACTGTTTCTTCAACTAATAAAATCTCACATTCCTTTTGAAAATGTACATTGATTATAGAGTATTTTTTAAACTGTTTAGTACTTCATACCATATTACTGGAAGACATTTGGAAATCTATTTTACTACATCAGCAGAACAAATTTCTTCATGTTGATTTCCTCTTTCAGGTAGACCTATGCTTATTGACAGGTTTGCTATCTGTACAAATATTTAGTTTGGAATCTGTTTTATCTTATTATATCAAAAAGTTGCCAATTTTTCTTCATTCAGAAAATTTTATGGCAGGCCCCAATAGAATTCAACAATAGATTAAGTCCTTTTTAAATTGATTAGAAATTTTGTGTTAAGTATAATGCAGAGGCATGCCAAATTAGGACTTATGCAATTTGGCATATTTCCATTACTTCTCTATGAAGTTATTTATAATTCAGTGCAGCTTCAATTTATATTCTAGTTCCTAAATTATTATTTGAATGGAAAGAAAATCAATATGTTATATAGTAAATATGTTCTAAATCAAAATTTTCATAGATATTATTTGCAATATATCAGAAATAACTCAAATAATTCTAAAGATAAGTTGCCTTTTGTATATACATTTACTTATTATACCATTTTATTTTTTAAATACTTTGAGAGTGTTCATAGATTAAAATTTCTTTAGATATGATATTTACCAGATGTCAAATATTAGATGGAGTGATCACTTTTCCTATATTATCTGTCCCCTCTTTTGACAGTGGCTTTAATCTACCTTGATGTATTTGACCTTAGGATAGAGGCAAACCTTGGTTCATTGTCAATCAAAGTCTTACAAAATTTGATCTCAATGAGAGTTTTTTATTATTATCCAATGAAAATAATTTGCTCATGCCATTTCAATATCTACACTAAGCTATAAAAATGCTGCCCTCATTCCCTTTAATATGTTACCTAAAATGATTTTAAATAATTTATGTCTTTTCTTTTTTTTTTCTTTTCTTTTTTTTTTATTGACTTTGTAATAATATTACATAAAAATATATATGTGAGGTCCCATTCAACCCCACCCCCCCACCCCACTTCTCCCACCCCCAGCAACACTCGTTCCCATCATCATGACACATCCGTTGGATTTGGTAAGTACATCTTTGGGCACCTCTGCACCTCATAGTCAATGGTCCACATCATGGCCCATACTCTCCCCCATTCCATCCAGTGGGCCCTGTGAGGATTTACAATGTCCGGTGATTGCCTCTGAAGCACCATCCAGGGCAGCTCCATGTCCCAAAGACGCCTCCACCTCTCATCTCTTCCTGCCTTTCCCCATACCCATCAGCCACCATGTCCACTTTTCCCAATCCAATGCCACCTCTTCTATGTGGACATTGGATTGGTTGTGTCCATTGCACCTCTATGTCTTTTCAATATGTATCAGATTTGAAATTTATAGAATATAGAGAGGAAATTGTAATAATCCCTCATCATTGTCGTCACTGCATGCTATATATTAAACAAATTACCATGTGTTGGATACATTGTTAACCAACCATTTTAATAACTATTAAAATTTTAAGTATCATGCAAAGTTTTCTCTAAAAGCTATTATTTCATATATTAGGGCAATTTGTTGTCATGATCTCTAGTAACAACACTTCCCCAAAATATTTCTGTTTCTCAAGTCACTTGTTACTCTTTCTCTTCATAAATCCTGTCAAAACATCTCTCTCTTCATATCTTCTTCCAGATAGCTCTTCAAATTTGCTCATTAGAAATCTATCCTCTTACTTCATGGAAAACAACAAGAACAGATGTCTCTTGGTTCTTGTAACTTTTTTCCACTCACATATATAGTTGGAGAGATTTTCCTGAATTAAAAATAATCCTGTAATAACGTTGATTAAAATCCTTCATTTGTGAATGGGGCAAGATGGCAGCAGACTAAGGAGCTCCAAGAGTCAGCCTCATCTTCTCTGGTAGTTAGTAATCACTCAGAATTATCTAAATCACCTGTTTTGGAGCCCCAAGAGACCAGAAGAGTATCCTGCAGCATCCTTTGAGGGTGTGGAGGGAAGAGAATGCTTATCTGCAGAGAGGATTCTTGGGTGGAGCCCTCCATACACAGGCCAGTGTGTATGTGTGGGGGAGGAAGACAGTGTGGTGCTGACTTCAGCTACTTATTGATAGATATGGCTGACTGGGGTGTGGTCTTGGGAACAGCTAGGGTTTGGGCCTGTACAGGTCAGGGGGAGGCCAGTGGCTGCCATTTTTACTTCACCTGTAGCATGAGGGGATGTGGGGATGAATGAAAATCATGGTGCTGGTGGGGACTGGCTTCTTTCCACTTGGATCAGATTGCAGCCTTGGCCTAGGTCCCAGCACCTCCAACAGGGAGGAAGCCGGAGGGACCTGTACCAGCCTCTCTGAGAGACTGCAGGCTGTGTGTGGGGGCCAGTGCCCATCCTACTCTAGTGGCATGAGCTGCATCGGGAGCTCCTCTGTGGCTGGAGTTGAAAGCTCCATTTCCCATAAGCAGAGGAGGGGAAGACAGTTGGCTGTTGATGTCAGCTGCTGATTGGTGTACTCAGCTGGCTGAGGTATAATCTTGGGAACTGCTGGGGTTTGAATTTGACCTGGAAGGAGGCCTATATCTGCTTTTTTGACTCCATCCCCAGCATGAGGGGAAGTGGGCTTACTGAAAAGCACAGCGGAGTTAGGAACTGGTTTCTTTCCATTATAATCAGATTACATCCCTAGGCTACCTCTAACTCCATCTCTCTGGCAGGATGGAAGTTGGCAGAACCTGCACCAGGCTCCTCAGGCAACTGCAGGTGCTTTCAGCCAGCACATACTGAATAGTCTGACATCTGGAACTGCATCCCGGCACCCTGATAGGATAGGAGAGTGGCTGGGTTTTCTCAGTCTCTCCAGGCAACTGCAGGTATTTTCAGCCTGCATGAACTGGTCTGTTGAGTGCCTTCAAGTCCATCTCCACCTCCACTACCCTCCTTTGGATAGGAGGGGCCTGTTGTTTCCTCAGTCTTTCAGGGCAAATATAGAGGCTTTTTGCCTGCACAAACTTGAATATTGGGCACCGGTAGCTCTACCCCTTCACCCCAATTAGACAAGAGAGGGACCGTGTTTTGTCCAGCCTCTCTGAATCTTTTGGCCCAGACAGACTGAATAGTCAGAAACCCATAGCTTCATTCCCACTCCCAAGTAGGATGAGGGGGTAGCTGGTTTCCCTCAGCCTTTCTGGGTAATGACAGGCCCTTTTGGATTGGTGGGTACTTGTGGATCTGTCCCCAGCCCCCAATATGAAAGGAGGAGGCTGGTGTTTCCACAGCATTTCCAGAAAACAGCAGGCACTTTCAGCATGCACAGACTAAACAGTTGGGTGCCTGTGGATCCACCCCCAGCACAGGATTGGAAGGGGCTTTTGTTCCCTCAGTCTCTCTGGGTAACAGCAAGTACTTTTGGCCTTCAAAGACTGAACAGTTGGGTATCAGTGGTTCCACTTCCACCCACTAAAGGGTAGAAGGGACAGTATTCCCTTAGCCTCTCAGGGCAAATGCAGGAGTATTCAACCCATATAGATTAGATTGTTGAGCACTTCAGAGGATCCATCCCCCCCGCAGTGGAGGGGGAAAAAATGGTACTATGTCAGTCTTGCTGGGCAACTTCAGTCATTTGGACCCACACAGCATAGATTGCTGCCCACAATTGCAGCTACATCCCCACCCCAGGCAGGGGAGGAAAGAGTGTGAAGCTTAATCAGTCTCTCTGAGAAATTACAGACAATCTTGTCCTGCACAACTTGGATTACTACACAGGGCTGCAGCCCTATCCCTATTCCTGGCAGAGGAGAAAGGTAGGAGAAGCTTCATCAATTCCTGGGGCAACAGGAGCAGCTTAAGTCTCCATAGCTTACACTACTGAATATATCCTCAGTTTCTACTACACAACCACAAAGGGAGAGAATACAAAAAAGCCCTAAACTAAAGGGAAAAACTACACCCAGAATAAATATATCTAGTAAGCCAGATGCAAAGACACCAATTTTTTTTAATTCATACCAAAAACAGGAAGATATGGCCCAGTTAAAGGAATAAGAAGATCCTACAGATGACATAAAGCAGTTGAGACAACTAATCATAGAGTTTCAAAAAATCTCCTTAATAAATTAAATGAGATAGTTAAAGAGACTAAGGATATTAAGAAGACACTGGGTGAGCACAAAGAAGAACTTGAAAGTATACAGAGAAAAGTATCAGATCTTATGAGAATTAAAACATGCAATAAATGAAACTAAAAATACACTGCTATTAAAAATAGCAGATTTGAGGAGGCAGAAGAAAGGATTCGTGAGTTTGAAGACATGGCTTCTGAAGGCAAACATACAAAAGAACAGATGAAGAAAGGAATGGAAAAAATTGAACAGGATACCAGGAAACTAAATGACAGCAAGAGACATGCAAAGATATATGTCATGGGTTTCCCAAAAGGAGAAGAGAAGGGAAAAGGGGCAGAAGGCATATGAAGAAATAATGGTAGAATATGTCCCAACCTTATTGAAGGACACAGACATCCATGTCCAAAAGCACATCTTACTCACATCCAAATAAATCTGAATAAACCAACTTTGAGACACATACCAGTCAGAATATCAACTGCCAAAGACAAAGGGAGAATTCTTAGAACAGCAAGAGAAAAGAAATGCATAACATATAAAGGATACCCAATAAGATTAAGTGCCAATTTCTCAGCAGGGTCCATGGAGGCAAGAAGGCAGTGGTATGCTATTAAGATATGCAAAAGAAAAACTGCCAGCCAGAATTTTATATCCAGCAATATTATCTTCCAAAAATGAGGGTGAGTTTAGAATATTCACGGATAAACAGAAACTTAGAGAGTTTATAACAAAAAGACCAGCATTGCAGGAAATACTAAAGGTAGTGTTACAGCCTGAAAAGAAAAGACAGGAGAGAGGCTTGGAAGAGAATCTAGAAATTATGATTGTATCAGTAACAGTAACTAAAAGTGTTAAATATTGATGAAAATGAAATGACAAATAAAACCCAAAAGTCAAAATTGATGAAATAAAAACTGCCTTTATAGTAATAACATTGAATGTTACAGGATTATATTCCCCAATCAAAAGACACAGACTGGTGGAATGGATAGGAAAATATGAGCTATCTATATGATGTCTGCAAGAGATTCATCATAGAACCAAAAATATGAATAGATTGAAAGTGAAAGGTTGGAATCAGATAATCCACCATACAGTAACCGAAAAATAGCTGGGGTAGCTTTACTTATATCAGATGAAATATACTTTAAAATTAAAACTGTTATTAGGGACAAGGAAAGACATTACATATTAATAAAAGGGGTGATTCACCAGAAGGAAATCACAATCTTAAATGCAGGAGTCCCCGGGATACATGAGGCAAACACTGGCAAAACAGAAGGGAGAAATATACATCTTTATAATAATATTTGGAGACTTCAACACAACACTCTTAGTACTGGATAGAACATCTGAGCAGAGGTTCAGTGAAGAAACAGAGAGCTTGAATAATATGATAAATGGAGTAAACCTAATAGAAATATATAGAACTCTGCACCCCAAAACAACAGGATATACATTTTTTTCAAGTACTCATTGATCTTTCTCCAAGATAGACCATATGTTGGGTCACAAAGCAGATCTTAATAAAATCAACAAGATTGAAATTATGCAAAGCACTTTCTCTAATCATAATGCAATGAAGTTGAAAATCAACAAGGGCCAGAAAAAAGAAAATTCACTTATACATGGAGATTAAACAGCACATTCTTAAATAATCAGTGGGTTAAAGAAGAAATTTCAAGAGAAATCAATAAATATCTTGAGATGAATGACAATGAGAACACAACATATCAGAACCTATGGGATACAGGCAAAGGCAGTGCTAAGAAGGAAATTTATAAGCCTCAATGCTTATTTAAGAAAAAAAAAGAAAAAACTAAAATCAATAACCTAACTACACAGTTGGAAGAACTAGAAAAAGAACAGCAAACTTATCCAAAACCTTATCCAAACTTATCCAAAAAGTGGAAGGAATGATATAACAAAGATCAGAGTACAAATAAATGAAATTGAGAACAAAAGAACAATAGAAAGAAATAACAAAATCAAATTTGGTTCTTTGAGAAGATTAACAAAACCAGCAAATGCTTAGCTAGACTGACAAAGGAAAATGAGAGAAGATGCAAATAAATGAAATAAAAAATGGAAGTGGGAACATTACTACTGACCCCACAGAAATAAAAGAGATCATAAGTGGATATTATGAAAAACCCTATGCCAAAAAACTAGACAATGTAGATGAAATGGAAAAATTCTTAGGAATGTACAAACAACCTACCCTGACATTAGAAGAAAGAGAAGACTTCAACAAACAAATCACAAGTAAAGACATCAAAACAGTTATCAAACTGTTGATGTAAAATAGTTGGGGAGAGTGTAAACTATAATGTAAACTATAATCCATGCAGTACAGCAGTGCTCCAAAATGTATTCACCAAATGCAATGAATGTGCCACAATGAAAGAGATTGTTGATGTGGGAGGAGTGGGGCAGGTGGGGTGTGGGGTATTTTATTTTTACTTTTTATATTTTTTAATGTAACATTTTTTTGTGATCTATGTATCTTTTTCAAAAGGCAATTAAAAATAAATATATATATTAAAAAAAGGAAGGAAGCTTGAGAATAATCCAGAGACTGAGTAACCCAGTGAACCCAGAGGTGGATGAAAATTGTGGTTCATGATACTGATGCAGGAGTGTCCTGTGAGCTAGAGTGGATGTACATCACTATTGCAGGATGGTGGAAACATGGAGAAGCATGGGAAAAATACAACTGGTGTGACCTATGGACTCTGGTTAATGAAATACTATACTATTCTTGCATTAATGCCAAAGATGTACTGAGTTGGTAATAGGAAATATGGAAAAAAGTGTGCTAAATATACACTATGGACTATGGTTACTGGTAATACTCTGATGATATTATCTCATAATCTGTAACAAATATCCCATCACAGTGTGGTGTTTTGTTGAAGGGGTATTGTATGGCAACTCTGCACATGTGCCTGATTGTTTTGTAAGTTCACAACCTCTGTAATAAAATTATATTTTTAAAAAGTAGAGTGGGTTGGAGTAAAAGTACACAAAATGTAAGATATGGACTATAGATGTAGTAATATTTTGATGATGTTCTTGCATAGTTTATAACGAAAGTATAAACCAAGGCAAGGTTTTAGTGGATAGGTGATGTATGAGACCCCTGTATGATGTTATACATGTTTATGTTGTAAGTTTACAACCTTTACTCTATGCTTTTTATTTATGTATATTCATGTACATATTCATGAATGATATACTTCAATAAAAATATATTTTTAAAAATCCTTCAATTGTATCACATCATGCAAGGATTGTTTTGCATGGGATCATGCAATAGCTTTTCCGAGGACCTTCTTCCTTTCTGGTCTGTAGTATAGAGGCAGCAACATAAATCGTAGGAATCCAGTCTCCCTTCAGGCTTATAACAAACTCTTGTGCCTCTGGCCCATGATATGGAGGGAAATATTTAGAGGATGATTAAGGTTTCTTTTCTTCCTAAATAAAGATCCAGATGTTTAGGCTAAGCAGAATATTTCCAAAGACAACTCCAAAATGACACTAGGCTAAACATCATATTTATAATAGTAAGAAAATATTAACAGGACATTGGTTTCATTCTTTTTTGCAATGTAAATTACATAAGTTGACAAAAAAAATCTTTTTTTCCCCACAATATGATGTATTGATAGCAGTATTTAACTGAAAATAACAAAGCAAGTAGTTCAACTTTCATCCTAGACCATAGGCTCCCCGTTCCCGCCCGAGGAGCCGGAGGATGTGACCCGCGGTGCCTGCGGGGCCCGCGGACGCTGGCTCTCCTCGGCGCGGCGACCCTGGTGCTGCTCGCCCGGCCACGTGGGCGTGGCTCGCAGCCGCAGGTGGAGAAAATCTAAAATCTCCTCGGAACGTCGAGGCTGATGTCATAGATGACAGCTTTATCCTGAAGTGGAAAAGGAGCAAGGATTCTGTCAGGAATGTGACTTTTTCAGCAGATTATCAAAAGTATTTTACTCTACTTGTTGATTTGCCAGAATTATCTGAACAATTTTTTATAATTTTAACACCCTGGGTTTTTGTTTTCAGATTTAGGAAACATTTGTGGTCCCCCCCCCCCCCATTATTTCCCATTATTTAAAATGCTATGTCTACATAATATCCATAACTTCATTTTCACAAATCAAGACTTGTCAATTTCATCTTTGGGCATTGAAACAAAGGAGATTTGGGGTGAAGGTAGGAGATGGCTTCCCTAATTCACAACCATATCTTCTGACTGCTCTGGATGCTCTGACTTCTTCAAATAAAAACTGTGGTCCCCATTAGAGCATGTCTTGAGGATGTGGGGAGTACTCAAAAAAGGTCCATCCTATGTCTTGGAGTAGAGAGGTAGATGTATATGTGTACATTCACACGTGTATTTAAAGTCCCCTTCATAATAAAGAGCAAAGCTGTTCTCAAAAAAACAACAACAACAAAAAACATCCTTGTCATACTCTAGGAGATAAAATATATTTTAACACAGTCGTAACAAAGCCAATCAATCATTCAGGAATGATTGAATGACTTTCTCGAAATAATTAATATATGTCTATGTATATTTGTACATGTTTGAACTTGTGTCTGTGTGTGCATTGTATGTAACAGCTTTGTGAAACTTAAACTACAGAAAAAATTATATGTATCTTTAATATTTGTAAGTTTAAGGAATCCTGAAAAGATAACTTGTAAATATTTTCTTATGGTACATTTTGGAACCAAACAGAAAGTCTAAATAAAATGGAATGATTACAGTTTGAAAAATGCTAAACTGTTTAAAAAGTAAAAAGTTCATTTACAGATTTCTTATATTTTTCCATTAAACATTAAAGCAAGAAGAAAATTGTTATATAGTACCTATATACTTAATTGTATCTTAACACCCAAATAACTATTTTAATGAAAAATATAAAGTATAAGTCATAAATTATTTTCAAGAGCAGAAATTGTTCCATGTATTGAGTAGAGGATTAAAAATTAAGTAGGTCATAGAAAATGTTTTTATGCAAGAGTCAAAGTATCTTGACAGATGTGAAGATAGCGCTAATGTTAAAATTGGGCTTTTAGTTAGCTAAAATATTTTATATTTTTATAAAGTTCAATAATTTTATAAATGTAATACATGTTACTAGAAATGTATTACCTATAAATTATTATTAGTGTGAAAGATTACTATTTTATGTAAGTTAACAATGGTGCATGTTTCAGATGTATCCAATACTTTATGAAAACAATGCACACATCAGAAAAGGCTTTAAGTAGTTGTCGTAACCTACTTTTGTGTAATGGTCCTTAAGTTTTCAGATATCCTCAAATAAATAATGAAAGGCATCATATTATATCTATAAACATTATATACATTGACAGAGATATTGACAATTGACAGAGGGGAAAATGCTGAATTGTAAAAGTGATAATGTTGTTTTGAAGTTTATACAGGACAACTGTTAATCTGTTATTAAATACATATATATACTGTATATATGTATACTTTTAGAACATATACTTAATATGTACCTATACAAAATTTAAGGTAGTCCAATTATAAATTTTTTATTTCCACAAAATAAGTAGCTTTATTAAATGCCAATGTGTTGTTAAATAATTATTTTGTTTGAAGCTTTAACTTTATTATAAAGTATTGTGGTATGATTTTCAATCAAACATAAGCAAAGTTTAGCCAATACTATTTTTAAATATATATCAATTACATTTTCAGATCTGTCACTTTGTAGTTGGGTGATGTTGGGCAAGTTATTAAAGTTTTCTTATTCTCAAGTGTTTTGATTTGTTTTGCTTTAATTTGTGTGATGTGAGCTGTAAGGTTCATTTGAGATACATGCAGAAAATGTCTACCACTTCAAAGTATACACACAACATACTTTAGATATTTTTTTATTATTTTGATTATACTAAAGAAATCTATACTTTCTCTTAGTAGTTAATTTAGGAACTAGTTTAGTAGCCAAATACATTATAATGTCAAGAAATGACTTTTCAATGTCACTTGTTTCCATTTCTACAGCATAGACCACATGGTAGATTTCTGTATTCTTGATTATTAAATTTTCAGCTAATTGAAACTTTTAGAAGTTTAGACTTCCAAATCAACCCAGTAAATTTCCAGGGTATGAAGATAAAATTGATTCTTTATTACTCTGGAAAATTGTGATAATTCAATAAAGGAGAGTTGAATATCTAGCTTTACCTTATACCTCCAGGAATTACAAAGTGGCTATAAAATGTCATTTATATGGAAACAGTACTAGATATCTAGGAATTCTTAGCTTTTGATGATGAAAGGAGACAATATTTTCCTATATCCTTACTTCGTGATAAAGGATGCACAGGATAGGGATAATTCTGCATTAGAATGTAGAAAAATAAGAATAGGTTTTATAAGATAAATTCCTTTCTAGAGTTTCCTATCCCTTGGTATATATGCTGTTCACCATAATTTCTAGAAGGGTGCACAGTGGTGTCTATCGATATCTCAAGAAAAACCTAATTAAATACATGACCACTCAGAGCGATGACAACAATTAAGTATATAAATTTAAATTAATGAAGATTATTTAAAATACTAAATTAAAATATTTTATTTGGTTTATAGCAAGAAATGACTTAGATATCTTTCCTGAGAAATAGCTCATCTCCTTATCTCTTTCCTTTTTCACCGTCATGATTATTCACATTTACCCATTTGACCCAGTCAATTAGGCTCCTGTTTCCACCCTTTTCCCTCTTGAGTTTGCTCTTCATAATTAAGCACTTCAGTGAGTTTCTCATTAACACTTGACCACAAGCTGTTGCTTAGTTTGATTCACCAATCCTCAAATTTGGAATAATCTTTCCATTTATAGTCTCTGCAGATATTCCTCAACTACACAGTAATATGAGAAAAAAATTATTGCCCAATCTAGGAAACCTGAAAATTTAAAAATATTTTAATTCCAATTGCCCTTTTGTTGAGTTCTTTGTCTTTGCTGAAAAATTTCCCTTCATAGTTCCAATATTATTTTCCCAGCATTTAACTGAAAGATACTTTTAATTTCTACTTTACGATATAGATCCAGAACACTAGAATTGTCTTATCCCTTTTCTTATTTGCTTTCTTCTAAAACCAGAACTTGAGAAAACAATTTGGGTACAGTTGGAAGTGATCCCTGGATGCACGTGAAGGAATGGGGAAATGAATCAGGGAAGTAAGGAAAGTCAGAAAAATGTCCTCAAATAGAGAAAAAGGAAATCTTAGGTGTGTACTGAAAGTGCCTCAAAGTGACTCCTGGGTGGACTGAGGAGATACATGTGTATACATGTATACAGTTTCTAGTACCTCTTTGCTATTTTCATTTATGTATCAATCAATTTCTCTATATGTTTAGCATCACATACTTATCCTGTGATTCCTCCTCATTTATAAAGATCTTCCTTTCCTGAATTTAGAAAAGCAATATTAATTAATTGATTAAATCAGATAAATGGATTAATATTTATAGTATCAAATTTTGAAACAATGTATTATTCAACTTCCTGTTATATTCTTTCTCTAATATTTTTCTTTCTATAAAGCTTTCAATGGCCTCAGAAGAGGTTTATGAAATAAAATAAGATGGTAACTGGATATATAGGCTGATTTTTGGAAGAGGAAGAGGTTGGAAGTTCTATGCAAAGTTAGATTGAAAGGACAAAATATTAATTTAAGGAGAAGCACACTGATACTTAATTGTGGAAATCAAGTTTAAGACAATACCACTTTATGCAAAATTTCCCAGTCAGTGGGAAAATGAAGAGAAAATGTGACCCTTTAAGCCAGGATTAATCAAGATTTCACAATCTAGAATGTCATCACAATCAAGTATATGATGGGAAGAGCTGTATACAATTGGATGTTGAAGGGTTCAAGCATGATCCTATCAAGGAGACATGGCAAAGTAATACAATGATCTGGAAACAGAGTTTCCAGAAAGAAAAAGAAACACCATAATTCCAAGTCTCGGAAGTGTTCACTTAAAGATTCTGCCTTTGTCATGAATGCTTGGGGAATTTAGAATGAATAGACTATTTGAAGCCTCCCTGACAAATAGTAAAATGATTTTTTTTTTCTTTCAGATTTCAGATAAAGAAGTTTAAAATGCCTAAACCATCAACTATATGTTAGGGGGAGGAGAATTATTTTTCCAATCACCTTTCATGTTCATTTTCTTTTTTTTTAAATGAAGATTTTAGAAAATGGTATGAACTTAAGAGTAATAGAGGTGCAATGGACACAACCAATCCAATGTCCACATAGAAGAGGTGGCATTGGATTGGGAAAAGTGGACATGGTGGCTGATGGGTATGGGGAAAGGCAGGAAGAGATGAGAGGTGGAGGCGTCTTTGGGACATGGAGCTGCCCTGGATGGTGCTTCAGAGGCAATCACCGGACATTGTAAATCCTCACAGGGCCCACTGGATGGAATGGGGGAGAGTATGGGCCATGATGTGGACCATTGACTATGAGGTGCAGAGGTGCCCAAAGATGTACTTACCAAATCCAATGGATGTGTCATGATGATGGGAACGAGTGTTGCTGGGGGGGGAGAGGTGGGGTGGGGGGGTGGGGTTGAATGGGACCTCACATATATATTTTTAATGTAATATTATTACAAAGTCAATAAAAAAAAAGGAAAATAAATAAATAAATAAAAGATAAAAAAAGAGTAAATATAAATACAGATTTATATTTGTAATCATATTAATTATTAAAACTTGGAGAAATGTTCTTAATTATCTAAGCTTATATTTTTTCATGAGTTAAGTAGAATTAGTAATGATTACTTCAAATGTTGTAATGGGAAAAACCCTATGTGAAGTATTTTTAAGATGAAATAGTATTACAAAATGTAAAATATTTTTCATGTATCTTCAAATTTGAAAAAGAAATCTTCACTTATGTTATCTACAACTGTAGTCCAATATTTCAAATATTTCTATCAGAACCTTCAAGAAAAGAACCCAAATCTTGTACAATTTGTGTTTCCCTTAATACTGCATTATATTTGTGGAAATACTGATTTTTTTCCCAGATGTTTACTAATAACATACTTTATTTAAGAGAACATGCTAGTAGCTGAGACATTATTATGAGAATGGGCAAGGTATGTTCTGGAGGAGACAAAATATAAAGCAGTGAAAAAGACTATCTGTAAACAGAGTGTTATGGAAGAATACATGGGGCTAATTTATGTAGAATAGTGTATTTAAGGAATACTGTAAATTTAATATCTACAAATAGTTAATTATAAGTAAAAATTCAGATAAGGTAATATCCTAGTTAGAAGAAAATCTATGCAAAGAGAGAGAACATGACATGTTTGGAACCTCATGTCTGTATACAGAAGTGAGAATGAGGATATAAGAAAATTTGGGAATAAAAAGCAAGCATGAACTTATTTAGATTATGGAAAATATTGTGAGCCATATTGAAGATATGTCCAATTATGTTGTGATCAGAGGAAATGATCTAATAGAAAAAAGAAAATGATCTGATTATATAGCTTTTCATTTTATTTTAAGATCACTACATCTGCAATATGAAGAAAGTGCATGATGAATTGTAAAAATCGAAGTGAGCTGTGGAAAGTCTGCTTTATGTCAGTGCCAGGGAGTATAAAAAACAAAACAAAACAGGAAGAACGGTTTCAATGGAAATTAAGGAGATAGAATATACTTTAAATAGTATGACTGTTGTGTGCTGGATGGAGAAAAAGAGTGAGAAAGAAGTCATGATGGTGGCTCGAGAAAGTAAAAATGGTGCTGCCATGTACAGAGACAGAGAGTACAAAAAAGGAGTAAAAAGTTTGGGTTGGAAGGTATTTGTTCAGTTTGGGCATGTATCCAGCAGCATGTTGGATAAGAGTCAAAAGGACTGGGTGAACCGGAGAGCAGGAGTTGCAACTCTACTGAAGGAGAGTGTAAACTATAATGTAATCCATGTGATGCAGCAGTGCTCCAAAATGTATTCACCAAATGAAACGAATGTGCCACTATGATGAAAGAGGTTGTTGATGTGGAAGGAGGGGGGAAGGGAGGTTGGAGTGTGGGGTGTATGGGAAACTCTTGTATTTTCTAATGTAACATTTTTTGTGTGATCTATGTATCTTCAAAAAAGTACAATAAATAATAAAAAAATAAAAGGACTGGGTGAGTCACTGGGGATGGGTCTTGGTTTCTGATACAGAGGATGAATTCACATGAAATCACAGTTATGGAGAAAGATGCTCTGAGAGTTTCTATTGTGTGAGGAGAGATAAGTAACTAAGATGCAAACTTAAAGAATTATTTTGAGAAAGATACTGGAATGAAGTACAAAGAAAACTCAGAAGGTGCCTTTAAAAGGGAAGAAAATAAAATAATTTTTAAGTGTTAAGTGATATCAGAAGGTCAAGCGAAGGGAATGTATCAAGTATGAGGATATAGATATAAACGCTAAATGCTATTAACTTTAATATGCACTCAGAATACATCATTAAAATCAGTATCAATCAATTATTAATATAAATTAAGTGAAAACCATTTTAGTTGAGTGGTGGGAGCAAAACCTTCAACTTAAAGGTTTAAGGAATGATTGATAGGTGAAAAATTTCCAGAACAATATACTTCAAGAAATCATCATTTAAGGTTTTTTTCCTATTTCTTTTTTATTAAGGAAGTTTTAGCTTTATAGAAAAATCATGTACAAAATACAGTGTCCATATACCACCCTAATATTAACAACTTGCATCAGTATGGTACATCAGCTGCAATTCATGAAAGAACATTCTTATAATTGTACAATTAGCTATTCATATTAGGGTTCACTCTTGGTGTTGGGTAGTCTAAGTTTTTTGCTTTATTTCAATTTTTGTATTAATAACATATAAACAAACTAAAATGTACCTTTTAACCACATTCACATTACAACTCAGTGTTGTTAGTTACATTCACAATGTTGTGTGTAAGATAAAAATTTTATGCAATGTTTTTTAAACTTTAATAGTAAATACCTTTGATACATCATTTCTCATGGAAAAAGAAAACAAGGATTTAATTCAATTTTGAATAAATTAAGTAGCAATGGATAAAAGTTAAGGATATATACATTTAATATATTTAATCTTGTATTTGAAATTTTGGCATAGCATAGTATGTATATTAGGGGCATATGAATACAATTACAATTAATTTAAGTCTGGCAATCCTTTATTTTTTTCCAGGTCAATAGTGGAACATGATAAAATCATCTCTAAACAATTGGCTGATATTTAAAAATGAACAAATAAATAGCAGGTATTTATCTGATTATAATCTGCTTCAAATTTAGTGTTTCCCAGTTTTGCTATGGACACCTGCGTAGTTGGTTGAACCTTGGAATGCTAAGTAATCCAGCAATCCATGTGCTTTTATATTTCCAATTATGTAATCTTTTCTCCTCAGAGTTCTGTGGACAATTTAAATCCTTATTCTCAATTTGCGTGAGTCAAGCTGTGGAGTCAAGCGCACATAAAACCAATCAGTCATAAATGACTCATGAGAAAATATGCATGACATATAAGAATGCACATACATACATATATGTAATTAAGATTTGTTACAAGAAAATATGGAAAACGTAGGTTTTGAACTCTGCTCTAAAGAAAGGGTGAAATCTAGAAAAATTTTTCAACCAAATTACAAACATGTGATGTAAATGACAATTTTAATGAAATGCAAGGGACATTCATTCATATTGATATGTGCTGGAATATACATTTGAGCTTTTAGGTTCCTTAAAAATTATAGTGAAAACTAACATGGTTTGGACACTTACAATAGAGGTCTGCATTAAACATTATGTAGTGCCTTAACTTCACATTTATCTATAATGCCATTTTTTAAGCAAAAAAAAAAAAAGTCTCCATGTAGATTCAGACCAAATTCTGGATTTATGCTGCCAGTTATATGATCTTTTATACTGAGCATTCACCATGTTCAAAACTAAAATAAATTTAAAGGGATCAAGTTCAGCAGAATGCAGTTATCTGGCCACCCAACATAGTTAGTGCAAACACCTCAAACATCAGAAGACTCTCCCTTAGAGCATCTTTTGCACTGATTTAGAACATGAACCTCATTCTGAGTGTAATTTGCTTACATATTACACATAGTATAATTTTAAAATATTCAAATGATTCAATATGGTCATTTCCACGTCAATCTATATACAAAGATAGACCATTTTAATCAAATATGAATTGCCATTGTAGTCAATTTACTAAAAAATTAAACCTAAGCTTATTATTATAGCCTGATAAAGACTGCATCCAAATTCTTATGATGGTTAAGTTTAAAAACTGGTGCAAACATCTAAATATTTTCAAATCACACTTATTAAGTACAAAATTATCCTTCATACCAAAGAAGAATAAGCTCTCATGCCTCGTCAGAGTTAATTAAAGATTATCCCTAGTTTTAACTGGTCTATTCGCAAGCTGAAATGATCTCTACCATGTTCCCTAAAGCAGGCCAATTACTTTTCCAGATAATCCATGCAATGCAGAAGAAAAAAATGTCACTTATTTGATCCATGCATTTTAATGGACATTGCTTCATTTAGATAGTAGGTGTAAAAGTTACCTGAAAAATCATTTTTCCTTACTGAGCAAAAATAATCTACATAAGGTGGTCAGATAAAACCAAGCTCTATTGACAATAAAACCTGTTTTATTTTCCTAGCTGCTAAAACAAGTACCATAAAATGAGTTGTTTTACCAAGAGGAATTTATTGGTTCATCATTTTATCTGCTGAAAGATTTACTTCCTTGCCGGGTTAGTATCCTCTAACTGGCTGGCAATCTTTGGGGTTCCTTGACTTTTCTGTCTTCTTGTTTCTCATCTAGATTCTGTTGCCTTCTGGCTTCTGACTATCTCTCTGTCTAAATTTCATTCTCCTTATAAAGGACTCTGGATTAAACTCAGTTGGGCTTCTGAGAGTTAGGACATCTTACCTGAAGTAAAAACTTACAGAGCTCCTATTTTTAATGGGTGCACACTGACAGGACCCAATCACGCCTTTTTGAGGGACAAGGTTCAATCCCTAGCAAAACCTTAACATTAATAAAGATTTACTTTTCTTGAAAAAAACATAATTATATGGAAACAAATAAAGTTAGAACAAACCTAGTGGTTATCTGCATAGTTAAAATATAGAAAACAAACTTCTATGGTACCAGTCATATATACATATGCATATATATGCTTTATAAATGTATAATATATGCCAATGTGCATATATACATATGCATACATATTTATATAGGATGTATTTATTTATTATATAATGAAAAATCTTTATCAGCACAGAAAATTATGTCCGATAGTCTTCTAGCAACAAAAGAAAATACATATTAAAAGGCAAAAAAAGTAACAGTAATACTTACTATGGCATCAAAACATTATTTACCATCTATTTCATCTTTTGTTTTAAAGTGATGGTTTCCAGTGAGCATAAAGATCACAAAAGGGGGTTATTAATTCAGTACCCTGAACTTCTCAGAGAGTTTTTGACTTTGTGGAGGTGAAAGTAGAAGAAAGAAGGATTTTCATTTCATATCATTTCAAAATCTTCAGATAATTTGTGCACCACATTCTAAGACACACAGTTATAAGCATTAGAACATATTTCCAGTCTGTGCCTTATGAGTATATATTTCAGACATCTAACTAACTTATTTTTTCCCAAAATTGTTATAAATTGCAGTGTATGAGTATGAAAGATGTGCCCTAACATATGCAGAGTCCCTTTGGAGAAGGCAGATGACTTATACAAAGAAACCTTGTATTATTCATTAGCTGACCTCTAATATAAACGTGAAGAGTGCATGGAATAGAGGCCTTACAGAATTTTCTAAGAAAGTCACTAAATAGATGTAGCAATAGCAACAACAAAAACAAAGCAAACCATGTGAAGGGTCATATCCGGACATGTCACATTATATTGTCTGAAATACCCAGTTTTCAACCAAAATCACAAGGCATGCAGAGAGATAGGGAAGAATGGCAATCCACAGGGAAATAAATCAGACAGTCAATATAAATAGTTCAATTATGGAAGCTATTTCAGAGCACACTAGCTGTAACAGAACATTGTTATTATTTTAAATATTTTCCAAATTTATAGATAGATAGTAGCATCTCAAATTTTAGTTAGCTTGAATTTGATTATTGCATTATTTTAACATTATTCCTGAACTCTGGGAATTATTATTGAAAATAAAATAATCCATCAATTAATGTATAATTTTGAAACATGATATAATCAAATAATGTGAACATGCCTATGAAAAATGCATTAGAATATATTATTGGCTATACTATGTACAAAATATGTGTGATTATAAAATTTTGCTATTGATATCAAAGTTCAAATTATAGAAACTGGCATTTGTTAAATAACAGACATATTTAAATGCTTGTTTTTTTCTAAAACTTGTCTTTCTCTTTATAAACTGGGAGTTATGCTTATACAGATATAACTTCCAAGGTGAATTCCATTCTCCTTTTTAGTCTGAAAAATTAATAATGTGTGCTATGGTAGGATATATAATGGACTGTATCAGTCATTGCAATGTCATTCAGGACAATTCCAAGTCCCAAAAATGTCCCCATATTACACTTCTTTGTCCCTCTTCCTGTCTTCAACAATGCCAGTGGCCACTGTCTCCACATCAATAATATAATTTCTTCCATTGCTAGAATATGAATAAGTCTACAGTAGAATACTAGTAAATCCACTCTAGTCCATATTTTATTCCCCAATCCTGAGGATTCTGGGATGGTGATGCCCCACAGAATTGAGTATGGGAGAGAGTATAAACTACAATGTAAACTATAATCTGTGCTTAGTGGCAATGCTCCAAATATTTTCATCAATTGCAATGAATGTACGACATTATTGAAAGAAGTTGTTAGTGTCAGGAAGGAGGGGAGTTGTGGGGAGTGGGGCATATGGGATATTATATATTTTTATGTAGCATTTTGTGTAATCTAAGTATCTTTAAATTTTTTTCTAAATATATAAAAAAAAACAAGAGAATGTGATTTAATATTGCCACAACAGTTTAAAAGGAATTAAAAATTAATATTTAAAAAAAATAATGTGGTTTTCTGGTAGCTAGGAATTTACATTTAGGTACTGAATTAATTCCCTAATCATGATTTGGTCAAGACTTCAGAGAAGTCTGGAAAAATAATCATGCAGCAAATTTTTGTTGTTGTGAAGTACTTATAGGATATAAAAAAAAATAAGACTCAGAGATCCACTATAAGTGAAATATCTTTCTTTTTCCATTTGTATTAATAATCACATTTTATGACATAGTGATAATCATTTATTTTAGAAAATCGACTTCATTGAGGTATAATTTGCATACTTGATATGACTTGTACAGATTTGTCAAATTTGGTATTTATCCAAAAGTATACACCTATTTAACCACCAGCACAGTCATGATATAAAACTTGTTCTTTACCTTAAAATTTTCCTCATTCTTTTCTACCATCAACAATCATCACCTCATTTCTCAGCCTAAATTAGTAATTGAAATCAGTTTTGCCCATTTTAGTATTTGATTTTATGTCTGTCTGGTTTCTCTCCACATAATGTTGGTTTAGATTCATGTTGGTTTTGTTCATATTAATAGTTTTTTCATTTTCATTGTCGAGTAGTATTGTATTACATGAATACATCAAAATTGGTTTATAGATTGTCCTGTTTATGGATATTTAGACTGTTTTCAACTTTTAATGTTATAAACGTAGCTTCTGAAAACGTTCATGTTTACATGAACCTTTTTGTGGATAAGTTTTAATTTCTCTTGAGTGAATACCTATGAGTAGAATTATTGAGCTGTATATTAAGTGTATGATTGAAAATTACTTAATAAAATATTCCGAACTATTTTCCAAAATAGTTGTAACATTTGTATTTTCACCAGCAATGTATACAAGTTTACATGCTCCATTTCCATCTCAACACTGGACATTGTCAATCTTTTCTTTTTCACTCTTTTAATTTCAGCTATTGCATGTGGTATCTGATGGTAGTTGTAGTTTCATTTTCATGGACAACACAGGATGTTCAGCGATTTTTAATGTTTTTATTTGGGCAATTTGTATATATTCTTTTATGGAGTGTTTGTTCAAATCTAGACTTTTTAAAAGAAATGTTTCTCGTCTTCTATGTTGAGTTGTATATGGTCTACTAAACTTTGTGAAGATGTTTATTATGTTTTATTGCTCACTTTAATGTCTATAATCTTCTCAAACTTTTGTGTGTTTGGAATGTGGGTTTTGGCTTCACTTATTTCCCATTTGTTGAGGGATTTTTTTCCTAAACTATTTAATTTTTTTAGCATCTTTGTTTTAATACCTTGATGATATAATTTTGAGCATATTTTTAGATTCCCTCCAATTCCATTTCTAAATGCATATCCCCATGCAAATAAACTTTCTTATTTATTGTGGGTTAGTAGTACATTTTTAAATCACATAACATAAGCCCTCTGAACTTATTTTCAAAATCGTTTGGCTATTCTAGAACATTTTTATTTCTTTGTAAACTTTAAAATCATTTTGCCAACTTCTACAAAAAAACAGCTTTGCAGAATTTCAAATGGAATTGCACCTGAATTAAGCTAAAAAAAATTGTGTAGCATACCTCATAAGCAAGAAATTAACTCAAACAAATATTTGGTAACATATGAGAATACACCCAAACTGGAAAAAAAATATGTGCATGCGTATTATGAAAAATTAATCAGTTGAGGAAATGAGATCTAATTTTGTGTCCTCCTTAGATTGAATTTCAACATTCAGAGGCAGCTCCAGCTTCACAACTTAAACATAGACTGACAATACTATAAACAATCATCTCTTCCTCTATCTTGCTTCAGAGTGTGAGTTCGCCCTTTGTAACTAAAGAACAAAATTTGTAGTATCAATTCCATCAAACCATTGCTTCTATTTGTTTGTTTTTTATAATTTTGAGGTTCTGTCTATAGAATACCTAATGTGGTAGCTTGAGTTATGCACCCCAAATGTAGACATGTTTTTTGTTCTTAATCCATAATCTTATGTATGTAAACCCATTTAATTAGATCTCTTGAAGATGTTACTTTTTGTTCAAGTGTGGTCCAACTGAATAAAGTTTGGTTTTAACCTGGATTGCTGCAGCCCTTTATAAGTAGAAGAAATTCAGGAACAGAGAAAGAAAACCATAAGGAGAAGTCAAAAGCAAAAAGTCAACAGTACCCAGAAGAGGAAGAAGAGAAAATAACCATGCGATGGGGAAAGCCAAGGAACCCAAGGAATGCCAGCAGTCAGCACCAGAAAGCCATAACCTTCAAGGAGAAAGAATCGCTTTGCTGATACCTCAATGTGGGATTTCTCCTAGTCTCAAAACCATAAGCCAAAAAATTTCCCATTGTTTAAACCAACCCCATTAGGTGGTATTTTTCTTAGTGACCTGGGAAATGAAGACACCAAACAATTGTTCTATTACCACCATTTATAAATGGGCAACCAAAGAGTAAGACAGGTTAATCATAAAAATAGTCATTGTGATAATGCTTACATTTAGCTATGATTAAATCTGGCACTTCATTCTTTAGAACATTGTAAATTGTCACATTCTATGCCATTTTTATTACACAAGTTTCATTTATTTCGCTATGCTGCCTTCCTAATGAAATAAATGAAACCGCAATTTTGGTAAATCCCTTTCTGATTCACGTGGATGTTCCTTATCTATTGGTAAAGTTTAGTTATATAATAAATGTATGTTCTAGTGGTATATGAATTGATTTTTGTGGTTCACTTTATTCTTTAGCAATACTAGGGACTAAGGTCAAGAACATAATTACACATGAATTTGAAATGTTTTACTAATAAAACATTTAAAAATTCTACAAATATTAGGTATTTTTGACTGATTTGAAAAACCAAACAAGCCCCCAAACATTCATTTTAAAAAGTCGGAGTATAATGTTTTACATTGTACTACTAATAAAGTCTGTGTTGATTAATTAATGAGCTATTAAAACATTCTCTATCTCTGTGTCTTTCTATAAACATATTTCAACATTTATTATCAGAAAAAAAAATCTCCCAACTGTTCAGAAGGCTTCCTTTTACCAAAAACCTCACCTTAGACACTAGAAAATTAGAATTTAATTTGATGATTAAATTCAATGACTATCTCATCCATATTTTTACTTCATAATTCCACTTTCAGGTATCATGAGATTTTTCATCATGATTTTGCTATATGCTCCCTCAATTGTCTATAAGAAATAAACTAAATAAAAACTTTAAATGAGGAAATAAACCAACAAGAAATCAGCATTCATGTATACAAAGATATATAGTATTAATAAAATTATGTTTACATATTATAACTTCATATATTAAATTTATTAAATGCTGAATTTATAAGAACAGAAATTGGTGTTTAAATCTGTCTCCCCTCATTTTGAAAAAATATTTTATTTATTTTTTATCTTTTATGTTTTAAAAAAATTTAAAGATACTTAGATTACATAAATGTTACATAAAAATGTAGGGGATTCCCAAATGCCCTACTCTGTCCTCCTCCCACATGTATCCACATTGACAACATCTTTCATTAGCATGGTACATTTGTTAACAATCAATGAACACACATTACAGCAGTGCCTATTATAGTTTAAACTCTCTCCCACACAATTTGGTAAGTTATGGCAAATTTTATAATGGCATGTATCTGTCATTGCAATGCCATTCAGGACAATTCCAATGTCCCCAAAATGCCTACACTTTACACCTATTTTTCCCCCTCCCCTCCCCTCAGTACCTCCAGTGGCCACTGCCTCCACACCAATGACGAAAGTTCTTCCATTGCTAGAGTAATAATAAGTCTAGAGTATAATAATAGTAAGTTTACTCTAATCCATTGTTCATTCCCCAATCCTGAAGATTCTGAGATGGTGATGCCCATTCCACCTCTAATTAAAGGGAGCTTAGATCCCATGGTGCAGATGGATGGGACTATTTTGATTACAGTTGTAGACTCTCTGTTCCTTAGGATGATAGATGTCCATCATCATTTCCTTGTTAGGTGTCCTGGGTGAGTCCAATGAACTGGAGCTCCCCTCATAATACAAATTATAGAATTTGGGGAAAAGTTTGAAAGCATTGATCTTTTCTACATTCATTGATTAGGTTAATTTCTACCTATCTAAAAATAATTGTGATCTTATAAAAATTGTCAAATAATCAAAGATGTGTCTGAATTTCAGTGGTTTTTAAGATTTATGTGAGATCTGGTATAATTAATCATTGATCTTATATATGTTTCCAGGATTAGAAACAGTGAAAACATTAGGAGGAATCTAGCAACTAATTTCAAGAAAGAAACATAGTTATAAATCAAGAACAGTACAAAGAGAAAAAGCGACAGTAATTTAAGAGAAATATTAACACAAAAAAAAATTGAATGACAGTAAAATAAAACTTGCCCTGAGAGACATTTTTATCATGATAATTTATTACTTAACGAAGAAAGGTTTACCTTTCTTGGTTTCAGAGTTCTCTGCAAAATTTTACATCTTGCTCATAATAATTATTTACTCTTATTTAGTGTTGAGTGTCTCTAAAGTGAATTCCATGTGTAAAATCAAAGCTGATATACTATTTTTTCTTAACTAAGATGTTTTCAAGGTACCCTTATATTTAAAATGTTCAGAGAAGCATAGATCATAATAGTCTTTAGTTTTTTTGAGATAATTTATCTCAACAGGCTTCATTTACAATTGTTGCTACTCAGATGTGCTAAGTGTCTTGTACAATGCCAAACAACTGGTGAATATTTTGTATCTAAATATAAATGATTTTATTGAATAAATAATTATCCTTTTATAGAAGAAAAATTTAATCAATAATTGTAATGCAAGTTACCATAGAACAAGTACTAAAGCCAATCTTTCTCTTCACACAAATGGAAAGCTGTGGAATTGGGTAATGGGTAGAGGTTGAAAGAATTGTGAGGTGCTTGATACAAAAAGCTGAAGTTGCTTTGAAGGGACTGTTGGTAGAAATATGAATGCTAAACGTATAAAGGTACTTCTGATGAGGCCTTATGTAGAAATGATGAATGTGTTTTTGGAACCTGGAGAAAAGACAATCCTTGCTTTAAAGTGGCAGGAACTTCGTGAAATTGATTTCTGATATTGGGTGGAAGGCAGAAATTGAAAATGATAAACCTGCATATTTAGTTGAGGAGATTTCCAAGCTGAGTTTGGATGGTGTAACCTGGTATTTCCTTGCACCTTATAGTGTAAAGTAAGAGAAAGGGATAAGGTGATAAATGAACTGTTAAGCACAAAGAAACATGAAATTAATGGTTTGGAAAATTCTGAGTATATGGCAATAGGATTCTCTTAAACTAGGACCAGAAGTACTTTGTCAGGGACTTTTCTGACCTTCTGGAAAGCGAGTCCCTGGAAGCTCTGGGACACAGCACCCCATCTCTGAGCACTGGAGTGCCAACAAGGACTTCTGTGAATCCCACTCAGGCACAGACCCTACCATTTCTTTTGAAAAACTAAAAATATGTATTTTTTTAAAATGCCATGTACTGGAGAGCAGATGTGACTCCAGCAGTTGAACACCTATTCCTCACATAGGAGGTCCCGGATTCAATTCCCAGAGTCCCTGAAAACAAAGACAAACAGCAAACAAAGAAATGATGGAACCAACTCAGGGCAGCCGATGTGGCTCAGTGGTCAAGTGCCAGCTTCCCACATAGTTCAATCCCCAGCTCTGATATGTAAAAGAAGAGAGCAATGTACCATCAAAATTTCTCCTCCTATCTTTGTTTATTAATCTCTCAGCCCACGACACATTTTTAAAAGTATCTGGGGGAATTTTTGATCCAATGTTAAAAACATTTCTTAGCAATTCTCCTTTGGATGATCTCATAACAATGGGTGGTGACGAAGTATGTGGAGGGTGAAGGGAGTCCAGAGGACACCTCTACTTATTTAATTAGTTAAACCACAATTTGAAACATTTTCTTCTGTTTTTCAGTGTCAAACCCATTTATTCATCATTTCTTCATTGATCTAACAACACTGGACTTAGTATCTACTAAGTAAGAGATAGTGTGGCAGGTGTGAGGAAACATACCTAAGTCAGATATGGGCTATGTCTTAAGGAGCTCAGTCTTCTAGAGAATATCATTATAAAAACAATGTGGGAGGAGTGGGTGGGTGGGGTGAGGATATGTGGGAACCTCTTATATTTTTTAGTGTAACATTTTTGGTGATCTATGTATCTTTAAAAAAACAATTTAATTTAAAAAATGTGTGCAGTGTTGTTAGGTACAAACATATATCATGTTGTGGAAGTGGAGGTGAGAAAGAGACTAACTGAGGAGGTCCTTGGAAACAGAGTAAAGATTAGTTAATTTGACTAAGAATAAAAGGGACATGTTTTCTAAAAGCATATTGAATGTGTGGAGGTGCATGTAATATTCTGAAAAATGGTCACAGTGAGAGGTGCTTAGCAAGTAAAAGTTGGGTGGATGATGCAATTTGAGCAATAATCACTCCTAAGTTGTAGAAGTTTTTGATGTCATATAAAGACTTTTTGGTTCTCTAAGTGATGTGCATCTATTGGGTGATTTTAACCAAAATTCTAATATTAAAAGATGTGGATTCTGGAAATAATATTCCTTGTGATAGTATTGAAGATGAGTAGAACGGACTATGACTGGGGCTAAGGAAGGATTTGAGAGCCAATAAGGGCTATACAATCTGGTAAAAACAAGAAGATGAGATTTGAATTAAAGGCATGAGTTGCAGTCAAAAAGAACAACAAAAAAAATCAATGAATAATTCTCTCTCTCTGCCTTGTGTGTGTATGTATTTATCTTTATCACTTTCATGCTCTACAAAATATTCTTGAAAAAGCCAGCAGGCGTATTGACTATTTTTCATTGCTTATTTATTATCCACTCATTCCTCTCTTATATAGCTTGAACAATGAGAAATTAGACATAAATGCAATTTGCAAGTATCTCTTATTTCAGCTCATTAACTATAAAACAATTCTACCAAGATACAAATATCCCAAGAGCAATCATACTTTCCTCCCAAATTCTAATTGACTTTTGAAATTACATGTTAGGTCTAATCTATTTCTATCATGGTGATATAGCATCATTGTTCAGTTTTGACCACTGGACACCATCATCAAGGTAGAATTATATTCTCCTGCACTTTCTCAGTAGTTATGAGAAGCACCCTATTAATTTACAGCATTTTCTTTTAATATCTGTATGAATTCCGATACCATTTCAAAAATTTTTTTCAACTACATACCTCCCTGATTCTCTTAAACTGCATTTCATTTGTCTTTCCTTATTCATTCATTATAGTTAATAACAAAAAAAAAATCCACTTGTAGTTCAGTGACATTACGGTAGCAAGAGCAGTTTTCTATGCCTAAATTGTTTATCCCCTTATTACTGAATAAGAAAAATCTCAGTGTACTGAGACTAAAAGGAATTTTTTAAACTTCAAGTGTCTTGAAAACAGTCTCTTAAAGCTTACACTTCCCTTCGACCAATTTCCATATTCCAGAAGTCTCTAGGAATGAAATAGCATTTAGGTGACACTTGGCATCCGCCCGTGTGGTGGTCGGGAGGAACCTTGTGTCCGCGTCCGGAGCGGAGGCCAGAGAGCCACTGGAGCGTTGGCCCAGCCCTGACCCGTCTAGAGACCTGGAGGCCTCAGTTTCTTCATCTCTACAATGGGAATGTCAAGCCCCTTCTCGCCCGATGGTGTGGCGGGTCCCCTCCTTTAGCCTGTGGGGTCCAGTCGCTCAGCGGGGACATCCCGAGCCCCATGGGTGCCGGGTACTGGGCTTAGCAAACAGACCGAGGATCCCTTCAGCCCCTTCTGGAGCTGGATGAAGTCACCGCGGGCCTTCCCCAGCGTTAAACTCCCACAACTCATTGTCCCTCCTGAAGCACCCCAAGTACAGCTCCGGCTGCGCCAGAGTTCCGCTCCTCAACCTACCGCCGGCTGCGCGATGGCCCAGGCTCCCGCCCGCCCGATGCCCTCTCCCCGCGTCCGCCCCCGCGGGCTGGACGCCTGCCCAGATGCAGACGACCTGCCCGACCAGACCCCAAAACACGGAAGGGTACAGTCTCTGTTTTTCACTAACGTGTTCTTGGGACGAAGAGTATGGAGTTACATCACACACCACACAGCAGACTTCCTGAAAATCTTAGAGAAAACATCTTTTCCTCCACTTCTCCCGGCCCCAGCCCTCCTCTTGGCGATTTTCCTCCCCTTTATCGTAAAGGACATTGCATTTCCCATCTCTCCTGATTGCTTCCCCACGCGTCAGTAAAACAAGGTGCCTTCAGAAGGATCTGCCCTCTTTGGAAATGGAGGAGGTTATAAATACTTTAAAATTCAGTTTTCCTTGCTTATAGAAAGTTTTATCTGGAGCAGCCCAGTACTGGGGGCCTGGCGGGCTTAGGATGTGTTTGCTGATTGATTGGTCCCCTCAGGATGAGGGAAGGGAGGGACCATATGGATCAGGTCGGGTGGAGAGTATTACTCCCATTGTAGAGATGAAGGAGCTGAGCCATCATTCATCCATCCATTTATTCATTCCTCCACCATTCAGCAGACGTTTCCTGAGTGCCTTCTGTATGGGTCAAATGCCAAATGCTGGTATAAGAAGTGGTTCTATTAGTTGGGAAACACCCTCTGCTTTTTTGATTACATTCCCGCACTGAGAGTGTAAATTTGAACACCTCTCGCATTTAGTGCCAGAAACACTCATAAACACCATTAAGCAGACTAATTGTACCTTTTTTTTTTAAAGTCCCCAAACCTGTAGCTCACAGAGGGCACCTTTAACAACAGCAAGGTGTAGGATACCCACTAGCCTTGTGAGGTCCTGGAAGGTGGTGACTTGGTCTAATTTGTATTTATATTTCTGTTGCCCTGCATAGGAATAGACACAAAGAGAAGCTGGAGTTTTTATTTTATTTTTTTTTATTTTTTATGAATGAATGGGAGAACATGAAGGGATTGGTTGCAAAGTGCTGCAGACCCCAGCTGGAAAGGATTCTACAAAATGAAGAGATGGTGCCAAGCGGAAGTAGAAGGCTTCATGAAGGAGTGGGATTTAGGTCTGAGAAAATAATAAGGCTTATCAGAATGCTTACACATACCTTGAAAGTGGGTATGAATGTATCTACAGTCTATTTATAGTGCAATTTGGCAGTAAGTATCAATATCAGGCAACTACACGCCAAGGAAATAATTGGGTAAGAACGCAAAGCTAAACATGATGAGATCTATGCAGCCCAGGGATTTTATGAGTATAAAAAATCTAAATATCTGTTGATAAGAGAATTTATGCAAATAAATTATGATACTTCTCAAACATATTAAAATAATGTCAATCCTAATATTATTAAGACTGTGTATAAATTATTTTACTTTTTGAGATGCTATTTTAAGACTAAAAATTTAAGTGGACTATAAACTTTCCTCTTTATTAAAGTAAGCTGAAGGAAAGAAGGCAGAAGAGGTGGGGTACGTTACTGGTATGCCTTGTGAGGGAGGGTTTACTGAATACATCCATTTAGATTAAGCTCTTTTTTTTTTTTTTTTTTTTTTTGAGATACCAGGGCTGGGGATTGAACCTCAGACCTCGTATATGGGAAGCCAGCACTCAACTACTGAGCTATCCTGGCTCCCCCAAAGCTTATATTGAAATGTTCCCTTTTAAAGCAAAGGAGGAGGTTGTTCCTGGGTGATGTTGGGCAGTCAGGGATAAGGGGAAGGCAGTGGTAGTAGTACCAATCTCTGTCAACAATGCTGAGTGTCAGAAATTCACCATGGATAAAATACTTAGTCTCTGTAATTCTCAATCTTCCCCCACCAAGCTCAAGGAAGAGTAGTGACTGATACAAATTTGGTAGAATAGTAGTCAATTTGGGGCTTTTCAACCTGGAACTTCCTTAGAAACAAACCCTACTTGTTAAGGAAGGAAATGGCAGATGCTAGACAGTCTCTAGAGGTTTTGGATACCTGTAGAGGTGAAGGTGTTAGTTTGTAGTACTAGAAAAAAACAGTATAGCTTAAATATTGAGTCATTGTACTGAACTTTGTAACCAAGGGCTAAGAATTATATAGGTGTCTTTATATTATTTTGAAAAATGGCAAAAGCTTAATATCTGAAATTGTTGAAACTGGCCAAATTTAGCCTAGACCTGCTATTGTGATAGTTATTCTAAACATAAACAGGTCTCACCCCCGTTTATGGTTAAGCAAAACTTAGTCTCTCCCTTATGTGTACTTACTATTCTGATGATAATTCTAGACTGAATTTACCTTTGTTTATGGTTATTTCAGAACTAGGCTCACCCCTGTGTTTATACTTGCCATTGTAATGGTAACTACTCTACCCTCCTGTTTAATATCCATATGGAACACCTTGTGACTGACCTCTACTTTATACTTTCCTGTCCTAGAACCTTGCTCTCTGATAATTATTATAACTTTGTAACTCATGACGGTTTTGTACCCACCCCACTGTGTTCAACTCTTTAATGTTTATTAATGAAGGAAGCTGTCTCCAGCTCTGCCCCAACTGTCATTAGCATCCAATGGTATAAAATAGAACTTCTGCATTTTGGAGAGGCTGATTTGAAACTGTACATCTCCGGTTTCCCACTGGTGAATAAATCCCCTTTTCCTCCTAAAAAAAAAAAAAAAAAAAGAAAAGAAAAATAGCATTTATTGGACTTTCATTATAAAAAGCATCTTGTTTGAGCATTGAAGCAAATATACATTGTATTTTTTTGAACTAAAGATTAATTGTTAGAGAGTTTATACCACTAGGACACCCTATAAAGGTTATTCAACATCATAGTTAGAACGCCTGCTTGAAACTAAATTCAGTGCATTTTTCCTTACATCTGAGTGCTATTGGGTAACATATGCCTATGGCTCTGACTTATGTGGTTTTACCCCTGATGTATGAAATTTTTGCCATAATGGGTTGAAATGTGGTTTACCCACAGGGCTTTGTATTACGGATAGATTATCAAGGAAAAAAGTAAAAAATCAGAGATAACTGTATCCTGAATATTTCTAGGGTGGAATTAGGTAGCTTGGTGAGTGGAAATTAATTGGCTAAAGTATCAAATGGTAAATTACAATGAAGAGTAGAATGATTAGTCATGCCAGTTGGGGAGAATGTTGTTTGGCTGAAACACTGCAATTGGGAACAATTCCTAGGAAAGTGAGACCTCAAGAAACATGTGAAATAGAAGACTGGAAAATTATTGGATAGAGGTATGAAAAATATGCTTCTTTTAAGCAAATAGAGTTTAACATTTTATCTTAGAAATAGACTTAAATAGATGTGGCTTAAATAAATTGAAGTGCCAAATATTTCATTAAAAATGGGATACTAGGGAGATTTCTGGGAAGGTGGAAGATTAGAGAGGCGAGGGATCTCTTCTCTTCCAGAAAAAAAATAATATCTAGAAGATAGGCAGAGACTATCTGGCAGACAGCTCTGGGACTCAGGACACTGGGGAAAGGCAAGGCACCACACAAAAAAGAGCAGTGAAAGAATGAAGTCTCAGCTAACTGAAATATCCCATGAGTATCTGTACACCTACAGAGAAAATAGCAGTCTACAGACTGTAGCAGCTGTGAACAGCGGTGGCCACAGACTGCAGGGGTCCTCTTCTCCAAAAAAAGGGAGGGAGAGGGACACAATCTACAGGAAATTCAGAAGTTGGCCAATGATCTTTGTCTGCTGCTTTGGAGAGAACACACAATTCCAGGTGGGTTAAGGCCCAGACATTGCATGCACTGTGAGTCAGCAAGGAGCTAAAATATTTGCCTTCTCAAATACCCTCCTTACTGTCCCAAGCTGGTTACTGAGGAGTCAGAGGGAGGGGGTTGTGGCCAGCCAAGGGTAGAGAACAGCCTCTGAGAAAGGTTGTTTTTGAGGTTTGGCCAGCACTGAGAATAATACTCCTGCTCCAGCCAGCCATCAGAAGCTTTACTCTGAATGCATTCACCCCTATTACTTGGGGTAACAGCCAAAGAGTTCCATCTGCTGGCCAGACCATAAAAGTGCATGAAAAAAGAAATATAAAAGCGGCAAGCAGGTGACTTTACAACCACCCTCTCCAAGACCCTTGGAAACTGACCTGCACATTATTACTGGGGCTTTGGCCCTGGTTTCAGCGATTAAACAGGGGTCATCTTAAATATCTAGAACAAGTTGAACCAAGAGTCAAAAAACAGTGGTAGAGCACAGGTAATTAACAGTAAATCCCTAGGCAAGAGAGATAAACTGAACATCAGCATAAAATCAGCATTATAATCTGATGCCTAGACATTAGCAAGTATTACAAGCCATACTAAGAAAAAGAAATCTATGACTCAGGCAAAGGTACAAATCAAAACTCCTAGATAAGAGAAATGACTTAGAATAACTAATCAATGAGGTTCATAAAAACTTCCTAAATCAAATCATAGAGTGGAAGGACAACATGGCTAAAGAAATAGATGACATTAAGAAAACATTGAGTGAGCACAAAGGAAAATTTGAAATCTTGGATAGAAAAATAACATTTTATGGAAATGAAAGACACAATAAGTGAGATTAAAAATACAATAGAAGCACACAACAACTGATTTGAAATCACGTAAGAAAGAAATAGCAATGTATAGGAGAGAGCAATTGAAAATGAAGAGAAAAGAACACAGAGAGAAAAGAATGGAAAAATTGAGCAGGACCTCAGGGATCTGAATAATAAAATGAAGGGCACCAACATGTATATTATGGAAATTCCAGAAGGAAAAGAGAAGAGAAAAATGGGAAGAAAGAGTATTTGAGGTAAAAATGGCTGAAAATTTCCCAATTCTCATTAAAGATATGGATATGTGTTCAGCAAAGTGTACTCCAATTAAAATACATCCAAATAGACCTTCCCCAAGACACATAATATGCAGAATGCCAAATACTGTAGATAAAGAAAAATTCTGAAAGCAGTAAGCGAAAAGCAACACATCACATACAAGCAATGCCCAATAAGATTTAGTGCAGATTTCTCTTCAGAAACTATGGAGACAAGAAAGCAGAACACAACAGCACAAATATTGTATGATTTCATTATTGTGAACTAAATATAATGACTGAACTCCTGGAGTTAATACCTAGACTATAAGTCACCAGAGAAGAGAATGTGGTAAGTGAATGGAAAGCTGAGGTTTAAGTTTTGCATAATTAGTAAAAAAAGTTGTTTGAAATGTTTAGAAAAGAGTAGAAATGGTTAAAGCACATCGTTGGATTTGTAATTAGTAACACTAACATAAGGGTATGATAGGGGTTTGTTTTTGTGTTTTTCTTTTGAGTAATGACAATGCTCTAGTATTGATTGAAATGATGAATGAGCAACTCAGTAAGTATATCAAATGCCATCAGTTGTTCACTTTAGATAAATTAGATGGTTTATGAACAACAACAAAAATAATAGGGTGGGTTGGGAAAAAAACAGGCCAAAAGTATCTTACACCAAAGTAAGATACACGGAAGTGAAAATACACCAAAAGTTAGTACTGATAATTTGATCATGTTTCTTCATAGTGTGTTACAAATGTTCCACAGCAATACAAGGTATATGTAGAGTGGTGACATGTGGAAGCCCTGAATGGTGTTATGCGTGTTTGTTTTGTAAGGTCACAACTTTTACTATACACTTATTATGTACATTCAAGTATGAATGATATACTTCAATAAATTGGTTTTAAACGGAAAAAAATGCAATACTAGATTCTCAGAAACTTAGACTTGGGAAGGGCATTTTTCTTTACTAGAAATCATCAGAATTCATTCTGTAACTCATCTCCTAATTTTAATTTTTATATTCCATTCATTGAGAATTCTCTTTTTCTAAAGTCAACCCATTGTGATTTGGGGTAGTTCTGTAAAAATGTGGTATAAGAATAACCAGTAAAAATCATTTTTTCTCTATAGCTTCTGCATTTCCATCTTAATCTCTGCACAATGTAAGGGAAAACCAATTTCAAATCTTTGTCCACATTTTAAAAACATCAAAATTTAGGGAGTTCCTGAGATCCTATAAAAGTACCAATAATTATAAACTTTTTAATCATATTCCTTCCAAATTATTTATTCTCCAAGCTAAAGACCCCAGAACTTTTAACTATCCAATGGTTAAATCTCTTTTCCATTGTGGGCATGCTATTCTAAACATAGTTAAGTTTTTCTGTAATCCCTTTTTAAATAAATTTTAAATAAGAATTAAAAATAATACTTATGAATTTTTATATTCTGAGAGTAAGATTATTTTCTCCCATTCTAGATTCTCTATATCTAAATATAATGGTAATTACCTTTACCTAATGACATATAGAGAACAGTTTCAAATCCCTATAGAAGGCAACCATAGAAGATGTACTGCCAAGGAACAATTAGGTCAATCAAATAAGGCTGATTTCCAAATTATATAGTAGTTTTAATTGGTGATAGGAAGAAAATAGGTTACTATTAAGAACCCTGAATTATTATTCAGTAACTCTGTACTCTACTCTGAATTGTGCCACTAAATTATTATAGGACCTTAGACAAGTCACTTAAACTTTGAGCTTCTATAAAATGAGGTTTAACAAGATTAGTGATTCTTATTCAAATAAACATTAGAAAATGACTGTGAGTAATGAGATAATAAAAAGAGTGTATTAAACATGTGAAGAATATGCAACACGGGAAAATGTTGGGAAAAACTGGACTAAATGATACCTAAACTGTTTTCTTATTCTTTACAATCCCTACTTTTATTCCATGATTTCTCATTTTCCCTAGATACATTTCCCAAACTATGTTCCATAGTACACCAATATCTGCCTATAGATATTAGAATGTGCTTTTTAAAAAATATTTTTATTGAAGTATATCATTCATACATGAACATACATAAACAATAAGTGTATAGTAAAGATTGTGAACTTACAAAATAAACATACATAACATCACACAGGGGTTTCACACATCACCCCTCCAATAACAGTTTGCATTGTTGTGAAACATTTGTTACAAACTATGCAAGAGCATCAGCAAAATATTACTACCAACTATAGTCCTTATCTTACATTTGATGTATTTTCCCCAATTCATTCTATTTTTAAAATATATTTACAGATGTTTATTTAAAATAAAGTTAGAGATGTTGTAAACTTGCAAAACAATCATACAGATGTCTAGATTTCCCATACAACACCATACCATGGTGGAACATTTGTTACAGATTATGAGATAATATCATCAGACTATTACCACCAATCATGGTCCATAGCATACATTTTGCACACTTTTTCCATACACCTCCATTATACTAAGCAAAGTAAGTCAGACACAAAAGGACAAATATTGCATGGTCTCATTAATATGAACTAAATACAAATAATAAACACAAGGAATTAAAACCTAGAGTATAGGTTATTAGGAGATAAGAGGAGGGTTGAGAAGAACCACTGATGCTTAATATATGTAGAAGTTTTAATTAACTTGACTGTAAAAGTGTGGAAATGGATAGAGTTAATGGCATCACACTGTATTGAATAGCATGTGCTTTTTAAAAATTTAGGTATAAAAATCTTCTAAGTGTTGTTATATGCTAATTACATTTGGAATTGAGCTGAAGAAATCTATGAAATCTATCTAGTGCTACTACTTCTCTGTTTTTAATTTTTTAATTTTTAAATTTTTTTTAACTTTTCAATTTTTTTAGTGCTACTACTTCTCAAAGGTGTTTTTCTCATGTTATGTATATACTGGTCATCCAATAAGACACCAGCGTATGAAAACATGAAGTTTGATATCACCCATATTATCGCCAAAACACTCAAGAGAAAATGAATGTAGTGTGACTATATTAATCTAAATTACTCTGTTGCTCTCGGTGCAACAAACAAGAACAATATAAAAAAAATCAAAATGCAGGTAAGGGCTATGGCTCCATCGATTGGGTTCCTGTCGACAATATGGGAGGCCCTGGGTTAACGTCCCAGGGCCTCCTTGTGAAGGCAAGCTGGCCCACACCCACAGAGAACTGACACAGCAAGATGACACAACAAAGGGAGACAAGCAGACACGGAGGAACGCGCAGCGAATGGACACAGAGAGCAGACAGAAAGCAAGCCACAAGGGGGGAAATACATACACACATACATACATATATACATACATTTAAAAAATAAATAAATCTTTTAAAAAACCAAAACGCAAAAAACAAAAGAATACATAATCTCTACATTGACAAACACAGTGTATTATTGCATCTCTTGAATGACTATAAATACAAATAAAGTAAAAATAAGGGTATAAGACAGCATCTGCTACATTTGAAAAACTTGCATAGATAAAATATATATTATGTAGCTTATATTAAGTGGCTTAAAAAAGACTTCAGGTATATCATAATACTTGAACCTCACACAAAGTGTAAATCAAATATTGTGAGGGAGAACAAATAGCATAAGAAAATATATTATATTGATTGGAGTGTTGTCAGTATATCTTTAGTTTCTTTTGCCAGGAATTCCTTGCTTTGGGGTTCAAGCCCTGTCATTTTCCTGATGTCTTTGATAACGAGACATCAAATTACGTATAAGATTTATTGTTATGCAAGGAAGATAGAAAGGACTTGTAAAATAAGAAGCAGCTAGGGTCAATGTTCATTATCAGAGGTCAAGAAATACATAATTGGTAAAAAAGCATGGAATCAGATCATATTGGATTACATAGGGAAATGAGACTCAGTCACCAGATGCTGTTTTTGTTGAAGCCCCCATATGAGGTTATTCATTTGTAAAAATCCCTCTAATTTCCAGTTTATGATTTGGGGTCATTATCTCCTTTCCCCCAAAGCCATTTCACTACTATTTTTCCTTATCCCCTTTTAAAACATTTAAAGGAATCTTGACAAATCAGTAAACCCTTGCTTCTGTTATACAGCAATGCAATTTTCTTGAACACTCTGTCACCCTTCTTCAAAGTAACTATTTTCTACAAAATTACTGATTATTCCTCCTAATTAATCAATAGGTATTGTAACTAGCTTACTGTTTTCCTCTCTGCACTCATGGAACATCCAATAAACCATGCTCCTGGTTCCCTGACCTTTTCACTTCCAATAACTTCTCCTCCAAAGACTCTAATGATATATATTTCCATGGTCTCAACTTGAGCCTGTTATTGTGTGAAACGTTCTTTCTTCCAAAATCTGGTATTCTTCTTTACAACTTCTTAATTGGTCCTACAACTTTTCTTTGAAATAATAAGACCTCTGGATCCTATTTTTCTCATAATGCATAACATACCAACTTGTCTTCCTGTCTCTATTAGTCTTATAGTCCATGTTTAATCCTTTATCCATTCTGGTTAAATCCAACCTGACTAGCAGCTCAAACACTCAGCCAGTCCATTAAGAACTTCTGCAGGATATCTCAGACCCAGAAGTGTGTGCACACCTCTAAATAAATGGTCAGAGACATCAACAGAACCCTTAAAAATTCTCATAACATATGAACATAGAACATTCTCCAATTCTCTCATTTAGGTATTTTAAATCTTTCTCTTTTCTCCTCAGTTCTTTCACATGTGTCTTTTTACATATTCCCTTACTTATGCCAACTTTATGTGATAAATTCTATCTTCAATCATACCTTTTCTATTTTTTGAAGTAATGCTTTATTACTGTACAAATCTCTTATGGGTCTTACACCTGTCTATATTCTCAGTGAACCTGGAGATTATAAATTCTCCCAAGTTCACCCCATACTATTTCTTCTCTGCTGATTCCACTTTAACTGTATTTAAAATGCTCAAGTCTTGACTACTTTAAAATACTCTTTTGAGCTCCTATCACATTTCAACTACTGCCTACATTTTCTACTGCTTTTCAAAATCAAATTTCAAAATGAAGTTGCCCACACCCTTTGTCTACAACTTTTTTTTTTTCATTCTATTTCTTTGTCAGCCAACTCCATTCTGGCCTATCCTGCAAGCCCTGTCCTGAAATTATTCATTCAAAAGATTACCAATGGATAAACTAATGAACACCTTTTTGTCTCATATGACAACTCAGAAATATTCAAAATGACTTCCCATGTCTCCTGGGACATCACACATTCTATGTTTCCCGTTTTTAGTTCTGGCTGCTGTGTTTCAGTCTCATGTGTTACTTATTTATAGAATGTGGACAATATTCACAATTGTATCCAAGGTCTTCTCAGTACATACAATATCAGCTCATCCATTTGAATGTTTTAATTAATCTATATACAGGCAACATCTGATTTACATTTTCAACCCAGTCTCCTTTCCTGAGTTATAGATATGTATAGCCACAACATAATGGATATTTTCACTTAAATATTTGAAAACTTCTCATAGTTAATATATCTAAACTATACATATCATATTACTTTCTAAGCTTCCTCTCTGTATTTCATGTATTTCTCTATATTTCATAAAATGGTAACTGCTTCCACCATTTTGCTCAAACCAGAACAAGAAAACTATTTTTGTTGCCTCTTACTCCTAATCACTCCCAGTCATATTAAATTTACATCCTTGTTTAAACCCACTTCACCCCATTGCTACTTCCCTAGTTCATAATACAATTATCTTTTTTTTGTTTCTGGATTATGTAACAATTCCTAAGTGATTATTCAAAATCCATTCTTCTGTACTTCAAAACTATTCTTCAAATTTCATCTTGAGTTATGTTTTTTAAATGAATATCTAATTATATACTTTCCATTTTTCAGATTCTTTAGAAGGTTACCATTCTCTTTTGGCTAAAGTAAAAATTCCTTAATATTGCTTATAATACACTGTGTGATCTGTTCTCTACTCACTATTCCATTTTTATCTCCTATCAGTAAAAACTGCCTCATACACTTATGATCGATTTTGAAATAAATGGATGTTCCCTTCTATAGAGGGTTCAGCAATTTTATTTGAAAGAATTTTGCTCATTCCTGGAATGAGTACTTCTTAAGTTTTAGTCATTGAAAATAAGTTCAGCACAGATAGATAGCTAAGAAATGACTTCCTTTTTAAAATGTCACCTCAGAATGACATTACTTTAAGATGGAATATAGTAATTTATCCTACTTTGACAAATATTTGTAAAAGATATTCGTCACTGAAAAGTACACATTAAATGTATCCTTGCTTTGTATAAAGCTTTTTATTTACCTTCATACTCTTTACCCCAACCACATTCAATAGCTTAGAATAGGATCCAAAAAAAATTCAATCATGGAGGAAAAGAAATTGCTCAGAATATTGGTTAATGCATAGTTGGAAATATTTCCAGATAGAATATTGTCTCATATAGTCAGAATCAATTTCAAAATAAATCTATACTCCCAAAATGTGAGAGTTCAAAAATTTTGCTTGAAAAAATTATCTAAGATTTTCAATATAAAAGGTTAACATTATTTGATTGGTTTAAATCCAATAAATATGTCTGAAAATTAAAGTGCCTTAGTGCTTATATATTTTCCTTTTGGGGAAAAAGTTACTTTATTATTTTACTTAAAACACACCCTTTTATAAAGCATATATATATTATTGGGTCCTATAAACATAATACATAGACATGTATACAAGTAACTAAATAAAAGATGGGAGAAAAGAAAAGTTGTATTTTCCCAGAGTAAGGGAGAATCATGTCCACTGGGTATGGTATGGAGTTTTAAGAAATGATTTCTTAGATAGATGCCATTGGCAATGTTTCTTTCAATACCATATTAGATATGTGGTAAAAAAAAAAAATCCATAGAACTGATTTTTACTATGAATGAAAAGATGAAAATAGACCTATCTAAATGACCCTTCCAGCCTCCCTTGCACCAGACAAGGTTATTTGAATGCAGGTGAATTTATTTCTTGTTGGGAAGTTACAGGAAAGGGCTTTATTAGGAACCCGGCATGCTAAGAGCACCTTTCACTCTGCCTTTGTTTCTGTATGATGTGTATCTGCAATATGGACATGTTGTGTAAAGCTCTTGCATCTCTCTATCATAATGAAATAACTTTTAGATGGAAGCCACTCACGATGGAAAGTGAAATAGAAAGAAAGAAAACTAGTGACTAGTCCTTGACTGCTTTTTCTGAATTCATTTCATATTGAAAAAAAAAAATCTTGTCCCTTTTATAGCTACTGTTTTTTCTCATTTCTGCTATTGTCAGGCAAGGACAAAGTACTCAAGGTACTTTCAGACATATTTGATTTCTTTAACTTCTGCAAGTGAAAACAGATTTTCTTTTGGAATTTTTTACTAAATAAGGTATATGTAGTCTCAAAACTTAAGGAAATAATGAGGTATTTTTGAATTGCTAGTGCACAGTGATTTCCTCCATTTATTCTAATTTACAATGTATCCAAATTTGTTTTGAAAATAAGTTCTAGTTCCTTTATTGACACACTTGCTTCCTATTGTTTAAAAATATCTCTGGTAGTTCTAGGATTTATGCTTATGGCAAAAATAAATGGTTCATTTCAATTTTCAAATTCCTTTCATAATAGTTATGTTATTTCTTTTTGTTCTGAAATGTATATATTACTTAATGTAAACAATTAAAATGGCTGAAATTACTTCATTGTATTCCAAAACATCACAAGTTTGATTCTGTTCACTTATTATATGGAACAAATAAGATGATGTTATTTAATAAATATAAAAATATCAAAAACAAAATGCCCAGCACCTGTGTAAGTATAATATATATATATAAGCTCCATTAGTTATAATGATAATCCTATCTGTATTAGTCAGCCAAAAGGGATGCTAATGCAAAGTACCAGAAATATGTTGGCTTTTATAACAGTTATTTATTTGGCATAAAAGCTTATAGTTATAAGACCCTCAAGAGTCCAACTCAAGGTACAATAAAGGTACTTTCTCAACCAAGTCAGTTGTCATGTGTTGAAGCAAGATGGCAGGCGATCTCTGTGAGGGTTCAGCCTTCCTCTCAGCTACAGGCTGGCTCAACTCTCTTCCCGGGACCACAGGATCAAAGTTCCCTCTCTGCCATGTCTATGGAACTCTCTGTCTTCCTTTGTAACTTCTTTTGTGTCTTCATAAGTGGCTGCCTGTTTATACCAGCCCACCAAGGCAGCAGGGATTTACTCTGAGTTATACCCTACTGACATGGTCAAATCAAAGTCCTAATCTTAACATAATTTAATCAAAGACATCTCAGCTGAATCTAATACAATCAAAGAGGATTACGTTTACAACATAATCCTTATCTTTTTGGGGGGTTCATAAATAATCTCACACTGCCACACTATCCTATGCTATAGAAGCTAGTTACATGCTTCTCCCACATTAAGATGAATAATCTGAGGTACAGAGATTAAATGCCTTTCTCAAAGTCACAAATATATTTAGTAGCAGAACTAAAATTTGAAATTAGGCAGTTAGGTCTCATAGTCATAAGAACCACTTCCTATGACTTTTCTGCAGAGAGGAAGAACTTCCATGTTTTGTTTCTTATTGTCTTTTTCAGTTCACTCTGTGGAGCTACTTTATCACATCTTAAGTAGTAATATATTTAGACCTTATAATCTTTGGCTCATTGTCAAGTAATATAAACATTGTTGATATCTCCAGATAGGAATAAAGGGTAAATTCATGAGAACATAAATAGTTACTCTTCAATAACAAAGTGTGACGTGCCAGTTTACTAACTGAAGTATTATACCAAATGAATTCCCTATAAGTAAAAATAATCAGGTATATTAAGACAGTAAGAAGCTAAGATTATTTCACTAAAAGCATTGCAAAAAGAAAGATTATCTTCCCTGGAATCTCTGGAAAGGAATTTGGGTCATATTAATTAGTTGTGTTTTTTTTTAATTTAGATGATTTTGTGGATGATTCACAAACTCTCCTCTTTTTTTCTGTTTCTTTTTCTGCTCAGAAAAAATGCCTGCCTTAAATTTAGCCAAAAACTTCCTTCTAAAATTTATTTTCAAACCTTTCCATATATTAAAATTATAAACTTTGGTTATAATATTACCAATGCATACATGTGTAACACCCCTCTCCATATCACTTGATTTTTATCTTTATTGTATTTTTACCCAAAAAGTTCAGGCACTTAATATTGACAAGTATCTTCAATTAAAACCAAGACTGCCCAAACATGCTCTATTTTCCCATTATTCTATTTGTAGTGATTTTTCAAGAAACCAATTTATACTATGGCACACTACTGTAATAAGTTTAACACTGAAAAGCAGGAAAAAATATTGTATAGAATCATACTATCATAGATAAAAGGTCCACATGTGTAAAAAAGAGAATAAATGCCAGTGCCATTGTATTGTATTGTTTGGTATGTAACTCACTTCTTATTTACTACAGGTGCTAAAATGCAAATTCACAGAAAGTAATCATAAAGCTAGGTTTTTGGACATACAATGTCAAAGATGTAAGTGCTAACAAGTACAAAAATTTTAGGGGACAGATGAGTTTTCAGAAAGTATATGTACAATGGAGCTGCCCTGGATGGTGCTTCAGGGGCAATCACCGGACATTGTAAATCCTCACAGGGCCCACTGGATGGAATGGGGGAGAGTATGGGCCATGATGTGGACCATTGACCATGAGGTGCAGAGGTGCCCAAAGATGTACTTGCCAAATGCAATGGATGTGTCATGATGATGGGAAGGAGTGTTGCTGGGGGGGGGGGGAGAGGTGGGGTGGGGGTGGTGGGGTTGAATGGGACATCATATATATATATATTTTTTAATGTAATATTATTACAAAGTCAATAAAAAAAAAGAAAAAAAGAGAAAGTATATGTACATGTTATTGAAGTAAAGTTGGTATCAAACCAAATATAATTGTTACATATTCAGGATGTTAAATTTTAACCCTATTGTAACCATAGGGAAATCAGATAAAAATATACCCAGATAGAAATGAGAAGACATTCAGTATGGTACAATGCAAGAAAGCAAATAAATATAAAAGCAGACTTTAACAGAATTTAGAGACAAAATAGGTAAATGACTTGCAAAGGCTAAATAGCAAAATAGCAGAAGAAAGACCTGTATTATCAATAGTGCCTTTAAATGTAAATGGATTTAACATTCCAGTCAAAAGTCAAAGAATGACAGAATGGGTAAAAAAGCATAACCTAACTATATACTGTCTGGAAGAGACTCACCTTAAATTCAAAGATACAAGTAGGTTGGAGGTAAAAGGATGAGAAAAATTAAACTACCAAGTAGTAACAAAAAGAAAGCTGAAGTGGATAAAATAGACTTTAACTCAAAAACAATAATGAAAGACAAAGATGGTGATTACGTACTGATAAAGAGGACAATTCAACAGGAAAATATAACAGTTAAAAATATATATGCAACTCAACAGCAGAGCCCCAAATATATGAAGCAAATACCCACAGGTCTATAGGAAATTTCAACAGATCCCTCAAAAATTGATAGAACATCTAGTCAGAAGATTAATAAGATGGTGTCGGACTTGAATATGCACTAAACCAAATAGACCAAATAGGCATTTGTAGATCCACCCAATAAAAACAGAATACAAATTCTTCTCGAGTGCAGCTGAATCAATCTCCAGGATAGATTGTATTATGGGTCACAAAATAAGCTTCAATAGATTAAAAATATTGAAATTATGCAGTGTATATTCTCAAAAAAAAAAAACAAAACACACAGAATGAAGCTAGAAATGAGTAACAGAGGGGAAAAAAAGGAAATTCACAAAAAGATGGAAATTAACATATTACAAACAACCAATGGGATAAAGCGGAAAACATAAAGGAAATTAGGAAATAACTTGCAGCAAATGAAAGTGAAAGCAGAACATTCAAAATCTTATGGAATGCAGCAAAGGCCGTGCTGAGAAGGAAATTTATAACTCTAAATATTTACCTTAAAAAAGAATAAAGGAAGAGGAGGGTTTAGAAACACAAAGAGACCACTACTCTCCAAGAAAAATAGAGGAAAGGCAGAAACTGAGTGAAGCACTATTCTGGGGTTTAGGACACTAAGGGAAAGCTAAACATTATCCAGAAGAAAGAAGGGTGAAGGAAAGGCACCTTAGCTGGCTCAAAAAATCCTCTGAATAAATCTTCAGCAGCAACTGCATGGGCCCAACCTCTACCCTAGAAGCAAGCAGCAGTCTGCAGACTCCAATAGATGCAAAATGCAGTGGCTGCAGACTGAGTAGGTTGTAGGGGTCCTCTTCCCAGAGAGAGCAGAAAGAGAGGAACATAGCCTGCAGCAAATTCAGGTTTTAGCCAGTGAACTTGGTCTGCTGCACTGGAGGGATCTCATACTGCCAGGCCAGGTGGGGCTGCAACATTGTTTGCCCTGAGAGTCAGCAGGGAGCTAAAGATAATTTGTCTTCTTAAACACCCTCCCTACTGCCCTGGGATGGTTGCTGAGGACACAGAGAGTGGGAAGGTGTAGCCGACTAAGGTTGGAGAGCAACTTCTGAGAGAATTTGTTTCCAAGACTTGGCCTGCTTGAGGACATTACTTCTTCGTCACCCACCAGAATGGAGATACAGTGAACCCATTCTCCCAAAGCATCTGGAGTCTAAGCTAAGAAGTATGCCAAAAAGTATCTTCTCCTGGAAGACCAAAAGAATCCATGAAAAGAAGGGAAAATATTAGTAAAAAACAGAAGAGGCAATCATGTGCCTAATGGATAAAAATTTCCCAACTCACTTGAAAGACATGAATATATGTGTCCAGGAAGCACAGCATACTCCAATTAAAATATATCCAAATATATCTACCCCAAGACACATAACATGCAGAATACCAAGTGCCAAACATAAAGAGAAAATTTGAAAAAGTAGCTAGGGAAGGGTGAAATATCACACACAAGTGATGTCCAATAAAACTTAGTGAGTATTTACCATCAGAAACTATGGAGGCAAGAGGGCACTAGTAAGATATAATTAAGGTATTGAAAGAGAAAAAAAAATGACATCCAAGAATGCTTACCCGTCAAAACTGTCTTTCAAATATGATGGTTAGCTTAAAAATAATCAAAGATAAACAGAAACAGAGAGTTCATAAACAAAAATCCAACTTTACAGGAAACCATAACAGAGTTGTGCAGGCAGAAATGAAAAAGAAGAGAAAGAGGCATGAAAGAGAGTATAGAAAAGAAGACAATCTGAAAGGGTAACCAAAAGATTTCTAAAAAGGCAAAAATAAAATAATATATGACAGATAAAGGATAAAATGGCTGAAGTAAGTAATACATTTACAGCAATAATATTGAACGGTAATGGATTAAACTCCCCAATGAAAAGACAAAGGATGACAGAATGGATAGGAAAACATAAGCCATGAATATCCTGTCTGCAGGAGACTCAAGTTAGACTCAAAGATGCAAATAGACTGAAAGTGAAAGGTTGGAAAAAGATAATTTCATGCAAGTAGTATCCAAAAGAGAACTGGGGTAACTATACTGGTGTCAGACAAAACAGACCTTTTTTTAAAAAATTATATTTAAAAAAAAATTTTAAAGAAACTTAGATTACATAAGTGTTACACAAAAAATGTAGGGGATACCCATATGCGCCACTCCTTAACCCTCCCCCAGTTTTCCCACATCAACACCCTTTATTAGGTGTGGTGCATTTGCCACAATTCATGAACACATCTTGGAAGATTGCCACTAAGCAATGATCATAATTTACATTGTAGTTTATACTCTACCCTGCACATTTTTGCAACTTATTACAAGATACACAATGGCCATATGTCTATCATAACAATGTCATTCAGGATAATTCCCAAGTCCTGAAAAAGCTCCCAAATTACACATATTTTTCCCCTCTCCCTCCCCTCAGAACCTCCAGTGGCTACTTCCTCCACATCCATGAAAAAAATTTCTTCCATTGCTAAGATCACAAGTCTATAGTAGAACAACTGCTAGTCTACTCTAGTCCATTGTCCATTTCCAATTCTGAGGATTCTGGGATGGTGAGGCCCACCCCACCTCTGAATGAGAGGGGGGTTGGATTCCATGGGGCAGATGGATGGGACTTTCTGGCTTGCAGTTGTGACCTTTCTCTGTTCTTTGAGATGGTCATTGTCAGTCATTATCTCCTTCTTAGTTGTCCTGCTTGAGTCCATTGAACTGGAGAGTAGGTTTTGCAACTCCAATAAGATTTTGGGCCCTCCTGGCACATGAACAGCCCAAATATTTAAGTCTCTTTGACATTTAACTATCAACTCTGCTATTAATGACAGGTTCAAATACAGGGATAGAAGAGCCATGTATGTAGGGGAAACTCAACTGAGTCCAACTCTATCACAGTTGGGAGCATACATTCCAAAGTAGGTCCCACTGGCAGGGTGCCAAACCCCTGAAATGGCTGCTCTGCCTAAAGAGTCTGGAGCTCTCAGGAGCCCAGCTATTTGAGGTAAGATTTACTTTGTCCGTCAATGAGTTCCTATTCATATGTGCATTGGCTTAACATCTGAAATGACCTCCCTACACACATTGAAGTACCTTAGCCATATAAACTCATTTGTCTTTACCTTTTTCCTTTTTGATCAATGTCTTCTTCTAGTTGCACTGTTAGTTGTTTCTTGATAGTAATCCCTCAGTGCTAGTGAAGTTCATCCATAGGAATCATGTGCCACACTGGGAGAAGGTAATGCATTTATATGCTGGGTTTTGGCTTAGAGAGAGGCCACATTTGAGCAAAAGGAGGGTCTCAGAAGATAACACTTAGAGACCCTATAATACTATGGTAAGCTTCAATTTCAGAAGTAAAGGTTCATAAGTATAGTCTTCACAATGAAAGGCCCATCAATGGTCCATCCTCCTTCAGTAGTCCCTGCATCTGTATTTAGGGGATTCTTGCTGTCCTATTAGAGAATGTGGATGCGCTCTCCAGAATGGGAATTTGATATTTATTTGGTTATTTTGTGGATCTCCATCCACTGTGACAATGGTCCATGAACACTTGAACACATTCATATGTCATACAGGTATGCCCCAGGTGAACCTCCTCCCATGCATCCCCATTTCTGACACCCCATGCCAGGATCCTCCCCTGCCACATTGTAACCCTTCTGTAATCGAAAACTTCTCAAAATTGAAGCCAACAAAATAAATGAATAAAATTAATAGGAAAATGATATAATAATGATGTTTTAAAAATAATGAATACAATACAAAAATTTAAGTTTGAAATAATATAACAATTAAAAAATTAAAATTTAAAAAATTAACATATTTCATCATCATTGTAAGATCTGTTGTATGCACAGTGATATTTGCTTCCCTTTATCCCCCCAATGACTTGTTTTTTCATTTTGTCTTCAAAGAAGCTTTAGGTTACAGAAAAGTCACATACAGAATATAGGTGATTCCCATACACCCAACATGCTCTCCCTTTTCCCTTTCCAATATTAATAACATTTTACATGTGGATGATACATTTGTTAAAATTGATGTACAAATATTGAAACATTGGTACTAACCATGGTCAATGATTTACTTTGTGGTTTACATTTTGGACCATACACTTTTATAGAGTTTGAAGAAATTTAATGCTGTCTGTATCCATCCTTGAAGGATCATGTAGAACAATTCCATCACCCCAAAAATGTCTTCTGTTCCATCTATTCTATTCCTCCCTCCCTTCCCCCTCGGGACACATGGTAAACCACCAATATTAACTCATCGAAGGACCAGATTCATAATTACTTGCAACAACATTGAGGACTTAACATAATGCCCTGTCCTCTCTTATTAGGCACTGCCTATGCTCTCAAAAGACTCCCACCTCTCTATTTGAGATTATACAAGGACTCCCCAGGATCAGAGTCCAATACCTTTCCACTCATTATGTGAGTCCCCATCCCCTGATACAACACACTACAACAAGATCAACACTACACACTCCCTAGAAGCCTGCCCCAGGTATGACCTGTCCACACACACCCATATCCAACACCTTAAAACAGTAACCCTCCCCTGCCATATTTGCCAAAAAACTTTCCCAGCATTATAGTTTCAACAACTTATTTGAACATCCCCAGAGTTCACCTGCTCCCTTCACCAATCCTCACCCCAGTTCCATGGATAGTCTTATTCATCCTACCCCCCTCACAGTCCAGCACCACCCAGCCCAATAACATCACTGCACCAGTGATGCTGATCCACTGCCCACCTACATGTTCCATCTTATCATAGATTTTGCCCATGTGGGCACTGACTTACAAACTTTTCCATTTCTGTCTCCTATAAACCTGTCTTCGAGACTGTAGTTTTGTGAGTTTGTTCCATTTGCTTAACTCATATCAATGAGGTTATGTAATATTTGTCCTTCAGTGCCTGGCTTGTTTCACTCAACATAAGGGCTTCAAGATTCATCCATATTATCCTGTTTGTTAATACTGCATGCCTTCTTACAACTGAGTAATATTCCATTGTATGTAAATGTCACAAATTGTTTATCCAGTCATCTGTTGATGGACATTTCAGTTGTGCCCAACTTTTGGCAATAGTGAATAATGCCACTATGAACATCGGTGTGCATATGTCTGCTCATGTCCCTGCTTTCAATTCTTCTGAGTATATACCCAGCAGTGGGATTGCTGGATTATATGGCAGTTCTATAGTTAGCTTCCAGAGGAACCACCAAACTGTCCTTCACAATGGTTGCACCATTCTGCATTCCCACCAGAAGTGGATAAGTTTTCCCATTCCTCCACATCTTCTTCAATACTTGGAGTCCTCTGTTTTTTAATAGCCACCATGTTAGTGGGTATAAGATGATAACTCATTGTAGTTTTGATGTGCATTTCCCTAAGAGCTAGTGATGTTGAGCATCTTTTCATGTGCTTTTTGGCCATTTGTATTTCTCTTTTGGAGAAATGTCTATTCAATTCACTTACCTATTTTTTAAATGAGTTGTTTATCCTTTTTATTTTTGAGTTGTAGGATTTCCTTATATATCCTGGATATTAGGCCCCTATCAGATATATGTTTACCAAATATTTTCTCCCTTTGAGTACGCTGCCTTTTCACTTTCTTGACAAATTACTTAGAAGTTCAAAAGTTTTTAATTTTGAGGAGGTCCCATTTATCTCTTTTTTCTTTTGTTGCTTGTGCTTTGGGTGTAAATTTCATGGAACCATTTTCTAATGCACAATCCTGTAATGTGGGGAGCTGCCCAGAGCTACGTGCATTTGCGGTCTCCAGCAACATGGCGGTTTTCATAAGTACACCTACTCCACCCCTGTGCTTCTGCCTTCTTCTTCCCCTTTCCCCAGTTTCCCGGGCAAAAAGTGCCGTGCCTGCGCACCAAGATGTTGAAGCCATGACCAGCATTGAAGACTCGCAACCTATAGCAAGTGGTGTAACAGCATTTTATTGCCTTATATGGAAGAGCCGCTTCATCAGCCTATCACCCCCTGCTAAATACCCTCCCCTTAGTATATATTCTGATGCTCTACCCTCAATAAATGGAGACTTGATCAGAATCCTGTCTTGTCTCCGTTTCTCTCGCATCTTGTCCCCCAATTCCCACTCCCTCTTTCAGGTGCCGGTTCGTTTGACCTACGGGCCGGGTCACTGTAACAGAGGAGGGGTGTCTCTCAAGAGCACGGGTGGTTCCTAATAGGGGAGGACAGACAAGAATGTCAAGCCCTGAGTGTTGTTGCAAGTAACTATGAATCTTTTCCTTCAAGGAGTGAAGCTTGGTAGTCGACATGGGCTCTGAAGGAGGGGTGGTAGGAATGGAGTAGATGGAAGAGCGTGTACTTAGGGGGGAATAGAAGGATTCTGCATGATTTTGCAATGATGGATACAGGCCATTTTGAGTTTCATTAAAATTTTATAAAAATATATGGTCTAGAGTGTAGAACATAATGTAAACCATTGACTATGTCAAGTGGCAATGTTTCCATATTTGTATATCCATTGTAAGAAATGTACCACCCATATATAAAAAGGTTATTGAAATGGAAAGGGGGAAAAGGAGGAGGACATTGGGTATATGGGAGTCCTCTGTGTTCTGTATGTGACTTTACTCTGACCTAAGTCTTCTTACAAGATAAAATGGAAAAAAGTAAGACACTGGCGAAGAAATGGAAGAAAATGTCACTGTACATATGGGACAACAGATGTTACAGTGATGAAAGGCAAAACTTTAAAAAAATTGAAATAATTTTTATTATTTTTAATGTCCAATTATTTATTTTAGTTTTAGCTTTTCTAAATTATTATATATTATTATATATTCTAAATTATTATATATATAACATATATAATTATTATATATGTTATGTTTAAATCTATCATTATTATTTCATCTTTCTATTAATTATATTTGGCAATATTCTTGGTTTAATTTTTGAAGAAGTTTTGGATCACAGTAAGGTTATAACTATGGTAGAGGAGGATCATTGGTGTGCAGTGTCAGTGATGAGAGATATATGGGAGGAAGTTCACCTGGGCATACATATAAGGTATACAAATGTATTCAAATGTTCATGGGACATTGTCACAGCTGGTGGAGATTCATATAATAACTGAAAGAATATTGAATTTACAATCTGAGGAGCTCTGCCACATTTTCTAATGTAACAGCAACAATCCCCCAAGTTCAGGGCAATGATTATTGAAGAAGGAGGGTCCACTGATGGGCCCTTGATATTGACAATAATGCTTATTAGCTTTTGCTCCTGAAATTGCAACTTAGCCTAATGTTGTAGGGTGTCTGAGAGTTACCCCCTGAGTACCTCCTTGTTATTCAAACATGGCCTCTCTCTACACCAAACTCAGCATATAAATGCTTTACCTTCCCCCAGCATGGAACATGACTCCCAAGGATGAGTCTCCCTGGCACCAAGAGATTACTACCAAACACCAATGAGCAAAGTAACTTGAAAAAGACCTTGAATAAAAGGGGGGAAAGGAAAAGAAAAATGCATTCATATGGCTAAGAGACTTCAACGTGAGTCAGGAGGTCATCCCAGAGGTGACACTTAAAGAATTTCACCAGGATCTCATAGACTGCCAAAGTAGATATCACCCCAAATAAGGGGGGTCCTGAGGGCTCTGGAGACATCCAGGTCCTACAATCATGGCAGATAGCTTTGGAGTTTGGTGCCTCACCAGTGAACCCTACTTTGGATTTTGTGCTCCTGAGTGTAACAGAGTTGGACTCAGATGTGGGTTCTCTCCACATGCCTCTTCTGCTCCTTCTATTAGAACCTATAGTTGGTGCTGGAGTTGGTAGGTGTACGTCCAAGAGACTTAAATCTCTGGACTGTCCATGTGCCAGCTTGGCCCTTAGCCTCAGTGGAGTTGCTGCAGAATCACTGATTCTTTCCTCTGACTATTCAAATCTGCTGTTATGTGCTTCCAGTGTATTTTTTTGATTTCTTGGATTGTGCCATTCATCACCGTCATATCTGTTATCTGTTATCTTTTTAGGTATGTTTACAATTTCTTCAGCATGTTCTCCCAGTGTCTTCTTAATATCTTTAATCTTTTCCTTCATGTCATTAAGTTGATTCATGATATTTATTTAGACATCTCTGATTAGTTGTTCCATGTTCTACATCTCCTCCTGGTTTTTAGTTTGTTCATTGGACTGGGTCATGTATTCCTCTTTCTTAGTATGGTTTGTAATTTTTGTTGATGTCTAAGCATCTCTTTTTCTTGATGGGTTTATTCAGTTGATTAGCTCCTCTATCTACTCTACGGTTTTATTTTGTTGTTGTTATGTGTGTGGTAAGGTTTCACTTTAACTCTTCATTCCACTTATTCTATTTCTTTGTTGTTGTCTATGTTCCCTTGGAAAAAAAAAATTAGGATCAGAAAAGATATGTGGAGAAAAAATAATAATAGTAATAATAATAGTAAAAGGTAGAAGGGGAACTATGTGACTTAGGAAAATGAATCATTTACATGAGTAAGAAGTACAGAGGAATAAGAAAAAGTGGGATAGAAACAATGAAAAAGAAGGAAATTAAGAAAATTATATAGAATTAATTAAAAGGCCAGAATGCTAAGAATAGAGGAAAAGAAAAAAGGGGAAAAAAGGAAAAAAAGAAAGAAAACAGAGAAAAAAGAGAGAGAGAAATAAAAAGAGGAAAAAAATGAAGATCAAAGCAAAGAGGTGGAATGAAAGAACAACAGAAAACTGAAGATTGAAAGATGAAGATGAGAAAAGAAATAGCCCAGATAGAAAGTATTGGTAAATGAAAAAACAGAAGAAATAAAACAGGGAAACAAAACAAAGGAAGGGGAATAGAGCAAACAAGATATAACACAGAAGCAACTAATTTTTAAAAAGTGAGAAAGAAAATAAAACAAAAAACAAAAATAAACGCAGATAAACAGCCTTCCCTCTTAGGCCCCTAAGGATTTTCTCAGGCTGCTGATGTTCATCAATGTCACCCCACAGTCTGCCCTCTGTGGGTTTTTTTTTTTTTTTTAAAGATTTATTTTTATTTATTTAATTCCCCTCCCCTCCCCCGGTTGTCTGTTTTCTGTGTCTTTTTGCTGCGTCTTGTTTCTTTGTCCGCTTCTGTTGTCGTCAGCGGCACGGGAAGTGTGGGCGGCGCCATTCCTCAGCAGGCTGCTCCCTCCTTCGCGCTGGGCGGCTCTCCTTATGGGTGCACTCCTTGCGCGTGGGGTTCCCCTACGCGGGGGACACCCCTGTGTAGCACGGCACTCCTTGCGCGCATCAGCACTGTGCATGGGCCAGCTCCACACGGGTCAAGGAGGCCCGGGGCTTGAACCGCGGACCTCCCATGTGGTAGATGGACGCCCTAACCACTGGGCCAAAGTCCGTTTCCCCCCTCTGTGGGTTTTGAACTGGGTTTTAGTGAATAAAATATGAAAAATAAAAAATAAACACCCAAACTTAAAAAAAAAAGAGATCCATGAAAAGCTAATTTAACAAGAATATCCATATTTTTCCTCTTATAATGTTTCAGCTGTATGCCAGACAACCTGGTGGATCACTTCTCTAAGAAGAACTGGTACTCCAACCATGGACTGTGTATAGCATATATGCAAGGCAGGGATTTTTCCACTGAGCTTAAGTGTCTCCTTAGGTTAGTTAGGCTCTCAGGAGGTTTTCCACCCCCCACTCCCCACCTTTTCCTCAAGCTGGTTAGATTCCTTGTAGTTTGCAGGTGCTTATCTGTCCCTGCCTCCCCTCTGGTCTAATTCCTCTCCATACTTGAGTATAGCCTAGGTGTAACAGCCTGCCTGGGAAGATCTCCTTCCCCTCTCCCTGTTGAGTCAGGGTCTCTTCCAATATTCAAAGGAGGCTCAACTGACCAATCTCACCACAAAGAAACCATTCCTCTCTCCCAGACCCCTCTTCCTCCCAGGGAATCCACCTTCACACTCTGTTCGGAGTAGGGAGCCAGCATGTCCACCTAGTCTATTTTTCCTGAAGGCAGGTATATGTGCCACTTCCAGACACGGGGGTGAGCATTCCATGGTTTTCATTTGGCTTCATCTTTCAAGTACCCTTCTAGATGAATCAGAGCACCTTCCCATTCTATATATACAAAGCAGCTGGCAGGGAGGAAGATGTCTGTTCTCTCAGATCCAATTCACTAGGAGTTTTACCCTCAATTAATATCTCAGGAGTGGAGGTGGGGAGTCTTTCCTTGTGGCCAGGGGGTTTAATAAGTCACAGTTTGATTTTTGGCTTCTTTGTCTCTCTGTCCCCCACTCTTCTGGGAGCTGTGAAGCAGTGTCCTGGTCTGCTATACCCCAAAGCAGGTTCCCAGGCAACCTTGGCTCTTTATTTATTGTTCTTGTGAGAGCTGACCCTTAACTACCTAACTGATGGTTATGTTCCCACAATTCCTCCAAAACAGACCTTAAATGCAAAAATGTGATAAGAGATGCAGAAAGCCATTATACATTAATAAGAGAAACAATCCACTAGGGAGGAGTAACAATCATAAATATCTATTCACCAAAATAGGGTGCCCCAAAATATGTGAAACAAACTCTGGTAAAACTGAAAGAAAAATATACATCACTACAATAATAGTTGGAGACTTCAACACATAATTCACACCAATGGATGGGACAACTAGACAGAAGATGAACAAGAAAAGAGAAATTGAACAATATGATAAATGAGCTGGAGCTGACAGATATATCCAGAACATGGCAGCCCAAATCAGGAGGTTGCACATTGTTCTCAAGTGCTCATGGGTCTTTCTCCAGGATAGAACACTTGTTGGGTGACAAAACCATTCTCAATAAATTTAAGAAGGTTGAAATTATACAAAGTACTTTCTAATACCATAGGGGATTGAAGCTGGAAATCAATATGTGGGAAAGGGGGAAAATTGCAAACATGTGGAGGTTGAATAACACATTCCTAAACAACCATTGGGCCAAAGAAGAAATTGCAAGAGAAATGAATAGATACCTTGAGACAAATGGAAATAAGAACAAAACTTATAAAAAATTATGGTATACAGAGAAGGCAGTGCTGAGAGGGAAATATATAGTCCTAAATGCCCTTTTTAAAAAAGAAGAAAAACCAAAAAATAAAGATCTAACTCAATATCTGAAGAAACTAGAAAAAGAGAGGCAAACTATTCACAAAACTAATTAAAAAAAAAGAAATAACCAAATACTAGAGGAAAAATAAATGAAATTAAGGGAAAAATAGAAAAAGTCAATGAAATCAAAAGTTGGTTCTCTGAGAAGTTCGATGAAATGACACACCCTTAGTTAGATTAAGGGTTTAATTTAGAGAGAACATGCAAATAAATAAAATTAGGAACGAAAGGGGGGGCATTACCAATAACACCCAGAAATAAAAATGATGACAAAAGGATATTATGAGAAACTGCATGCCAACAAATTAGATAGCCTAGATGAAATTAACATATTCCTAGAAATGTGCAAATAACCTACATTGACTCTGTAAGAAATACAGGCACTTGACAAATCAAACTAAGCAAAAAGTTTGAATCTGTCATGAAGAAACTTCCAAAAAAGAAAATCCAGAACTACAGGATTTCACAGGTGAATTCTACCAAACATTTCAAGAAGAATTAATACTGATACTGTTTAAAGGCTTCCAAAACTTGAAAAGGAAGGAAAACTACCCAACACATTTCATGAATCCAACTTCATCCTAATACCAAAGTCATATAGATACTAAAATAAAATAATATTACAGACCAATCTTTCCAATGAGTGTCAATGAAAAAATTCTAAAAAACTAACAAACAAACAAAAACCTTGCAAATTATATCCAACATATATGACAACAATTATACATCACAATCAAGTGGGTTTTATTCTTAGTATGTAACCGTGGTTCAACAAAGGAAAATCAATTAATGTAATATACCACATTAACAAATAACGGGAAAAAAAATAAACATTTGATCATGTCAGTTGATGCAGAAAATTCATTTAACAAAATCCAGCATCCTTTCTTGATAAAAACACTTCAAAATATAGGTATAGGAGGAAAATTCCTCAACTTAAAAAAGGACAAAATGGTCACTCTTTGTGTCTTTGACTTCCCCTCTAGTCTGATTTCTCCCAAAGCTTAGCTGTGGGAGATCAAGCGCATGCTGTGCATTATGTCAGTTTAGGATGACAGAACAATATTTTAGCTTTCAGTTACTCCATGGGCCTATCCTATCAGGGACCTCTTGCTTCTGCCTCTTGCTGATTCTACCCTCCAGCCTCTTTCTCAGTCTCTTGGGGTTTCTCTGTTTTTTCTGCAGCTGTAGACAATCCTAAAGTCCTTTTTTACATGGCAGGGTAAAATGGTGGCTGTTTTACTCTGTGTGCTTCTGTTTCTAGTTCTCAGGTTGTATAAGACCCAGCAAAAGTGTGGAGACCCCACCTGGGTAACACCTCACTGACTTGTCCAATCAAAGGCCCTAAAGCCATCCACTCAAGTGATCTTATCAGAAGAATCTTATCTGAAAGCTAATGCAATCAAAGGGCCAAACACCCACATGAATGGATTAGTTTGAGAACACCATCTTTTCTGGAATTAACAAAAAACCTTAAAACTGTCACAGCCACTCAATTGGGAAAGAATAGTCTCTCCAATAAATGGGATTAACTAGACCTCAATTTGCGGAAAAAAAAAAAAAAAAGGAGGAGGAGGAGGAGGGCTTCTACCATACACTAGATACAAAAATCAACTCAAAATGGATGAAAAACCTAAATACAAGAGTCAGAATTATCAAATTACTAGAAGGAAACATATCGATGCACCTTCAGGACCTGTGTTAGGCAATGGTTTCTTTAGACTTTACACCAAGCATAAACAACAAAAGAAAAAAAATAGATAAATAGTATGTCTTTAAAATTGTTCCTCAAAGATCTTTACCATGAAAGTAAAAATACAACCTTCACTAGTGGATAAAATGCTTGAAAATCATATGTCTGATAGGAGATTAATATCCAGTGTATATAAAAAAACCCTTCAACTTAAAAACAAAAAGACAAACAATCCAATTAAAAAATGAACAAAAGGGAATGGATGTAGTTCAAGTGATTAAGCACCTCCTTCACATGCACAAAGACCCTGATTCATTCCCCAGTACTTCCTAAAAAAAAAAAAAAGGGGACAAAATTCTTGAACAGACTTCTCTCCAAAGAAGATATACAAATGACCAGAAAGCACTTGAAAAGATTGTCAACATCATTAACCTTCAGGGAAAGGCAAATCAAAACCACAGTGGCATACCATTTCATATCCATTAGAGTGGCTGTTATTTAGAAAATGGAAAATAGCATTTTAAAAAATTTTTGAATATTTATTTTTGGAGAGGATGCAGAGAAATAGGAAGGATCATTAATTGTGTGTGACAATGTAAAATGATGCAGTCGCTGTGGAAAAGTGTGGCAGTTCCTCAGAAAATTATGTATAGTACTTCTGTATGACCCAGCAATCCACCACTGGGTATATACTCAAAAGAATTGAAAGCAGGGGCTTGAACACCAATATTCAGAGTGTCATTAATCACAATAGTCAAAGATGGAAGCAAACCAAGCACTCATCAACTAATAAATGGATTTAAAAAGTGGAATATACTTATGATGTGATATTTTTAGCCATAGAAATAAATGCAGCCCTGATACATGTGACAACTTGGACTAAACTGAAGATGTCATGTTGAGTGAAATATGCCAAACTCAAAAGGACAAATATTGTATGACATCACTGATTTGAAATAAATTTTAAAAAGCTAATTTATAGGGTCACCATCTGGAATTTAGGTTACCAGGAGACTGGGTAGGGTTAGAAAATATAAGTTAAGGTTTAAAATGCACAAGGTTCTTATTTGGAATGATGGAAATATATTACTAATGACTAGTGGTGATGTTAGTACAACATTATGAATGCAGTTAACAGCACTGAAATATATTTTTTAATAGGTAGTACTTTCAATAATCATTAGATAAAATTCATTTACTACATGAGCTTAATTAGGTGTAACAGAGGAAAATGCATTCATATTATTTTTTCATATTTACTTTTAAAATTATAGTTGTATTCTATACAGTTAATACTGAAAACCCTATTCAGGAATAATTTCTACTTTTAAAACATGTGTACACAAAATATGTAGAAACATATTACTCTATTACTTCTCTAAGTCCCTCACCTATTGCTTTGAATCTTCTGTTCATAAAAGCAAATAAAGAACTAAAAAATTAAGTGTTTTATTCAAGATATGCTGAGCAAAAGAAGGTATTTTCCTTATTTGCGCTAACATGCTTTCTTTTATTGAAATACATTCTGGAAAGAGGATGCAGCTCAAGTGATAGGGCTCTGCCTACCATATGGGAGGACCCAGGTTTGATCCCTGGGGCCTCCTGGTGAAAAAAGAAGAGAAAGATACCTGTGTGGCAAGCCAGTGCCCATGTGACAAAGCAACTGCCCACGTGGTGAGCCAAGTGCCAACATGGGTGCCCACATGGTAAGCCGATTGCCCATGAGGTGAGCCAAATGCCTGTGCGAGTGCCCACATGGTGAGTCGAGTGCCCACATGGTGAGCCGAGTGCATGCATGGTGAGCCGAGTGCATGCATGGTGAGCCGAGTGCCTGCACAAGTGCCCGCATGGTGAGCCCAGGGCCACCATGTGAGTTACACAACAAGTGAGTTATACAACAAGATAATGATGTAACAAAAGAGAGATGAAAGGGAAAGTCAAGGTGAAGCACAGTAGAGACCAGGAACTGAGGTGGTACAATTAACAGGGAACCTATCTCCACATCAGAGGTCCCCAGAATTGAATCCTGGTGATCTTAGAGGAGAAAGATGAGAAGACAGAAAGAAATGGATACAGAATATCACACAGCAAATGGACACAGCAAAAACAGCAGGGTAGGGAGGAGGGGATGAGGGGGGAAAATTCAGAAGTATTAATAAATACTTAAAAAATACATTCTATTCTTTAATTTTAGTACAAATAATGCGTTTCTTCTAAAATAGTGTGATTTAGATTATGTCCTTAGAATGAAATTAAAATAAGTAAATAACTACAAACAAGGTATGTGATTACCTTTACAAGGGATATCACTACATGCACAATATTTTTCACAATATAATTCCATAAACAATGCCTTTAAAAGACATTAAGTATACATTACTCATCTATCTCTTATGTTGTGGAAAAGTGTAGAAAAATTCCCTTCCCTAAATAATTGTGCATGTTATGGGTAAAATGCAAACAGATTATATATTCCAAATGATGAATTTCATAATTATCTGTCTTGTAAGCTTATTAATGCATAGTATTAATTTCAATTAACATAACTGGAGAGTTTTATAATTTTATGCAGTATTTCTTAGATGGTGGTTTAAAGGAATTTGAACAATTATTCTGAATCTGCCTATTTTAAGGCAAATTAAATAGATAATATCTAAAATGTAAGTGATTTGTCCCTAAACTCCATTATCTACAGTCTAGGTAGAACATTTTTTAACTCACATCCAGAGAACATTATAACTTTTCAAATTACTACTTTGCAACCTTCAGATTACATCTTATAAGAAATCACTCATTCCTCTACAATATTTCAAGTAGGTGAAAAATCTCAAAAATATTTCTGTGTATTGTGCCAGATTAGGATGATAGAAGAAACACAAACTGAAGTTTTAAGATGACGCTTTCTGAATATACTCAATATTACTTGAATCTTTACCAACACACACCTTCATGCATAAATTTGCTTTACTATATGTTACTAGCATAAAAATTTAAACAATAACATATGACTATACAACAAAAATAGTGAATCCTAATGTAAATAATGGGCTATAGTTAATAGTATAATTATACTAATATTCTTTCATCAATCATAACAAAGTACTGTACTAGTGCAAAGTGTTAATAGGGGAAAATGTATATGTGTGCTTGGGTGTTAAAATGGAAATTCTGTATATCCTGCACAACTTTTCTGTAAACCTACAACTTTGCTAATTAAAAAATCAAAAAAGATATTCAAAAGTATATGTAAAAACTAAAATATAGAAATTGTGATAAAACATACTGAAGTCAAATACTGTTTTATTAAGTCTATCAAACCATTATGATTTGTAAGAAGTCAAATGTATATATAAATACAGATTAACACCAGACAACTTATTTTATGGTTTTCTTCACCACCACAGTGTAATATAAAAAATGTGTCTTTTTAAATATATTATTTCCAATGAAAACCTGTATTATAATACACTTTCCAAAAAGCGATATTCTATATCTGCCTCTCCCTTTAAAGTTTTTATCACCCAGGAAAATACATACCTATTGACATTTTTCACAAAATATTTGATAGTATTGTACACTTCTGTTACAATGAAATTCAGACTTTCAAATATGGATTATGCCTGTGAAAACTTTCACCATTTTGAATGCTATGCTAGCAACTCTACTGAAGGATTTTATAAACTGTAAATGAAAATGTGTTTTTAAATTGGTCTTAAAACCACAGCAGAATCTGCTCAGGAAAAAAAGAAAGAAACTATGTATTATATGAATTAGCACTGGTCAAATAATAGCAGCTAAGAAGGTGGGTGTCCATTTTTCATTTCTTCACTACTCTGTTACCTAGGAAACAAATGACTGAATGATCGCACAAATGACCCTGTGGATTTAAATTGATGAAATTATGTAGGACTATAATCTATGCAGAACAGGAAAAGTAATTGTTAGGATAGCTGTTTATTAGGTAAAATAGAAAAGTTTAAAATACTTATTTTACTGTCCAAGAGTTTTTTAAAGCAATTATTATTAAAATCTTGTCTATATTAGCAAAATACCTTTCTTATCAAATAAAAAGATTATAATATAATCTGTCAACCGGCCTGATGATTAAACATTTTTGTTTAAACATTTCTGAATAGGAAGCTGACTCAGCTCTGACCCCTACCAGTAAAACAAAAGTTGATTCCAACAGACATCCAGATGGTATCAGTAGGATATCATTTTACTACTAGTAAAGAGGTTATTAAATGGCCTCTGTCTGCTGGACTTACAGGAAAACTAATCCTGCATAAGATATCAGAGTGCCTTCACAGAGTTTGACAAATACATCTCTCTCATAAATTTTACAGCATATAAGAGCCTGGTGATGCATTACCTCTGATCATTATAATAACCCTCTGTGAAAATATCAAGTAGTCACTAAATGGATAAAAGCATTAGCCTCCTCTTAAGAATATAACCTTGGACTGTCAGGAAAATTCTTGAAGCTATTTAAAGAGAACAGCAGTTAGTATAGATGATTCAGTTTACAAGTTTGTGGCTACCAAGAATAGATAATGTCTCTAATTTACATTTTTTTCCTCTTGAGTTCTATGTATTTTATTATGAAAAATTGAGTAATGCTTTCTGGTTAATTATGATGATGAAGACAATGATTAGAAGATAAATATTTAAAAGACCATATATACATTCCATATATATATATATATATATAATCTCTAAAAAGATTAGAGGACTTGGATTGAAATTTTCTTAACAAATTTCAAAAGTAATAAGAGTATTAACATGATTAATAATATGTAATAACTGCTAGAGACTAAAGGATACATTTTCTCATTCAAACATATTTAAATGGAATATACTGTTCTAGATTCTGGGAAGTTTGTAGACATATAACTGATTCTTGCCCATGAATTTAGGAACAATTGTTAAATCTCTGAATTAATTAGTGGTAGCCGTTGCAATATAGTAACTAAATTACTGATACAATGATTCTTAGGTAAATATATTTTTTTCATGCTATCTGTAACTTAAAGCCAATATGTCAGGGTTCATCTCTTCTTTTTCCATCTTGTTCATAAGGAACTATATTTAAATGCTTGAGGACAAGGATGGCTGAAGAGGATAAGATAAACTATGGACCATGGGGTGAAAAATAATATTAATAAACTTTATTTTGTTTGAATTGTTTTAACTTTACAGAGAAATTTTGAAGGTAGTATTGAGTTCCCTTAACCTTGCATCCAGCTTCCCATATTATTAATATTTTACATTAGTATTGTTTTATTTTCTTAAATGATAGGAATTTATTCACTCACAGTTGTATATTTCCTTCCTTAAATTATCTTTTTCAAGGAGTCTTATTTCCTTTAACTGGAGAATGATATGAGAAACCTAAATTAGGGACTAGTTGTGCTTTCTGTCACTGGGCTTTCACTCTGGGCTCTCTCAACTGACCAGGCTAGATTCTCTATTTGTTATACCAAACCATTATATACACATATTTATAAATATTTATATATGTAATCATATCTGTTTATATTAAGTTAAACTGATATATCAAACTCTAGTCCATTGCAACATTGATCACTTTAGCATCTGCCCTTTGCTTATCGTTAAACTTCCACTACAATATTTAGAAACCTGGCTTTCATGCTTGTATACATTTCCAATCTATTTACTTAATTATTTAACTCCCGCATGCATGTATATCAGCATCAGAATTGTTGACCTATACATCTGTGGAAAATAACTTAATCAACTAGAGATCAGTGTTTACCCACAATTCCTTTTGCCTTCAGTTTTACAGATTCCACCTATTTTCAGAGTTACTTATGTCAACAATTTCTCCACCAAACCATCTTCAGTGAAGTTGTTGCCTGCATTTGTGATACTGTTAGATTCTTTTCACAGTCTGAAGTCTCTCCTGATATTCTCCAACTCCCTAATATTTTTAAATTTGCATACATTAACATTTGCTCTTTGCCTGGAAGTGCTATGAGTCTTAAAAATGGGCCTTGGGGGATAAAGAGGAAGGAAAAACAAGGAAAAAACAACCAAATACTAGGGAAAGTTTCAAGCAAGGAATCCTGTTTGTAGTTAAATAAAATGCTTAGGGATCTGACATTCCCCCTCTTCTCTCTTCCTCACTATCTCCCAGGCAGCAGGAAAGCTGCCTGAGAGGTCCCGTAGGAGATTCAAGTGAGTCCTTGTTGAATCTGCTCCACATAGTAAACAATGACTCTTAATTTCCAGAGAGAGAACACCCACACCTCACCAGGAACTCCAAATATGGTATTGGAGGCTTGGAAAACACCTCCTATAGTTCCTCTCCTTCAGGTGTGCCATGGGAGGTCTAGTTGATTTTCTTACTCCACCTTCTCCCAGGCCAAGTTTCCTATCTCAGGGTGTTTTGGTGAATCGGGCGTTCTCAGTAGATTAGCCACTCCTCTCTTCCCAGACTCTCCCTAAACCAGCTGGTATGCTCCTCCAAGTGCAAAAAAAGAAAAAAAGGAAAAAAAAAAGGGCGGGGGGGACACCAGAATTTTATGTTGGCTCAGGGTGAAGATGGGTCAAAGTTCAGGAGCATGGGGAATGGAAAGAACTAAAGTTTGGTTAGCAAATACTTTATTTCCAATTGGTTGGTGGGGATAAAACAGTTAGGCAAAGCATTTATGGAACAAAGAATGGAAATTTGGAGGGTCTGTCTAACCTTATAGGTAAACAAGGAAGCACACATGAATGTTACCTAAGTCATATGGGGAAAGGTGTTTTGTTTGTTGGTTGGTTTGCAGTAAGTCATTTCCCAGAACCCAAAAGTGTGGTGATGGGGCTTCTATGATCATCGAGCTCAGGTAGAATTAACACAGTTAATTCTGATTTTTAAGTTTTAATCGTGAATTTTGTGGCCCAAAGTGTGTTCTATCTTGGAGAATGTCCCATATGAGTTTGAAAAGAATATGACTTATGTTGTTGGATTGAGTAGTCTATAAATTTCTCATTTAAATGTGATGAATAGTATTGTTCAATTCAACTAGGTAATTACTGATATACCACCTGCTTGATCTAATATTTATTAAAAAAAGAGTGTTGGTCAAGGAGACAGGGCAAGATGGCATCTGAGTGAGTGCACCTTATGGTTTCTCCCTTGAAGAGGCACCAAGTGGGGTTGGAGTCTTGCTGGAGTGGGTTGTCTTGGGGGCTTGCAGGGCGGAGGTTGTGTGGACATAGATTTGGAGAGAGTGGCAGAGGTGGTGCTTGCTAAAGGTAGAATTGCAGCTTAGAAGTACAGAAGTCAGAAACTGTGGACTGACAGGCCCCTTCCCCCTGGGGCTGGTGGCCGTGGTGTTTCCTGTCCCCAGATGCATGGTCCCCAGGTCCGTGTCCCCTAAGCCCCCATAGCCCATGTTCCATGGACCTTCATGCTCTGGGTCTGCAGAGTCCTGGACTTCCCTATCCCAAGTCCAGGGCTCCCAGAAGTCCAGGATTGCCTTAGCCCTCCAATTTTGGACTGACTCCATGGGTGGAGGCATTTGATGTGGGGTACATACAGTAGGGGGGCCTGGCTAGTGTGGGTTTGATTTTCTGGTGTCCCCCCACCCTTTTTTTTTTCCTTTTTTTGCACTTGGAGGAGCATACCAGCTGGTTTAGGGAGAGTCTGGAAAGAGAGGAGTGGCTAATCTACTGAGAACGCCTGATTCACCAAAATACCCTGAGATAGGAAATTTGGCAGGGAGAAGGTGGAGTAAGAAAATCAACTAGACCTCCCATAGCACACCTAAAGGAGAGGGACTATAGAAGGTGCTTTCCAAGCCTCCAATACCATATTTGGGGTTCCTGGTGAGGTGTGGGTGTTCTCTCTCTGGAAATTAAGAGTCATTGTTTACTGTGTGGAGCAGATTCAACAAGGACTCACTTGAATCTCCTACGGGACCTCTCAGGCAGCTTTCCTGCTGCCTGGGAGAAAGTGAGGAAGGGAGAAGAGGGGGAATGTCAGATCCCTAAGCATTTTATTTAACTACAAACAGGATTCCTTGCTTGAAACTTTCCCTAGTATTTGGTTGTTTTTTCCTTGTTTTTCCTTCCTCTTTATCCCCCAAGGCCCTTTTTTCTTTCTTTTTTCTTTCTTTCTCTTTTTCTTTTTCCTGCTTACTTCCCCACTCTCTTTTGGCTCCCTCCCTCCCTCCCTCCCTCCCTCCCTCCCTCCCTCCCTCCCTTCCTTCCTTCCTTCCTTCCTTCCTTCCTTCCTTCCTTCCTTCCTTCCTTCCTTCCTCTGCTTTCTTATTCTTCTTACATTAGGTGCTGCAGGGAGAGCTTCACATTTGCTGTGTATTTCCTCATCCTCCATTCACTCTTTTCTGTGTGCATTGATTTTGGCCACCAACACTATTCCCTTTCCTCTACATCTTCCTATCCTCCATCATTGATTGGTTCTCTTTGTTTGCCCCCCTATTTTTTGACTTTTTATTACTAATACCTTTGTTCTGTTTTCTGGCTTATATTCACTCTTTATATTATTGTCCTCTCTTTTCTCTTTCTCTTTCTCCTGAACACACAGGCCTTTCAATTCACACTGTATTCCTCCCCATATTCAGAGTCTTATGTACCCTACTTTTCTTACATTATACCTCTACATACTTTACATGAGTAATATCCATTCTCCTATATCTCACATGGTTCCTCTGTTAATATTTACTATCAATACTACTATTATTCATTTTCTTTTTTTACTCCTTTTGCTTTCTCATGTCCTGATATTTTCCTTCAAATGAACTTAGCCAAAAAACAAGAAAATAGAATAAGAAGAACAAAGTGACAAAGAGAAAACTTAACACGCACACACAAAAAAACAACTAATTAAACTCCAAACTAGACAAAGAAGCTAAGCAAGTGACTAAACCCATCAAGATAAAATGATGACCAGACAGCAACAAAAAACACAAAATAAACCAATAATCAGGAAAACATGTCCTAATCCAATGAATAAAGTAAAAACCAGGAAGAGGAGCAGAACATCAAACAAGTAATTAAAGATCTCAAAACATATATTAGGGAACAATTTGATGAGGTGAAGGAAGAGATTAAGAATATGAAGAAAACAACTAGAGAGAATACAGAAGATATTGCAATCATATGCAAAAATATAACAGATATGATGATGATGAACAGCACAATTCAAGAAATCAAAAATACACTCTCAGCAAATAACAGCAGACTTGAAGATGCAGAGGAGAGATTAAGTGATGTGGAAGACAGTACATCTGAAATCAAACAGAGAGTAGAACTGGTAGATAAAAAGACAGAAAAAATCCAGCAGGGCTTAGGGACCTGAATGACAATGCAAAACATGCAAACATATGTATTATAGGCATCCCAGAAGGAGAAGAGAAGGGAAAGGGGACATAAAGGATGTTGGAGGAAATAATGGCTGAAAACTTTCCAAACCTATTGACGGAGATGGATGTACATGTCCAGGAAGCACAATGCACCCCAAACAGCATAAATCCCAACAGGCCTACCACAAGACATATACTTGTCAAGTTATCCAAAGATCAAGACAAAGAGAAAATACTAAAAGCAGCAACAGAAAAGAGAACCATCATATACAAAGGAGGCGCCATAAGATTAAGTGCTAATTTCTCATCTGAAACCATGGAGGCAAGAAGGTAGTGGTATGACATAGTCAAGGTACTAAAAGAAAAAAATTTCCAACCGAGAATACTCTATCCAGCAAAGTTAGCATTCAAAAATAATGGAGAGTTCAAATATTCACAGATAAATAGAAACTAGGAGAGGATGCCAGTAAAAATCCTGCCCTTAAAGAAATAATAAAGGGAGTTCTGCAGGAAGAAAGAAAAAAAATAAGAGAGTCAGAGCTGGAGGAGAGTGTAAGAGCAACTAAAAAAACAAAAACAGAAAAAGAAAATCAAACAGAATATGACAAACAAATCCAAAAAATACAACTAACATAAGTAATTTCTTGAAAGTAATAATATTGAATGTCAATGGATTAAACTCACCTGTCAAGAGACTCAGACTGGAAGATTGGATAAGGAAATATGACCCATCTATATGCTGTCTGCAAGAAACACATCTTAGACCCAGGGATTCAAGGAAGTTGAAAGTGAATGTTTGGAAAACAATATTACATGCAAACAAAAACGAAAAAAGGGCAAGAGTAGCTATATTAATATCAGACAAATAGACTTTAATGCAAAGCAATTGTGAGAGACAAAGATAGACACTACATATTTGTGAAAGGGATAATCTTTCAAGAAGAAAGAATAATCACAAACATTTATGGTCCTAACAAGGACACCTCCAAATACATGAGGCAAACACTGGAAAAACTTACTGAAGGAATAGATGCCTCTACAATTATAGTGGGGAACTTTAATACACCACTATCAACTTTGGACAGAACATCTCAAAAGAGAATCAATAAAGAAACAAAGACTTTGAACGATATATTAGAGGAGTTGGACCTAATCAGCATATACAGAACATTACACCACAGTACAGCAGGATATACATTCTTCTCAATTGCACACAAATCATTCTCCGAGATAGACTACATGCTAGGTTACAAGAAAGTCTCAATGAATTCAGAAAGATAGAAATCATACAAAGTAATTTATCTGACCACAGTGGAATGAAGCTGGAAATCTGCAAGGGACAGAGACCCAGATTTGGCACCAAGTTTTGGAAGTTAAACAACACACTCTTAGAAAAACAGTGGGTCAAGGAGGAAACCTCAAAATAAATTAATAACTACCTTGAAACTAATGAAAATGATAACACAACATATCCAAACTTATGGGATGCAGCAAAAGCAGTACTGAGAGGGAAATTTATAGCCATAAATTCATACATCAAAAAAGAAGAAAGAGCTAAAGTTGAAGAACTAAATGCACACTCAGAGGAATTAGTTAAAAAACAACTAACCCCAAGGGAGAAGAAAGAAAGAAAGAACAAAGATCAGAGCAGAACTAAATGAAATAGAAAATAAGAAAGCACTTCAAAAAATAAAACCAAAAGCTGGTTTTTTGAGAAAATCAATAAAATTGACAAACCCTTAGCTAGATTAACAAAGAAAAAAAGACAGAAGGTGCAAATACACAAAATAAGAAATGAGAAAGGAGATATCACCACTGATCCCACAGAAATAAAGACGTCATAAGAGGATACTTTGAAAAACTATATTCCAACAAAAACAACAATTTAGAGGAAATGGACAAATTCCTAGAAACACATAAGCAGCCTACATTGACAAAAGAAGTTGATGCTCTCAACAAACCAATCACAAGTAAAGAGATAGAATCAGTTATTAAAAACCTCCCAACTAAAAAGAACCCTGGGCCAGATGGCTTCACAGGTGAATTCTACAAAACATTCCGGAAAGAACTAATACCAATCTTGCTTAAACTCTTCCAAAAAATTGAAACAGAAGGAACATTGCCTAACTCATTCTATGATGCCAACATTACTCTAGCACCAAAGCCAAAAAGAGACATCACAAGAAAGGAAAATTACAGACCAATCTCTCTAATGAACTTTGACATGAAAATCCTCAACAAAATACTTGTTAACCATATTCAACAACACATTAAATGAATTATACACCATGACCAAGTGGGGTTCATTCGTGGTATGCAAGGATGGTTCAACATAAGAAAATGAATTAATGTAATACACCACATAAACAGATTGAAGGGAAAAAAAACACATGACCATATCTACAGATGCAGAAAAAGCATTTGACAAAATAAAGCACCCTTTCTTGATAAAAACACTGCAAAAGATCAGAATAGAAGGAAACTTTCTGAACGTTATAAGGAGTATGTATGAAAAATCCACAGCTAATATCATTTACAGTGGAGCAATCCTAAAATCTTTCCCTTTAAGATCAGGAACAAGAAAAGGATGCTCACTATCACCCCTCCTATTTAACATAGTCTTAGAAGTACTTGCTCAAGCACTGAGGAAAGAACCAGACATAAAAGGCATCCAAATTGGAAAGGAAGAAGTCAAAATTTCACTATTTACAGATGATATGATCCTATACAGAGAAAACCCTTAGAAGTCTACAACAAAGCTTCTAGAACTTATAAATAAGTTCAGTAAAGTCGCAGGTTACAAGATAAATGCACAAAAATCAGTAGCATTTCTGTACACCAATAATGAGAAAGCTCAGGAGGAAATCAGGAATCAAATACCATTCACAATAATAAATTTAAAAAATCAAATACCTAGGAATAAATTTAACTAAAGAGGTAAAAGACTTATACATAGAAAACTACACAACACTGTCTAGGAAATCAAAGAAGACCTAAATAAATGGAAGAATATTTCCTGTTCATGAATAGGAAGATTAATATTATTAAGATGTCTATCCTACCAAAACTGATCTACAGATTCAATGCAATCCCAATAAAAATCAACACATCATTCTTTAATAAACTAGAGAAACTAACTATGAAATTTATTTGGAAAGGAGAGAGGCCCTGAATAGCCAAAGACATATTGAAAAAGAAAAATGAAATTGGAGGAATCACACTACCTGACTTCAAAACATACTACAAAGCTACAGTAGTGAAAGCAGCATGGTATTGACACAAGGATAGACACATTGACCAATGGAACTGAATTGAGAGTTCTGATACAGATCCTCATATATACAGCCTTATGGTGTTTGACAAGGCCACCAAATCCTCTCAACTGGGAGAGAATGGGCTCTTCAACAAATGGAGCCTGGAGAACTGTATATCCATATGTAAAAGAATTAAAGAGCATTACCAACTTACACCTTACACAAGAATCAACTCAAGATGGATCAAAGACCTAAATATAAGAGCCAAGACCATAATGACTTTGGAAAGCAGTATAGGAAGCATCTACAGGACCTTGTAATAGGAAACGGCTTCATGAACTTCAGACCAAAAGCATGAGCAGCAAAAGAACAAATAGATAAATGGGACTTGCTCAAAATTAAAGCCTCTGCACCTCAAAGGATTTTGTCAGGAAAGTGAAAAGAGAGCCTATGCAGTGGGAGAAAATATTTGGTAACCATATATCTGACAGGAGACTTATATCTTATAAATATAAAGAACTCCTATATCTTGAAAATAAAAAGACAAACAGCCCATTTTAAAAATGGGAAAAATATTTGAACAGACATTTCTCCAAAGATGATATACAAATGGCTAAAAAGCACATGAAAAATGCTCAAAATCCATAGCTATTAGGGAAATGCAAATCAAAACAACTATAAGATATCATCTTACTCCCATAAGACAGGCAGCTATCAAAAAATCAGAAGACTACAATTGTTGGAGAGGATGTGGAGGAATGGGAACACTCACCCACTGCTGGCGGGAATGCAGAAGGATCCAGCCATTCTGGAGGACAGTTTGACGGTTTCTCAAAAAACTAGCTATAGATTTGCCATATGACCCAGCAATTCCTCTGCTGGGTATATACTCAGAAGATCTGAAAACAAGGACACAAACTGATATATGCCCACCAATGTTCATGGCAGCACTATTCACTATTGCCAAAAGTTGGAATCAACCCAAATGCCCATCAACAGATGAATGGATCAATAAAATGTGGCATATACATACAATGGAATACTACTCAGCTATAAGAACAAATACAGTACAAACACATGTGATAATATGGATGAATCTTGAGAACCTTACGTTGAGTGAAGCAAGTCAGGCATTGAAGGGCAAATACTACATGACCTCTCTTATATGAAATAGGTAAACCAAGCTGTCTCATACAGCTAGAGACTGGATGATAAGTTTAAAGGTAGTTGGTGGGTAGAGGAAAGTTGTGAGCTGACACCTACTTGGGTGAAATCTATGATAAGCTGGAGGTAGGTATTTGTACAGGAAAGGGATAAAATGGGGGCATAGGGATACTTTTGGTTGGAGCTGCATGGGCTTTACGGGTGCTAGGGATGGGAGGATGGGTCAGATTGCCCAAGAAATTGGGGAGAGGGTGAGGGGAACATTTGACCATGGGGAATTGTCAGGTATGTGGTTGAAATTGTGGTGCAGAGAAAACTCTTTAGAGAATGTAATATGGAAGGTTGCCTGTTTGGGATGCTTACGGGGTGGGGCATCTGACACTGGGCAAGCTTCTGGGGAGTGTGTGAGTGCTCATTTTGTCATAGTGGAATATATCATTGGGTGGAGACCCATATAATGAGAGTGAAGATATACCCACATCCTGGGGAGGACTGATGTTCTCAGAAGGAATTGTATCTCTTGAGAGAATCAGTGGCTCCCAATGGGTTAGGGCAATCAAGTATGTAAAGCCCTCAACAATTTTGCAAGTATCTCTGAATATGGTCCTTCAAGTAATGAAGATTGATTGTCATGGTGGGCCCTGAGGGAAGGGGGAAAGAGGTGTTGAATACATGGAATCAGGGTAACTGTGGGGCAATGAAAGTGTTCCACAAGATCATACCATGATGGATATAGGTCATCTTAAATTACACCAAAAATGTATAAAAGTCTATAGGCTAAAATGTAAACCATAATGTAAAACATAAGATAACTAAAAATTTAGAAAATTGTGTAGTCTAAAATATAATCTATGATGTAAACCCAAATGGAACCATGTTTGAAAGCTATTGTTTCAATGTTTGTACATTAGCTGCAGCAAATATAACATGAACATGCAAAAAGATCACTGTTGGGGAAGGGACAAAGGGTTTGATGTTGGATATGTGGGAGTACCATATATTGCATATGTGAATTACTGTGACCTAAAACTTGTGTCAAGAGAAACTTAATAATCAGGAAAAAATAAATAAAAGAAAGGAGGTAGACACTAAGGAAGAAATGGAAGAAATTTCCTTGCCACTGTATATACTGTAGCAGTGATGAAAGGCAAAATGTCAAAAACAAACCTTTTTCATTTTTTCATTTCTTTGATACCCCAATTTATTTTTCCTTTATTTAATTTTTCTAAATTTCTATGCATTCTATATCTAACCTTTAAACCCATCACTATATTCCATTTTTCTATTAATGGAACCTGGCAATATACTGGGCTTCTTTTTTGAAAAAGTTTTGGACTACAGAGAGGTTCAACTATGGCAAGGGAGGAGCACTTGTATAGGGTGTCATTAGTGGGGGGTACACAGTTGGGAGGGAGTTCTTCAGGGCATGTATACAGGGTACGTAGAAAGGTTTGGATATTTTCATAGTGGTTTCAGTTGGAAATGACAGATAAGAGAGTGCTGAATTCCTGACCAGGGGAGCTCTATCACATTTCCCAAATGGAATAGCAACAATCCTCCAAGTGCAATGGCAAATACCAATAAAGATGGATGGTCCAACAATGAGCCCTTGATATGGATGACTCTGATTATGAGCCTGTGTGCCTGAAATATGAACTTGGCCTGTAGCTGTGGGGTGTCTAAGAGTTACCTCCTGAGAGCCTCCGTGTTGTTCAAATGTGGCCACTCTCTAAGCCAAACTCAGCATGTAGATGCATTGCCTTCCCCCCAGCATGGGACATGACTCCTGGGGATGAGCCTCCCTGGCACCAAGGGGATTACTATCAAGCACCAGCTGATGATGTAACTACAAAAAGACCATGAACAAAGAGGTCAACTCAGACAGGCAGAATATCTCAGCCTACATGTAATATCAGGTGTTAAAAACTGCTTTTTGACTTTGGATAAAAAGGGGGAAATGGAAAGGACAAGTGAGTTTATATGGCTAAGAGTCTCCAAAAAAGAGTCAGGAAGTCATCAGGGGGTGATGTTTATGCATGCCTCAGCAGGGTACCAGAGAAACCAAGATGGAAACCCAGGTGCTGGTTCTCCTGAGGGCTGCAGGGACTCACAGGTTCTATGGTCAAGGCGGATGGCTCTGGCGTTCAGGGCCATGTCAGTTGGCCCTACTTAGGAGTTTGTCTTCCTGAGTGTGATGGAGTTGGACTCAGATATGACCTTTCTACACAAGCCTCTTCTGTTATTTTTACTGGACCTGTGGTTGGTATTTGGGTTAGTGTATACTCAGGAGACCTGAATCTCTGAACTATCCATGTGACAGCCATCCCTGGGCCTCAGCAGACTTGTGGCTCCTACCCTCTGGTTTCTTGGACTTACCTTGGCCAGCTGACAGGGAGGTGAAGAGGGTCAACCACCACACCAGGGACCCAAGAGTACCTACAGCTGCAAGCAGGAGAATTGCATCCATCATCCATGTGGAATCTAAACCCCCCCCCCCTTGATGTAGAAGGGGACTGGACATAGCCATCCCAGGTCCACAAGATGGAGGAATAGAGTATGGATTAGAGTAGACTTACTGGTGTTCTTCTGGGGAACAATTGTGATTAGTAAGGGAAGAAATTGTAGTAGTGATGTGCAGAGGGTGGCCATGGTGGCTGCTGATGGTCGGGAGAGGGAAGAAGAGATATGGTGTGGGGGCATTTTCAGGATTTGGAGTCGTCCTAGGTAGTGCTGTAGGGATGGATGCTGGACATTGTGTGTCCTGTCGTGGCCCACCGGGTGGACTGGGGGAGAGTGTGGACGACAATGTGGACCACTGTCCATGTGCTGCAGCAGTTCTCCAGAATGTATTCACCGGGTGCAGTGGACATGCCACAATGATGGAAGAGTTTGTTGATGTGGGAGGGGTGGCATGGGTGGGGTGGGGGTTATATGGGGACCTCATATTTTTTTATGTAACATTTAAAATAAAATAAAGCAGGAAAAAAAAACCCCACAGGGCAGACCTCTTCCCTGGGAACCAGGAGGCACTGGTGGTGAACTCAGGGCTCCAGGCCTGCTTTGGACCTCTTGCCTGGGAGCTGTCACATAGGGAAGAAGCCAGGATTAGTGAAACAGCAAGTGTCTGCATGGAGCAAAGAAACCAAAACACCAATGACCGAGGAGAGAGACCATCGTGTAAGAGAACCTGGTGCTCCCTCCAATGTGAGACCCCCAATTCCATCCTCTATGATTCACCTCATAGTCTCAGCGACCTGGGGAGCTCCAGCCATCACACCCACTCTCCAGACCTGCAGCAGAAAGCAGAAATGGCAGTGAAGGGCTGCTGCCTTCCTTTCAGATCTGCAGAAATCCTGTGTAGACCCTCTACTCAAAACTAGTCAGGTGGCCACACCAGGGAGCCAGGGAGACGCTGTCCCACTCAGCGGGGACGGCCGACCTGGTGCATTCCCATTGTGGGAAGGTGGAGGGAGCGCTTCAAGGCAAAGAACTGCTGTTCAGCCACCAGCACTCTGGGCTTAGCCCACAGGGAGAGTCTGGCCAGAGATGCATTCCTGCCTGCAGGGAGTGTCGCCTGTGAGTACGAGTGACTCAGGCCCTTCCATCCTCGGGACCCCCGCCCAGGCCAGGCCTGGTTTGCCCTGGCTTGCTTTCACAGCAGTGACAGCACAGAGACCCCGAGGCTGATTAATCTGTCCTGTCAGGAAGGACAGGCTTTAGCATCAGCTTCTCAGAGGGTCTTGACCTCTTTCCTCATGGTCTCATTTTGACTGCCATAGCTCCTAACATCACGTGCTCACCCCCAGGTCAAAATCAATGAATGATGACTCATTCCTGCCTTCTGCCTTCCTTCTGTTAACGAGCAAAACTTTCAGACCCTGTCCACATCCTACCACTGACTGCCACCCCCAACAGAGCTAAAAGGAGACCTGGTTGGTTTCCTCCAGTTAAGATTCACTCCCTGAGTCAGGCCCACTTTCTCTGAACCCATTGCCTCAAGACACCAGAACAGTTTGTATATCCTGGGTGCTATGATTTAGCCAGAAGGAAGAAATGGCTGTCAGGGAAATTCCAACAAGTCTGAAACGGGTGGCAGGAGGTGGAGGACCCCAAAGTCCAGGAATAGAGCAGACTGGCGCTGTGGGTGTGGAGGCGGGACCCTGAACACAGGGCCTAGTGCCACAGGGACAGGGGCTAAAGGCTGCGGCCGGCAAAGGGGCAGTTGAGCCCAGACGGGCGTCAGGTGGGGACGGCAGGGCTGTGCCGGCTTTCTAGCCCTCCAGCCCCACGCCTCGGCCCAAGGCCCCTTTCGGACGATGGAGCCTCCCCAGCACCCACCCCTGCCCTAGGGTCTCCCCTCCCCTGCGACCTGGGTCAGGGCCCCAAGCTGCACATTCAAAGGGGGGGGTCACCTCACTGGCGCCTGAGGGGTGCTTACAGTCCCCATGGGACCCTAGACCCATTCTCAGTGCCCCCAGCACAGCTTCAGATAGTGGCGGGGCTCCAGGAGGGATGGCACCGAGTGACCAGAGGCGCGCGCGCATACACAAACACACACCATCCCTGCAGGTATTTCAGGTAGTGACAAGTGCTGGTCACTGGCCCAGACCCATTGGCCACCTCTGGGACAGCCTGAGAGGGAGGCGGGGGCTGCAAGGACGGAAGGAGGTAGGTATTGGGGATGGAAGATGACATCACAGGAAGGGTGGTGACGCGAGACTTCGGAGGGCACCCTGCGCCACCAGCCGTCTGAAATTACCTGGCATTTCTCGTGCAGCCTTGGAGGGACCGTGGGCTTAGGCGTCCAGGGTGAATTAAAAGAATTGAAAGAATTCTATACCGTGACCAAGTGGAATTTATCCCATGTATGCAAGTATTTCAACATAAAAAAGCAATTAATGTAATACATCACATTGAAAGAATGAAGTGATAAAACCACATGATCATCTCAACTGATGCAGAAAAGTCATCTGACAAAGTCCACACCCTTTCTCGATAAAAACACTTAGAAACCTAGGAATAGAAAGGAACTTTCTCGACATGATAAAGGACATATATGAAAAACTCACAGCTAACATCACACTCAATGACAAAAGACTGAAAGCGCTCCCTGTAGGATCAGGAACAAGACAAGGATGCCCCCCGTCACCACTGTTATCAACCCTGTGTAGTAGTTATATACAGAGCAATCAGGCAAGAAAAAGAGAGAAAAGTCATTTTATTGGAAAGGAAAAAGTGAAACTTTCCCTATCTGTAGATGACATGATCCTATACATGGAAAGATATACATACAAATATACAAAAAATTGAAGGTGAACCCCTATCTCATACTTGTACAAAAAAAATTACTCAAAGTGGATAAAAAATCTGAATATAGGAGCCAAAACTATACAAATCCTATAAGAAAACATAGGGAAGCATCTTCAAAACTTTGTGTTAGGCAATATAGTTTCTTAGACTTCATATCTAATGACCAAGAAAAAAGGAAAAATTAGATCGATTGGACTTCATCAAAATTAAAGACTTCTCTGCTTCAAAGGACTTCACTGTGAAAGTCAAATAACAACCTACAGCGTAGGAGAAAATCTTTGGAATCCACTAAGGCTTAATATACCTTAGTAATCCTACAACTCAATAACAAAAAAAAGAACAATTCAACTGAGAAAACAACCCAACTGGCAAAATCCTTGAACAGACTCTTCTCCAAAGAAGGTCTCCAAATGACCAAAAAAGGATGAAAAGATGCTCACGATCATTAGCCATTAGGGAAACGTAAATCAAAACCACAATGATAAAGAGACCCACAGGTTCTATGGTCATGGCAGATGGAGTTCACTGCTATGTCAGTTGGCCCTTCTTTGGAGCTGGTGTTTCTGCGTGAGGGAGCTGGACTCAGATGTGATCTCTTTTCACAAGCCTTTCATGCTACTTTACTGGAATTGTAGTTGGTGCTGGGGTTTAAGATATATCTAGGGGATCTGAATCTCTGGACTGACAATATGATAGCCAGGCCCTGAGCCTCAACACACTTCAGCTCCTATACGCTGATTTATTGGACTTACCCCACCCAGCTAACATGGAGTTGAAGAATGTCAACCACCACACCATGGAGCCTAGAGTGCCTACAACTGAAAGCAAGAGGATTGCATCCAGTATCCATGTGGAATCTAAGCCTCCTCTTGACATAGATGTGCAATGGACACAACCAATCCAAGGTCCACAGAGAAAATGTGGCATTGGTGTGGGAAAAGTGGCCATGGTGGCTGCTGGGTGTGGGGAATGGGAGGAAGAGATGAGATGCAGAGGCGTTTTCGGGACTTGGAGTTGTCCTAGGTGGTGCTTCAGGGACAATTACTGGACATTGTAGATCCTCCCAGGTCCCACTGGATGGAACGTGGGAGAGTATGGACTATGATGTGGACAATTGACCATGAGGTGCAGCGATGCCCAGAGATATACTTACCAAATGCAGTGGATGTATCATGATGATGGGAGAGAGTGTTGCTGTGGGGGGAGTGGTGGGGTGGGGGCGGTGGGGTTGAATGGGACCTCATATTTTTTGAATGTAATGTTTTTAAAAAATGAATAAAAAATTGAAAATAAAATAATAAGACTTAAAAAATACTCTTAAGTACAATTATTTGGAATCAGACTAACCTGGGATTGAATCTCAGTTCATGCACACATGTGTTTCTTGTACTTTTATAGGAACAGAAAAATTCTCAATCTAAATACCTTCCACTGTGTAGTGGTGTGTAATTCACCAGCAGAACAGGGATAGTGATATGAATCCAGCTAAGATGGCTGACAGATTTAATCAATAAGTGTAAAAAGCTTAGGATAGTTCTTTCTAGTTATTGAATTACTGTTCTGATCCCATAAAAGTACATAGATACATAGGGTGTTCGCATCTCTGCTTTAAAGTCCATGATGAAATTTAGAACAAGTATATATATTTTTGTTCAGATGAATAGGAGTCACACTTGAACACAGCACTGGTAGTTTTCAACCAGAAATTAGAAAATGATGCACTAAAATAACATGGAACATGCAACACCTTCCTGTACCTCAATTAATAAAACCTCTTACACATGGACAGCAAATTTTAGACTTTAATGTGTAGATGTAATTTATCAATAAAAATATTTTCTACAGTAACCAAATGTATGAAGGGACCCTTTACTCTATTGTAGTGAAGGTTCTATTTATGACTCCTAACAGTAAAGCTGTCAAATCAGTCTATTTATTCCTATATTTTCACTCTGAGGACTACATGTGAGAGTTATGCATTTGGTAAACATTTTTTACTCTGCTACCTTGTGCCAGGCGTGCTGACAAGCGCTATCACACTGATCTGAATAGGAGAGCAAGATTCTAACGAGGAGAAACAAACAAATGACCAGCTATAAAGCACACTAGTAACTAAGGTTGGCTTTATCAGAAAGTGTATTTAAGTTAATAATATAAAAAGGAATCAGAATACCAAAGGTGAAAACAGTCTCAGAATTTTTCTACAAGTATAATTATATAAATGGTCTTAGAAGTTTAGGGTAGCTTTTTACCATGGCAGTCATTCAGCTCAGAATCATCTTTCAATAAAACAAAGGTAAATTACTTAGAGTATTATATGTCATTTTAGAAAAAAAGTATTTTTTTAAAAATCCATGTCATGACCCCTTGTGAGAAAAATAAGGACTTCCAGAGAGTTTTAGGATGTAGATTGAAAATAACTTTGAGAAACCAGAAAAATGGAAAAAGGGAAAAACTTTAGATACTAAGGGAAAGCATGAAATCTATAAAAGGGAGTTATTTAATATATAAAAGACTGAAACTTCAATAAAGAAACAGAGTCTAGTTTGATAATCAGAGCAAAGAATATGAATCTGTTCTTTTTGTAGCTATGGAGCAAAATGATAGTAATTTTAAGTATTCTTTAATTTTTACAGAAGCTTTAGATAACATAAACATTACATAAAAATATAATGGATTCTCATATGCCCCATTCCCTCCAACTCCCACATTTTCCAACATCAACATCATCCCTCATTATTTTGGTTAACTTGTTATAATTGATAAACACATATTGAAGCACTGTTAACAACCATGGATTGCAGTTTACATTATAGTTTACACTCTGTACCACACAATTTTGTAGGTTATATAAAATGGCCCATATCCATCATTTCAAAGCAATGCACAACAATTCCAATGTCCAAAAATGCCCCCATATTACAACTATTCTTTCCTCTCCCATCCTTCAAAATGTCTGGAGGTCACTGCCTTTATACCAGTAACAAGAGTTCTTCCATTGCTAGTTGAAAAATAAATCTATATTAGCATAATAATGTATACTTTAGTTCATTGTTCATTCTTGGTTTGGGCAATGTCCATTACCATCTCCTTGTTAGCTGTAAGTTGTTACTTGTTCTGTCCTGGGTTAGTCCAATGAACAAGAGAGTAAGTGTTGCAACTTTGGTGAGATTCAGGGCTCAACTAGTGCATGGATTGATTAAAGATTTAAGACTCTGGAACATATATTTATCAAGAATAATTCTGAGGGGGCAAGATGGCGGCTGAGTGAACATCCCTGTTAGAGTCTTCTGCAGGGAATCGGCTGGGCGGCGTTGGAGACTCTTTGGGACCGGATTGTTTCGGGATTTTTGCTGGTCCGGAGGTGTCTGGACATCGATTTGGAGGAAAGGTAACAGAGAGGATTCGTCTGTGAAATATACACGGAGATCCCAGCTACCTGTAGAGGATTCCCTTCTTGGGTAGGCGGAGACGAGGCATCTAGCCCCGCTCGGTGGGGCTGAGCCAGGCCGGGCCGCAGCGGCGGACGCCGGAGCCGGGCCGCGCTGCGCCGGCGGTGAGCGGGGCTGGGCGGGGCCGAGCCAGGCCGAGCCGGGCCGCGGTAGCGTTTGGAGCCGGGCGGGGCCGGTTCAGGCCCCGGCTGCGGGCCGCGGTAGCGCTTGGAGCCGGGCGGGGCCGGTGCAGGCCCCGGCTGCGGGCCCCGGTAGCGCTTGGAGCCGGGCGGGGCCGGTGCAGGCCCCGGCTGCGGGCCGCGGTAGCGCTTGGAGCCGGGCGGGGCCGGTGTAGGCCCCGGCTGCGGGCCGCGGTAGCGTTTGGAGCCGGGCGGGCCCGGGTCATGCCGCGGCGGGTACGGAGCCGGGCAGGGCCGGTCCAGGCCGCGGTGGCGGGAGGTGGACGCCGGAGCCGGCTGGGCCGCTGTAGCGAGCGGAGCTGGGCGGAGCCAGGCCAGGCCAAGGCGGCGTGAGGAGCCGGGCAGAGCCGGTCCAAGCCTCCGCGGCGGGCGGAGCCGGGCCTGTGGAGGGGTTTCTGTTTTTTTTTGTTTGTTTGTTTGTTTGTTTGTTTGTTTGTTTGTTTTTTAATTTTACTTAATTTTTTTTTTTTTTTTTTTTTTGAGCATCTGCAGTACTGGGGAGTTCGTGGGCCCTGGGCGGCCTATTGGGGGTTTGTGGGAAGGGAGGTGCTTGCAGACCCATTTGGGCAGACAGACGGGGGGGTTTTAGGGCAAAGCGGGGGGAAGTTGTTGTTTTAGATAGTGTTGCAATTGTGACACGTGTGTACCTGTATCTCTCTTCTCCCTATCCGTTCCCCACCGTTTGCCCATCCTCTTTTTCTTTCTTCCTTTCTTCTTGCCTTTCTTTTTTCTTTATTATAATTAGTTTGTTTTTTTTTTTTTTTTGGTTTTCTCTTTCCCTCTTGTCCCTCATCTTCCACTTATTTTTACTTTAATTCAAGTATACAATAGGTGCTACAGGGAACACCTCACATTTGCTGGGTTTTCCCATCCTCCACTGCCTCATTTCTGTGTGAACTGATTTAGGCTACCTACACTATCCCCCTTCCCCTGCATCTTGATATCCACTATCATCTACTGTCTCTCCTATATTCCACCCCCCACCTCCCGTTCTTTGATCCACAAAGTGTCTAACTCTTAATTTCTAATACCTTTGTTCTGTTTTCTGTCTATTATCCACTCTTGAAACTATTACCTTTCTTTTCTTTTTCCCTCTCTCATGAAAACAATAGCTGTGTAGTTCATACCATATTCCTCCCAAATTCAGTCATCAACTTCATAAAAGGTACTCTACCTACAGCTATAACTCTATACAATCTACATGAATCTAACCTCCATCCTTCCAGATCTCATATTCCTGCTTTATTAACATACATCACCAATACAACTTTACACTTTTCCCTTGCTTACACAATTGCCTTTCCCCAACACTAATACTTTCCTCTAAAGTGAACTTAACCAACAACAAGTAACTAGAATAAGAAGAAAAAAGTGACAAAGAGAAGATATAACACCTGTGCAAAAATAACAACTAATTAACCTCCAAGAGCAGACAAAGAAGCTAAGGAACTGATTAAATTCGTCAAAATAAAGAGATGACCAGAAAGCAACAAAAATCTACGAACCAAACCAATAATCAGGAAAACATGGCTGAATCCAATCAACAAACCAATAATCACGAAGGGGAGCAAAACTTGGCACAAGCAATGAAAGATCTCAGAACATTTATCACCAACAAATTTGATGCAGTAATGAAAGAGGTTAACAACATGAAGACATCACTTGGAGGGGAAATTGCAGACATACGCAAAAACATAACAGATATGATGGGAATGAACACCACAGTTCAAGAAATCAAAAATACACTTGCAGCAAATATCAGCAGACTAGAAGAGACAGAGCAGAGAATTAGTGATGTGGAAGACAGTACATCAGAAATCAAACAGATAGTAGAAGGGGTCAATAAGAAGATAGAAAAAATCCAATTAGGATTTAGGGACCTGAATGACAATGCAAAACGCTCAAACATACGTATTATAGGCATTCCAGAAGGTGAAGAGAAGGGAAAGGGGTCAGAAAGAGTGTTGCAGGAAATAATGGCTGAAAACTTCCCAAATCTACTGAAAGAGACAGATGTACATATCCAAGAAGCACAGCGCACTCCACAAGTCATAAACCCCAACAGGCCCACCCCAAGACATATACTTGTCAAATTATCCAATGCTCAAGACAAAGAGAAAATCCTAAAAGCAGCAAGAGAAAAGAAAACCATCACATACAAGGGAAGCTCAATTAGATTAAGTGCTGATTTCTCTTCTGAAACCATGGAGGCAAGAAGACAGTGGTATGATATAGTCAAGGTACTAAAGGAAAAAAATTTCCAACCAAGAATACTCTATCCAGCTAAAATAGCATTCAAACATGATGGAGAGTTCAAAATATTCGCAGACAAACAGATACTGAAAGAGTATACCAACAAGAAACCTCCCCTTCAAGAAATTCTAAAGGGAGTGCTGCAGGAAGAAAGGAAAAAACAGGAAAGGCAAAGTTGGAGGAGAGTATAAGACCAACAACAACAACAAAAAAGACAAAAAAAAATATACAAACAAAATATGACAAACACAAATCCAATCAAAATATGGCTAACACAAATAATTCCTTGATAGTAATAACACTGAATGTCAATGGATTAAACTCACCTATCAAAAGATTCAGACTGGGACACTGGATAAGGAAATATGACCCATCCATATGCTGTCTACAAGAGACACATCTTAGACCCAGAGACGCATGGAGATTGAAAGTGAAAGGCTGGAAAACAATCATACAAGCTAACAATAACCAAAAAAAGGCAGGAGTAGCTATATTAATATCAGACAAAATAGACTTTAAATGTGAAACAATTGTGAGAGACAAAGAAGGATACTACATTTTAGTCAAAGGGAAAATCTGTCAAGAAGATCGAACAATCATAAATATCTATGCCCCTAACAAGGGTGCCTCTAAATACGTCAGGCAAACGCTGGAAAAACTAAGTGAAAGAATAGATACACCTACAATTATAGTGGGGGATTTTAATACACCACTATCAACTCTGGACAGAACATCTCAAAAGAGAATCACCAAAGAAACAAAACATCTGAATAGTATATTAGAGGAGCTCGATCTAATAGACATATATAGATCGCTACACCCAAACACAGCAGGATATACATTTTTCTCAAGCGCACATGGATCATTCTCCAAGATAGATCATATGCTAGGCCACAAAGAAAGGCTGAACGAATTCAGAAAGATTGAAATCATACAAAACATTATCTCTGACCACAGTGGAGTCAAGCTGGAGATTTGCAAGGGAGAGAAGCCCAGATTTCACACCACGATTTGGAAATTAAACAACACACTCTTAGAAAAACAGTGGGTCAAAGAGGAAATCTCAAAAGAAATCAATGACTACCTTGAAACAAATGATAATGATAACACAACATACCAAAATTTATGGGATGCAGCAAAAGCAGTACTGAGAGGGAAGTTTATAGCCATAAATTCATATATCAAAAAAGAAGAAAGAGCAAAAATTGAAGAACTAACTGCACATTTGAAGGAATTAGAAAAACAACAACAAAGTAACCCAACAGGAAGAAGAAGGAAGGAAATAACAAAGATAAGAGCAGAACTAAATGAAATAGAAAATAAGAAAGCACTTGAACAGATAAACAAGACCAAGAGCTGGTTTTTTGAGAAGATTAACAAAATTGACAAACCTTTAGCAACACTAACAAAGAAAAAAAGAGAGAAGATGCAAATACACAAAATAAGAAATGAGAAAGGCGATATCACCACTGACCCCACAGAAATAAAGACTATCATAAGAGGATATTTTGAAAAACTATATTCCAACAAAAATGACAATCTAGAGGAAATGGACAAATTCCTAGAAACACATAAGCAGCCCATATTGACAAAAGAAGAAATTGATGATCTTAACAAACCAATCACAAGCAGAGAGATAGAATCAGTTATTAAAAATCTCCCAACTAAGAAGAGCCCAGGGCCAGATGGCTTCACAGGTGAATTCTATAAAACATTCCGGAAAGAACTGACACCAATCCTGCTGAAACTATTCCAAACCATCGAAACAGAAAGAACATTACCCAACTCCTTCTATGATGCCAACATTACCCTAGTACCAAAGCCAAACAAAGACATCACAAGAAAGGAAAATTACAGACCAATTTCTCTAATGAACCTAGACGCAAAAATACTTAACAAAATACTTGCTAATCGTATTCAACAACACATTAAACGAATTATACACCACGACCAAGTGGGATTCATCCCAGGTATGCAAGGATGGTTCAACATAAGAAAATCAATCAACGTAATACACCATATAAACAGATTGAAGGAAAAAAATCACATGATTATATCTATTGATGCAGAAAAAGCATTTGACAAAATACAGCACCTTTTCTTGATAAAAACACTCCAAATGATTGGAATACAAGGAAATTTTTTGAACATGATAAAGAGTATATATGAAAAACCTAAAGCCAATATTGTTTACAATGGAGAAATCCTAGACTCCTTCCCTCTAAACTCAGGAACAAGACAAGGATGCCCACTGTCGCCGCTCCTATTTAACATTGTCTTAGAAGTACTTGCTCGAGCACTGAGGCAAGAACCAGAAATAAAAGGCATTCAAATTGGAAAGGAAGAAGTCAAAATTTCATTATTTGCAGATGACATGATCCTATACATAGAAAACCCTGAGAGATCTACAACGAAGATTCTAGAACTCATAAATGAGTTTAGTAAAGTTGCAGGTTATAAGATCAATGCGCAAAAATCAGTAGCATTTCTGTACACCAATAATGAGCAAGATCAGGAGGAAATCAAGAAACAAATACCATTCACAATAGTAAATAAAAAAATCAAATACTTAGGAATAAATTTAACTAAAGAGGTAAAGAACTTATACACTGAGAACTATACAAGATTGTTCAAGGAAATCAAAGAAGACCTAAATAAATGGAAGACTATTCCTTGTTCATGGATAGGAAGACTGAACATTATTAAGATGTCTATCCTACCAAAATTGATCTACACATTCAATGCAATCCCAATAAAAATCAATGCAGCCTTCTTTAAGGAACTAGAAAAACTAACTATGAAATTTATTTGGAAAGGAAAGAGACCCCGAATAGCCAAAGACATACTGAAAAAGAAAAACGAAATTGGAGGAATCACACTACCTGACTTCAAAACATACTATAAAGCTACGGTGGTGAAAACAGCATGGTATTGGCATAAGGAGAGACATATAGACCAATGGAATCGAATTGAAAGCTCTGATATAGAACCTCACATATACAACCACATAATATTCGATAAAGCCACCAAACCCTCTCAACTGGGAGAGAGTGGCCTATTCAACAAATGGTGTCTGGAGAACTGGATAGCCATATGTAGAAGAATGAAAGAGGATTACCATCTCACACCTTATACAAAGATCAACTCAAGATGGATCAAAGACCTAAATATAAGAGCCAAGACCATAAAAACCTTAGAAAGCAGTGTAGGGAAACATCTACAGGACCTTGTAATAGGTAATGGATTTATGAATATCTCACCAAAAGCACGAGCAGCAAAAGAACTAATAGATAAATGGGACTTCCTCAAAATTAAAGCCTTCTGCACCTCAAAGGAGTTTGTCAAGAAAGTAAAAAGGGAGCCAACACAGTGGGAGAAAATATTTGGCAATCATATATCTGATAAGAAACTTATAATTTGCATATATAAAGAACTCCTACATCTTGAAAATAAAAAGATAAACAATCCATTTAAAAAATGGGAAAAAGACTTAAACAGACACTTCTCCGAAGAAGAAATACAAATGGCAAGAAAGCACATGAAAAAATGTTCCAAATCTCTAGCTATCAGGGAAATGCAAATCAAAACCACAATGAGATACCATCTTACACCCATAAGATTGGCAGCTATGAAAAAAACAGAAGAATACAAGTGCTGGAGAGGATGTGAAGGAAGGGGAACACTCATCCACTGCTGGTGGGAATGCAGAAGGATCCAACCATTCTGGAGAACAGTATGGCGGTTTCTCAAAAAACTAGCCATAGATTTGCCATATGACCCAGCAATACCACTGCTGGGAATATACCCAGCAGAACTGAAAACAAGAACACAAACCAATATATGTACACCAATGTTCATAGCAGCATTGTTCACTATTGCCAAAAGTTGGAATCAACCCAAATGCCCATCAACAGACGAGTGGATCAATAAAATGTGGTATATACACACAATGGAATACTACTCGGCTGTAAGAACAAACACACTACAAACACATGTGATAACATGGATGAATCTTGAGAACCTTATGTTGAGTGAAGCAACCCAGACATTGAAGGACAAATACTACATGACCTCAATGATATGAAATAAACAAGCTGCCCTAGATAGCAAGAGACTGAACGATAGGCTTGCAGGAAATCGGAGGGTGGAGGAAGGATATGAGCCGATGTCTGCAGGGGTGGAATTTAAGACGAGATGGTGGTAAGTATGAACACAAAGAAGAGATAAAAGGGGGGCAAGGGGTTGCCTTTGCTTGGGGCTTTGCGGGTTTGAGGGTGGCTGGGGAGGGACGGGTGGGTAACGTTGCCCAAAAGTGGGGGGAGGGAGGGGTAGCATACGAACCAGGAGAGGGTCAGGTGTTGGTGGAGAGTAAAATGCCGAGAAAATCATATCAAAATATAATAAAGAGGGTTACCTGTTTAGAATGCTCGGAGGGGAGGGTCTGATGCAGGACGGGCTCCTGGGGAATGTCTAAATGCTCATTCTGCCAGAGTGGGTGACACCATGGGGTAGAAACCCAAGTAGTGAGAGTGGGGGTGGACCCACATCCTGGGGAGGACTAATGCCATCCAATAGAGGGAACTGTATCCCTCGAGAGAAAGGGTGGCTCCCAGGGCATTGGGGCAGTTGAGCAAGTTAGGCCCTGAACACTATTCCATCTATCTCTGGAAGTGGCTCCTCAGGAAACGGAGGTTGGCTATCACTGAGGGCACCAAGGTGGAAGGGAAAATGGACGTTAAATGTGTGGAACCAAAGTAAATGGGGGGTAAGAGAGGAGTTTCTTGAGAGTACACAAGGATGGATATAAAACATGTAATATTACACCATAACATATAGGAGATGACAGACTGATAATGTAAACCATAATGTAAAACATAGGATAACTAAAAATGTAAAGAACTGTGTATCCTAAAGTATGCACCATAATGTAAACACAGATGTCACCTTGTTAGAAAGCTAATGTCTCAGACTCTGTACATCACTTTAAGTAAATATGATATGAATAGGGCGTAAGAGTATCACTGTGGAAGGGAAAAGGTTTTCTGGTGGATGTGTGGGAGTGCTGTATATTATATATATACATTGCTGTGGTCTAGGACTCCTGTGAAGAAAAGCTGAATAATTAGGGGGGGGGGGGGGAAAAAGAAAAAAATAGGATGTGGAATTTTTTCAAGTCAACATTCTTTATCTAAGTTCTTTATCTAACTTTATCCAAGTTCTTTATCTATCCTTTAAACTCATCGCTATATGCCATTCCCTAGTAAGGGACCATGACATTATATTGGGCTTCAAATTTCGGGGAGTTCTGGATCACAGAGTGTTTCAACAATGGCAATGGAGGGATACTGGTATGGGATACCAATGACAGGTGATATATGACTGACAGGGAGCTGTACAGAACATATGTCCAGGGTGCATGGTAATGTTTGGATATACTCATAGTGGCAACAATTAAAAACCACAGTAGGGGGGGTACCGGGTTCCTGGCCAGTGGTGCTCTGTCGTGGTCCCTAGGGGAGCAGCGACAGTCTCCCAGGTACAGTGGTGGGGACCGGGAGGGAGTGAGGGTTCAACAGTGAGCCCCTGATACTAATGACTATGCTTGTGAGCTGATAAACCCAAAATAATAACAAGGCCTAGAGCAACTTTGTGCCTGGGAATTTCCTTCTGTCAGCCTTCATGTTACTCAAATGTGGCCAGTCTCGAAGCCAAACTCAGCATGTAAATGCAATGCCTTCCCCCCAGCGTGGGACATGACACCCGGGGATGAGCCTCCCTGGCAACGAGGGACCACTATCAACTACCAACTGATGATGCAACTGGAAAATGACCTTATACGGAAGGTTCAATGCGGATCAGCAGAATATCCATGTCTACATAAAATACCATGACTTTAAAATGCTGTTTGACCTAAAGTAAGGGGGAAATGGAAAGGAGAAATGAGTTTATATGGCTACGAGTTTCTAAAAAAGAGTCTGGAGGCTGGCAGAAGGTTTGCCCTCATGCACAACTGAGCAGAGTCAGAGAGACAGATAAAGCAGATACAACCCCCAGATATTGGTTCCTTTGAGGGCTAAAGAGACCCATGGGAGTTATGGTCATGGCCGATGGGGTTAACTACCAGGGCAGATGGCCCCTCTTTGGAAATGGTGTTTATGTGTGATGAATCTGGACTCAGATGGGATCTCCCTTCATAAGACTTTCATGCTAATGTGCTGGAGGTGCAGTTAATGTTGGGGTTTAAGATATATTTAGGGGATTTGAATCTCTGGACTGACAATGTGATAGCCAGATCCTGAGCCTCAACAGACTCCAGCACCTACAATCTGATTTATTGGACTTACCACACTCAGCTAAGATGGAGGTGAAGAAGGACAACCACCACACCATGGAGCCTAGAGTGATTACAACTGAAAATGGGAGGATTGCATCCAGCATCCAGGTGGAATCTGAGCCTCCTCTTGACATAAAGGTGCAATGGACACAACCAATCCAGTGTCCACATAGAAGAGGTGGCATTGGATTGGGAAAAGTGGACATAATGGACAAAGGGTATGGGGAAAGGCAGGAAGAGATGAGAGGTGGAGGCGTCTTCGGGACATGGAGCTGCCCTGGATGGTGCTTCAGAGGTAATCACCGGACATTGTAAATCCTCACAGGGCCTACATGATGGAATAGAGGAGAGTATGGGCCATGATGTGAACCAATGTATATGAGGTGCAGAGGTGCCCAAAGATGTACTTACCAAATCCAATGGATGTGTCATGATGATGGGAACGAGTGTTGTTGGGGGGGGGGAGAGGGGGGGGTGGGGGGGTGGGGTTGAATGGGACCTCACATATATATTTTTAATGTAATATTATTACAAAGTCAATAAAAAATAAAAAAATTAAAAAAAAAAAGAATAATTCTAATTATGGGCTCAAATGAAAGGGGCATGGAAAATATAATGAGTCTAACACTGTTACACTGGGGAGCATAAATTCTAAAGTAAGGCCCACTGACAGGCTGCTGACTTCCTGGGCTGTCTGCACTGCTTATGATGTCTGGATGTCCCTAGAGCCCTCAGAAGTCCTGCTATTTTAGGGACTGGTTTACTGTGGCTACCAAGAGATTCTGCTAAGATGTGCATAACGTAACCCCTGTAATGAAATCCTGGCTAACTTTGAAATACTTTGGCTACAAATCTCATTTATTTGTAATATTTTCCTCTTTGAGTCAAGGTCTTTTTCCAGATGCATTTCTAGTTGGAACCTGTTAGCAATCCCTCAGTGCCATGGAGGCTCATCAATTTGAGTCATGTTCCAAGCCCGGGGGGAACACAGTGCCTGTATATGCTGAGTTTGGCTTAGAGAGATGCCACGTTTGAGCAACAAGGAAGCTTTCAAGAGGTAACTCCTAAGCAGTAGATAATACTAGGCTAAGTTTCAGTTTCACAGGAAAAGATTGATAAGCATAATCATCAATATCAAAGACCTGGTGTAATGGTCTGTGAAAACAAGGCGTGCCCTCACACTTGGGGGTTTCTTGCTGGCCTATTAGAGAATGTAGCAAAACTCCCCATGACAGGAATTCAATATTGTTTTGATTATTTTTACATCTCTACCCACCATGACAATGACCCATGAACACTTGAACATATTCATATTTCTTAGCAGCATGACCTAGGTGAATCCCTGCCTGTGCATATACCCATCACTGACACCCTTTACCAGTGATCCTCCCTTGCCATGGTTGTAACACTTCTGTGATCCAAAACCTCTCTAAAAATGAAGCTGACAAAATAACTGATTAAAAGTAATAAGAAAATGAAAAAATAATTTAAAAATACTTAATAAAATACAAAAATGTTTTTTAAATGAAAAAACATTTAGACATTGAATCTTTTAACACTGTAAGATTTGTTGTCTTATATGTACAGTGACAATTTCTTGCATATCATCGCCAATATCTTATTTTTTTAATCTACAAAGTAGCTTTAATATACAGAAAGATATTAAAGCTATAGAGGATATAGGGGATTTTCATATAGCCAATGTCCTTCCCATTTTCTCCTTTTCCCTATTAATAATATTTCATATGCAGATTTGTTATAATGATGTACAAATATTGAAGCATTGCTACTAACCATGGTCAATGGTTTGCATTGTGGTTTACATTTTGGATCATACAATTTTATAAGTTTTGATGAAATTTGAAGTGGTCTGTATCCATTTTTGCAAGATCATGTGGAACACTTCGAATGCTTCAAAAAATGCCTCATGTTTCATTTATTCTATTTTCCTTCCCTTTTCCCCTAGAATCTATGCTAACCACTAAGTTTCATTTTTTGAAGAATAAGATTCATAATTACTTGCAATTATATTGAGGATTTGACCTCTTGGTCTGGTGTGTTTTCTTTTTATCATATACTACCTATTTTTTCAAGGGGTTATTGTCCCTCTAATTGAAAATAGCAGGACTCCCCAGGATGAGGGGTTGATTTTTCCTTGTTTATTGCATGGGTCTCCATCTACTGCTGTAGCACACAATGACGTGATGAACACATACATATCCCATAGAAGCCTGTCCCATATGTGCCCTGTTCCACATACATCCCACATTCTACATTCTACATCTGTAATCCTCTCCTTCTATATTTGCCAAAAGAGTGTTCCCATCATTGTAGTTATAAACACAGACTTGCAAATCCCCAGAGTTCACCTGCCCTTTCTCTACTGATTCTCCACCCAGTTCCATGAAGAGTCCACACAAACACCCCACTCTACTTACCCTCACAGACCGTGACTGCTGTACCCAATCATATCACTTCACTGTCATGCTCATCCATTGCACAGCTAAACCTTTCCACTTATTATGGATATTGCCTATATGGCATTGGCTCACCACCCTCTACTCTTTTTCTATCTCCTGTAAACCACTCACTATACAAGTCTGCTGGATTTACTTAATTCATATCAGTGAGATCATATAATATTTGTCCTTCAGTACATGGCTTACTTCACTAAACATAAGGTCTTCAAGATTCATCCATGTTATCCTGTGCGTTAATACTGCATTCTTTTTTACAGTTGAGTAATATACCATTACATATATATACCATAGTTTGCTTACCCATTCAATTGTTGATGAACATTTGGGTTGCTTCCAACTTTGGGCAATAGTGAATAATGCTGCCATGAAAATTGGTGTGCATATATCTGTTTGTGTCCCTGCTTTCAATTCTTCTGGGTATATACCCAACAAGGGGATGACTGGATCATGTGGCTGTTCTATACTTATTTTCCTGAGAAACTTACAAGTTGTCCTCCACAATAGCTCCATCTTTCTACATTCCCATCAAGAGTAAATAACTGTTCCCTTTCCTCTAAATCCTCCCTAATACTTGTAGTCCCCTGTTTTTTAAATAGCTGCCAGTCTGATGGGTGAGTTGTGATTTGCATTTCTAAAATATGTAGTAATAGTGAGCATATTTTCATTAGGATTTTAACCATTTGAATTTCTTCTTGGGGAAGTGTTTATTCAGATAACTTGCCCATTTTAAAAATGGGTTGTCCCTTTATTTCCTAGATGTAGGATTTCTTCATATATACTGGATATTCAATTGTTATTGGATAGGTGATTCTCAAATATTTTCTTCCCTTGAATAGGCTACATTTTCACTTTCTTGGCTGTATTAGTTAGCCAAAGGGGTGCTGATGCAAAATGCCAGAAATGGGCTGATTTTCACAAAGGTATTTTTTGGGGGTAGGAGCTTACAGATACCAGGCCATAAAGTATTAGTTCCTTCCCTCACCAAAGTTTATTTGGAGCAAGATGGCTGCCAATGTCTATGAGGGTTCAGGCTTACTGTGTTCCTGCATTCCTGGGGCTGGTTTTTCTCTGGATTCAAGATTCCTTTCTTCCTGGGGCTGGCTTCTCTCTCCTCTGTGAGCTTACTTCCCAGGGCTCCAGCTTAAGTCTTCAATATCAAACTCCAACATCAAAACTCTAACAACAGAAATCCTCAACTCTGTTCTTTGCCATTTTACCTGGCAAAGATAAAATTTTATCTGTGAGTCCCCACCTTTTATCTGTGAGTCCTCACCCCTTGGTGGGTGGGGACTCAATGCCCTAATCATAACTCAATCATGCCCAGGCACAGATCAGATTGCAAGCATAATCCAATATCTTTTTATGGAATTCATAACCATTTCAAACTGCTACATTGACAAACTCCTTTAAAGCACAAATGTTTTTAATTTTGAAATGGTCCCATTGATCTTTTTTTTTTCTTTCACTGCTGTAAAACTAGGCTGTAAAATTTATGTAATCATTTCCTACTGCAAGATCTTAAAGATGCTTCCCTACATCATCTGCCAGGAGCTTTATGACCTTGGCTCTTATATTTAGACTTTTGATCCATTTTGATTTGATTTTTGTATACTGTGTGAGATGGTCATGCTCTTTCATTCTTTTGGATATGGCTATCCTGTTCTCCAAGTACCATGTGTTGAAGAGGGAAATCTTTCCCAGCTGAGTGGAATATATAAAGATGCATATACAGATGACTGTATGTGCAAAGATCTATATCGGAGCTTTCAGTTCTGTTCCATTGGTCAGTATGTCTATCCTTGTGCCAATACCATGCAGTTTTGAAAAATGTAGGTTTGCAAAATGTTTAAAAGTCAGGTAGTGTGAATCTTCAAGTTCATTTTACTTTTTCAATATGTCTTTGGTTATTCAGGGCACCTTGTTCATAGTTAGCTTTTAAATTTCATAGTTAGCTTTTCAAACTCAGTAAAAAATGCTGTTATAAGTTTTATTGGGATTGCATTAGATCTGAAATCATTTTGGGGAGCACAAATATCTTCATGATGTTTAGTCTTCCTACCCATGAACAGGGAATATTCTTCCATTTATTTAGATCTTCTTTGATTATCTTTTAAAAAGTTGTGTCGTTTTCTGTGAAAATGTCCGTACATCTTTAATAAAGCTTTTTCCAGGTATTTGATTCTTTTGTTATTGTAAATGAGATTTTTCTTGAACTCCTCCTCAGATTGCTCCTTATTGTTGTACAGAAATGTGTATTATGGATTGATCTTACCTCCTGCCACTTTTCTGAATTCATTCATCAGCTCTCTTTTTATTTTATTTTATTTTTTGTCTTTATTTTTTTTAATGTTACATTAAAAAAATATGAGGTCCCCATATACCCCCTACCCCCCCCACTGCACTCCTCCCTCCATAACAACCTCCTCCATCATCATGAGACATTCATTGCATTTGATGAATACATCTCTGAGCACCACTGCACATTATGGTCAATGGTCCACACCATAGTCTACACTCTCCCACAGTCCACCCAGTGGGCCATGGGAGGACACACAATGTCTGGTAACTGTCCCTGCAGCACCACCCAGGACAACTCCAACCCCCCAAAATGCCCCCACATCACATCTATTCCTCCCACTCCCTACCCCCAGCAGCCACCATGGCCACTTTCTCCACACCAGTGACACATTTCCTTTGATTACTACTAATCACAATAGTTCATGAATAGAATATCAGTAAGTCCACTTTAATCCATACTCTATTCCTCCATCCTGTGGACCTTAGAATGGTTGTGTCCACTCCACATCTCTATCAAGAGGGGGCTTAGATTCCACATGGATCCTGGATGCAATCCTCCTGCTTTCAGTTGTAGGCACTCTTGGCTCCCTGGTGTGGTGGTTGACCTTCTTCACCTCCATGTTATCTTGAGTGGGGTAAGTCCAATAAACCAGAGTGCAGGAGTTGCAAGTCTGTTGAGGCTCAGGCCCTGGCTATTACATGGTCAGTCCAGAGGTCATTCATCATCTCTTGAAGCATTGTTGAAGACTTCTCAGGTCTTTTTATGTGTAAGATCATTTCGTCTGCAAATGAAGCTTTTTTTTTTTCTTTTCCAATTTGGATGAATTTAATATCTTTTTCTTGACTAAGTGCTTGACCAATTTCTTCTAACACTACATAAATAAGAGCAATGAGAGTGAGTCTCCTTGTCTTGTTCCAGATCTTAGAGGAAAAGCTTTTAGGATATCACAATTGAATATGATGTTAGCTGTGTGTTTTTCATATAAACCCTTTATCATATTGAAGATGTTTCCTTATATTCATTTCTTTTGAAGTGTTTTTGTCAGGAATGGTTGCTGTATTTTTGTTGAATGATTTTTCTGCCTCAGTAGAGATGATCATTTTTTTAAAAATTGTTAATGTGGTGTACTATATTGATCAATTTTCTTATGTTGAACCATCCTTGCATACTATAATTCCTTTGATGTGTGGTTGAATATGATTAGCAAGTATTGCATTTTGTTGAGAATTTTAGCATCTTAAGTCCATTAGAGAGATTGGTCTATAGCTTGGCTGTGATTGTCTGCATCTGTAATTTGTGTTAGGGTTTCACTCACTCAACCCATAACTCTTCTGTTTATACAGATCCCAAAGAAATTTAGTATACTGCCCATCTATTTCACTGCTAGGTACCCCATGATGTATTAGCCAACACCATAACTCTAGATGACTCAGACTATTTTGAGTGCTATTTTGAATCAGTCTTTCATTGTGGTAGCTATGCCCACCTTAACTTTGGTGATTAACTCCTGATACTTGACTTTTACCAGACCGACATCCAATCATCCCCATAATGTTTAAGGATTCTAATTCCACCACAGTCCTCCCTACAGTAATATCTGGACTATAGAGAAGAGCAACCACAGAGCTCTTCAGAGAAAATGGAGTCAGTTTTACAAATTTATTCCTCACAGTCCTCAATAAAGGTGTGTATTCTGGACATTCCTGGGGTGGTTGTGCAGCTCTCAAGTGGGAAATCTATTTAAGCATTCCAATCTCCCTAAGCCTTTGAATTCCCTCTTCTACTGTGTACCAGGGCAAATTGGGCACCTTAACCTCAAACATGCCAGGCAATTTTTTGGCCCATGTTTCAATCAGCCACCCAACAAAACTGTTAGAGCCCTTTCTAACCCCTCAAGCTACAGCGCTGAATCCAGAATTTTTGCCTAGTGGGCCCATATCAATAAATTCAGCCCATTCCAACTTTATATTCCTTCCACTATTATCGCATACCCTAAGTATCCATTCCCACACATATTCCCATGATTTCTATCTATGTAAGTTGGAAAACTCATGCAGTTCTTTCTGAGTACTCCTTACTTCCTCATGGGTCACACTTTGTATTTCACCTTTGGGGGCTTGTTGTGATTTTAGTCTAGTGATAGGTCTGGAAGACAAGAGCAGTGGTGGGGGTGGGTAAGGAGAAGAATTAGAAATGCCTTGCAAGCTACTAACCTCAGGGAATTCCCTTGCATTTTCTTCTGGTAAGACAGGATTAATCTCTTCAGGCAGGATTTGGAAGGTAGTTTCCTTAGGGCAGACATGAAACTCAGCAGTGCCTACTGGAGTTTGGCTGGTACCCACCTCAGAGCTGAAAGTTGTTTCAGACTCCCTGGGACAGGCTGGAGGTTGGATGATACAAGGCTGACAAGATGTGGTCTGGGAGAGGGCAGGCCATGGCATGCTTATCTGCTAAGTCTCTGTAGAATTCAGGGTTCCAATGTCTCCATCAACATCATCATCATCCCATATGTCTCCATCCCAATTCTCTGGATTCCACTCTTTTCCAATCAATGCCTTCACTTTAACTGCATAAACCCTGTGAGGTTAAGATTTTAGTTTCCTTTTTAACTCCACTACTCATAAAATAAGAGTCTGAGTTTGGTTCTCAGATATTTCAAGCCTGTGGCTACAGGAGACAAGATTTTCTTTCCGAGCACACATAGAAACTTTTACATCATCCATTCAGTGTTTAAGTTTCAAAATTGAGGGCTTTAACTCATCTCTTTCTTTGGTAACAGTATCCAGAGTATCTAGGAGGAGCTATCCAACATCATTATACCATTTGACTCCACAAAACTCTGTTAAGATGTTGAAAACACTGTCACCCAGATTCTTGCTTCTTACAAGCTTGGAAATAGGGGAATCCAGTGATGCTATTTTGTGGCTCTTGATTGCAAACTTGTGCCATGGACTGTTACCAGCTGCTTTTTTATTGGAAAGGGAGTCATCAGTACCTTTGAGTCCAATTAGAGTAGAGAGACAATTGCAAAACTCCCAGAACCATCTCAGCCATCCCATGTTTAAGACTCTGTTCCCTACGAACCAAGACGTATTATTCAGGGTCCTCTAGGGAAACAGAATCAACAAGGGATATTTGTCAATAGTAAGAGATTTATCAGTCTCTCACACAGCTGTGGGGATGCACAAGTCCAGGTTCTGCAGGCAGCCTGCAACCAGGAGCTCTGATGAAAGTCCAGTGAAGATTCTTGATGAGTTCTGGGAGATGTTGGCTGTCCAAAGACAAGCAGGGAAATTCTCTCTCAATGCTGGTATCACTTCCCCTTTTATGGGATTTAACTGACTGAGTTAAGCGTTACTCATTGCTGATGGCAATCTCCCTGACTGATGTAATTATAACCAGCTATCTATGATTTACCACTGCAGTCAAGTCAATAGTGACTAAAGTCTATAAATGCCCTTGTATTACAGTTAGGCCAGTGCTTGCTTGACCAAACAACTGGGCACAATTATCTGACCGAATTGACACAATAGCCTAACCATCACAGCGGCAATGCTCCAAAATACGTTTCCCAATTTTAACAAATGTACCACACTAATGAAGGATGTTTTTAATGTGAGAAAATATGCAAGGGGTAGTCAGCATAGCATATGGAAATCTCCCATATTTTTATGTAATATTTCTATGATTCCAACATTACTCTAGTACCAGAGACAAACAAAGACATCACAAGAAAGGAAAATTATAGACCAATCTCTCTAATGAACATTGATGTGAAAATCCTCAACAAAATACTTGCTAATCTTATTCAACAAAACATTAAACAAATTATACACCATGACCAAGTGGGGTTCATTCCTGGTATGCAAGGATGGTTCAACATAAGAAAATCAATTAATGTAACACACCACATAAAGAGATTGAAGGGCTAAAAAATCACATGATCATATCTATAGATGCAGAAAAAGCATTTGACAAAATACAGTGCCCTTTTTTGATAGAAACACTGCAAGAGATTGGAATAGAAGGAAACTTTCTGAATACGATAAAGAGTATATGTGAAAAACCCACAGCTAACCTTCTTTACAATGGTGAAATCCTAAAATCAGGTGAAATCCTAAGATCAGGAACAAGACAAGGATGCCCATTATCACCCCTCCTATTAGACATAGTCTTAGAAGTACTTGCTCGAGCACTGAGGCAAGAACCAGACATAAAAGGCATCCAAATTGGAAAAGAAGAAGTCATAATTTCACTATTTGCAGATGATATGATCCTATACATAGAAAACCCTAAGAAGTCTACAGCAAAGTTTCTAGAACTTAAAAATGAGTTCAGTAATGTCACAGGTTACAAGATAAATGCACAAAAATCAGTAGCATTTCTGTACACCAATAATGAGCAATCTGAGGAGGAAATCAGGAATCAAATACCATTCACAATAGAAAATAAAAAAATCAAATACCTAGGAATAAATTTAACTAAAGACATAAAAGACTAATACTCAGAAAATGACACAACACTGTTCAAGGAATTCAAAGAAGACCTAAATAAATGGAAGAATATTTCCTGTTCATGGATAGGAAGACTAATATTATTAAGATGTCTATCCTACCAAAACTGATCTACAGATTCAATGCAATCCCAATAAAAATCAACACATCATTTTTAATGAACTAGAAAAACTAACTATGAAATTTATTTGGAAAGGAAAGAGACCCCGAATAGCCAAAGACATACTGAAAAAGAAAAACGAAATTGGAGGAATCACACTACCTGACTTCAAAACATACTACAAAGCTAAGGTAGTGAAAACAGCATGGTATTGGCACGAGGATAAACACATGGACCAAGGGAATCAAATTGAGAGTTCTGATATAGATCCTCATATATACAGCCATATGGTATTTGACCAGGCCACCAAACCCCCTCAACTGGGAGAGAATGGCCTCTTCAAAAAATGGTGCCTGGAGAACTGGATATCCATATGTAAATTAATGGAAAAAGGATTACCAACTTACACCTTATACAAAAATCAACTCAAGATGGATCAAAGACCTAAATATAAGAGCCAAATAGTAGGGAAGCATCTACAGGACCTTGTAATAAGAAATGGTTTCATGAACTTCACACTAAAAGCACAAGCAGCAAAATAACAAATAGATAAATGGGACTTCCTCAAAATTAAAGCCTTCTGCACCTCAAAGCAGTTTGTCAGGAGGGTGAAAAGAGAACCTACACAATGAGAGACAATATTTGGTAAGCATATATCTTATAGGAGACTTATATCTTGCATATATAAAGAACTCCTTTATCTTGAAAATAAAAAGACAAACAGCCCATTTAAAGAATGGGAAAAAACATCTGAACAGACACTTCTCCAAAGATGATATACAAATGGCTAAAAAACACTTGAAAAAAATGCTCAAAATCCCTAGCTGTTATGGAAATGCAAATCAAAACAACGAGATACCATCTTACTCCCATAAGACTGGCGGCTATGAAAAATCACAAGACTACAATTTTTGGAGAGGATGTGGAGGAATGGAACACTCATCCACTGCTGGTGAGAATGCAGAAGGATCCAGCCATTCTGGAGGACAGTTTGGCAGTTTCTCAAAAAACTAGCTATAGATTTGCCATATGACCCAGCAATTCCACTGCTGGGTATATACCCAGAAGATCTGAAAACAGGGACACAAACTGATATATATAAATGTTCATAGCAGCACTATTCACTATTGCCAAAAGTTGGAATCAACCCAAATGCCCATCTACAGATGAATGGATAGATAAAATGTGGTATATACATACAATGGAATAGTACTCAGCTTTAAGAGCGAATACATTACAAACACATGAGATAACATGGATGAATCTTGAGAACCTTATGTTGAGTGAAGCAACCCAGGCGTTGAAGGATAAATACTACATGACCTCAATGATATGAAATAAGTAAACCAAGCTGTCTCAGAGAGTTAGAGACTGGATGATAAACTTGAAGGTAGTTGGAAGGTAGAGGAAGCCTGTGAACTAACAGCTATTTGGGGGAAATCTATGAAAAGCTGGAGATAAGTATTTGTATAGGGAAGGGATAAAATGGGGGCATAGGGATAACTTAGGGTGGGGCTGTGTAAGCTTTAAGGGTGCTAAGGATGGCAGGATGGGTAATATTGCCCAAGAAATTGGAAAGAGGGTGAGGGGAACATTTGATCATGGGAGAATGTCATGTATGTGGTTGAAATTGTGGTGCAGAGAAAACTCTTTAGAGAATGTAATAGGGAAGGTTGCCTGTTTGGGATGCTTAGGAGGGGGGACATCTAACACAGGGCAAGCTGCTGGGGAGTGTGTGAGTGCTCATTTTGTCATAGTGGATTATATCATTGGGTGGAGACCCATACAATGAGATTGAAGGTATACCCACATCTTGGGGAGGACTGATGTTCTCAAACAAGGGGAATTGTATCTCTTGAGAGATTCAGTGGCTCCCAATGGGTTAGGGCAGTCAAGTACATGAAACCCTCAACATTTTTGCAAGTATCTCTGAATATGATCCCTCAAGTAATGAAGATTGATTGTCATGGTGGGCCCTGAGGGGAGGGGGAAAGAGGTGTTGGAATCAAGGTAACTGTGGGGCAATGGAGGTGTTCCACAAGATCATGCCATGATGGATATAGGTCATCTTAAATTACACCAAAAACATATAAAAGTCTAAATGTATACCATAATGTAAAACATAACTAAAAATTTAGAAAATTATATAGTCTAAAACATAAACCATAATGTAAACCCAAATGGAACCATGTTTGAAAGCTATTGTTTCAATATCTGTACATCAGCTGCAGCAAATATAATATGAACATGTAAGAAGACCACTGTTGGGAAAGGGAGAAAGAATTTGATGTTGGATATTTGGGAGTACCATATATTTTTACATGTGATTTACTGTGACCTAAAACGTATGTCAAGAGAAAGTTAATAATCAGGAAAAAAGAAAGAAAGGAGGTAGACACTGAGGAAGAAATGGAAGAAATTGCCTTGCCACTGTACATACAGGGCAACACCTGCAGCAGTGATGAAAGATAAAATGTCAAAACAAAGCTTTTTCATTTTTTCATTTCTCTGATAACCAATTTATTTTTCCTTTGTTTAATTTTTCTAAATTTCTATGTATTCTATATCTAACCTTTAAACCTATCACTATATTCCATTTTTCTATTAAGGGAACCTGGCATTTTATTGGGCTTCCTTTTTGAAGAAGTTTTGAACTACAGAGACTTTCAACTATGGCGGAAGGGGCACTTATGTGGGGTGTCATTGGTGGGCTACACACGGTTGGGAGGGATTTCTCCAGGGCATGTATACAGGATACATAGAAAGGTTTGGATATTTTCATTGTGGTTTCAGTTAGAAATGACAGATGAGAGAGTGCTGAATTCCCCAATGGAACAACAACAACCCCCCAAGTGCAATGGCAAAGACCAATAAAGATGGATGGTCCAAAAATGAACTCTTGATACTGATGGCTCTGATTATGAGCCTGTGTGCATGAAATATGAACTAGTCCTATAGCTGTGGGGTGCCTAAGAGTTACCTCCTGAGAGCCTCCACGTTGCTCAAATTTGGTCATTCTCTAAGCCAAACTCAGCATATAGATGCATTGCCTTCCCCCGAGCATGGGACATGACTCCCAGTGATGAGCCTCCCTTGCACTGAGGGATTACTACCAAGCACCAGCTGATGATGTAATTACAAAAAGACCATAAACAAAGAGGTCAACTCAGACTGACAGAATATCTCAACCTATATGTAATATCAGGTGTTAAAACCTGCTTTTTGACTTTGGATAAAAAGGGGGAAATGGAAAGGACAAGTGAGTTTATATGGCTATGAGTCTCCAGAAAAGAGTTGGGAGGTCATCAGAGGGTGATGCTTATGCATGCTCAGCAGGGTACCAGAAACAGTCAAGGCAGGTGGAAAACAAGGTGCTGGTTCTTCTGAGGGCTGCAAAGACCCACAAGTTCTATGGTCATGGCAGATGGCTCTGGAGTTCAGTGCCATGTCAGTTGGTCCTACTTTGGAGTTTGTGTTCCTAAGTGTAATGGAGTTGGACTCAGATATGACCTTTCCACACATGCCTCTTCTGTTACTTTTACTGGACTTGTGGTTTGCATTTGGGTTGGTTTATACTCGGGAGACCTGAATCTCTGGATTGTCCATTTGATGGCCAGGCTTGGGCCTCAGCAGACTTGTGGTTCCTACCCTCCGGTTTGTTGGACTTACCCTGGCCAGCTGACAGGAAGGTGAGAGGATCAACCACCACACCAGGGAGCCAAGAGTGCCTACAGCTACAAGCAGCTGGATTGCATACATCATCCATGTGGAATCTAAACACTTTCTTGATGTAGAGGGGGACTGGACATAGCCATCCCAGGTCCACAAGATTGAGGAATAGAGTATGGGTTAGAGTGGACTTACTGGTGTTCTGCTGGGGAATTATTGTGATTAGTAAGGGAAGAAATTGTAGTACTGATGTGGAGAGGGTGGTCATGGTGGCTGCTGATGGTTGGGAGAGGGAAGAAGAGATATGGCTTGGGGGTATTTTCAGGATTTGGAGTTGTCCTAGGTGGTGCTGCAAGGGTGGACACTGGACGTTGTGTGTCCTGTTGTGACCCACTGGGTGGACTGGGGGAGAGTGTGGACTACAATGTGGACCACTGTCCATGTGCTTCAGCGGTTCTCCAGAATGTATTCGTCGGGTGAGTGGATGTGCCACAATGATGTAAGAGTTTGTTGATGTGAGAGGGGTGGCATGGGTGGGGTGGGGGATATATGGGGACCTCATATTTTTTTAATGTAACATTTAAAAGAAAAATAAAGAAAGAAAAAAAAAAAAGAAGAGTTTTGACTTCTCCAACTATAATAGTGAAATTAAAGTACTATTTAGTGTAGCCCTTTGTTTTAGACAACATTCTGGGTATATTTTAATAAGCCTTTCCTTTACCCCTCCTCTTTCTATGGCTATAAGGGTTTAACTCTTGGCTCTTCAATACAAAAACATAATGGAGTTCCTGGAGGCAAATCTCATGAATGTGTGCAGGCTTGCCTAATGCAACAACCCCCAGGAGTTTCACATTTTCATGCTAGTTTAAACTCTGCCTCCAGTAATTCATCAAAATTAAAATTTTAGTGCCCTACCAGATTATGTCATCAAGAGCTACTGTTTCAGGTAAGTAGATCTCAGCAGTTACTCTCTGTATTTACTTTATCACCAAATTTCATGTTGGGATTTCCCCTGGTAACCTCAATTCTCATAGGGATTCAAGAAAATTGTTTTCCTGTCATAAAAATTAAAGTATTTGACTTTCAAGTTCTTTACATGTTGGTGCTGCAACAGGAAGTCATCTGTAACGCTTTTTCAAGCAATGAGTATGCTGTTACCTCATTCTGAAAAGTCACAGGCTCTTTAATTTGAAGATTAACAAAAAAAGTGGGAATTTAAAAATGATGTAGGTGACAATTTAACTAGTTGGTTAATTAGCATTAATTTCAATTGGAGATCCAATTTATTCTGGGATATATTTCCAAATAGTAGCACAGAGAAGTAGTGAGAAAACAGAAACTGTTTCCCTCACCTGGAGAATGAGATCATGGTTTGGGGTTTTCTAGATGACTAGAATCTGGTGGCCATTTTCTAATCAGGAGGGAGAAACAAAAGTAAGGTCCCCCAAATCTCCATAATTATTGCACTCAGATTCTTTACCAAATAGCAAACTGCACGATTCACCAGATTTATTGGAAGATAAATCATATCTATGAAATTGTGTTGCTTGGAATAGATGTCAGAAGCCTTGCAGTGGTGGATAGATAAGATTGGACATCAGGGTCAGCCGTATGAAGAAAATGAGGTGAGAAGCACATTTTTTCCATTTGAAAACCGATGATGGCCATGCCTGGGATACATATACTATGCCTAAAAACAAGGGCTATATCTTATGACTACAAATATAAATTAAATCTAACACTAACAAAAGATTAAAACTGGATCTTGACAGTGTTCAAGTAATCTGCCGGTAATTTAGCTATCTGTCAGTGCAAAACAAAATAATTTTAGAGGACTGTGACATAGTCAAGAAAATCTACAATGAACATTCACAATTGCCAATATACCCTAGCATGTGAAGTGAAAAATTAAGTGAATATATCTCAAACAGTCAATAAAAATAAATGTAGATATGATCCTGATTTTGAAGTTTGTAGACAAGATTTCACCACATTTGTTATTAGTGTGGTAGCACTGATCTGGAGAAAGTGGCCACAGTAGCTGCTAAGGGCAGGGAGAGGAAAGAAGAAATGAGATGTGGGGGCATTTTCGGGACTTGGAGTTGTCCTAAATGATATTGCAGGGATTGATGCTGGACATTATATACCCTGCCATAACTGACTGAATGTACTGGGGGAGAGTGTAAATTACAATGTAAACCATAATCCATGCAGTGCAGCAGTGCTCCAAAATGTATTCACCAAATGCAATGAATATGCCACAATCATGAAAGAGGTTGTAGAAGTGGGAGGAGGAGGGGGGTAGGATGTGGGGAATGTGGGAACCTCTTATATGTTTTAATGTATCATTTTTTGTCTTCTTTTTACCTTATAAAAAAGACAAGTTAATAAAATAAATAAATAAATAGATTATTAAACAGAAAACAAAAAATATATGAGGCAGAGGCAAAAAATGCATAATTTTCACATTAAATTTGAACAAATAGAAAAGCTAAATAGACATTCTATATCTGAAAGACAGTAGCAGAACTTAATTGCATGGAAATTATAACATGAAACATAGGAGAAGTTGGGAATCAAGACATCAAAGACAGAGGACAGAAAGTGCAAAAAAAATAAGTAATAAACCATAAGAAACAGCTGGTACTTAGTCAAAATGCCGACTATAGGGATAATGGGAATCTCATGAGCGGAAAGAAATTAAGGATCAGAAGCATTATTGAAAAATGATGGCTGAGCATTTCAAAATTGAAGAAGCTCAGAAAGCTAAATAAATACCTTCAGGATACTACAAAAAGAAATATTGCAAAAAAATGCCAGCCAATCCACAAAATTGTAAGTAGTAACAAAATATTTCTGTTTTGAGCTATTAAGTATTGGGTGATTTATTGTACAGTAATAGGAAACTATTGTAAAAATTAGAAGTGAAGTGCTGCCATAACCAAATCTGAAGTATGTTGTTGGCCTCCGCTGCGGCACTGCAGGTGGGTCACTGCAGGCGAGTCGCTGCCGGGGATCAGGCCTACGCCACGGCCTGACCGGGGCGGCAGCGGGCGGCTCAAGGCTTGGGGGACGCGCGGTTCAATGGAGGAAAAACCACGGAGACGAGGTCTATGCGCAGGTCTGATTTTATTCGGGAAGTACATGAGGTTTTATAGTGTCATAGAGGCGGGGAGGTTGTGGGAGGGGCATGTCCGCGGGGCAGCTGAGGATTGGCTGCAGAGGCAAGGGCGGACCTGCGGTTTATGACGTAAGCCATTGATGGCAGAGGGGGTTGTTTCCGAGGTTGTGCCGGGGCGGATACGGGATGAGGGCGGTTGAAATGAGGCGGGGAGAACAGCGATCGGCTGGGAGGGGGAAGATAACAGTGGCTGGGAGGAGGGGCAGAGGGAGGCAGCAGCACAAACTGCTGCTGAGAAGGGCCATAATACAGAGGGGTTACGAGGAACAGGCGGGCAAAGTGTAAGGAAGCGAAAGGCAGGGTGGGAGCAGGGGACAATTGTTCCCTCTTTCGAAAATAAGAACGCACAGGTTTTGCGGGATTGACATTTTGTGGGGAGGAAAGATGAGGGGGGGGTGAGAGGAGGGGAAATAGGAGAGAAAGGAATGAGGAGGGGTTGCCGGCAGGGGGCGTGGGGGCACGAGGGGGGCGTGAGCAGAGGGGAGGGCGGCTGAAATGCCCGATTTCCCATGCAGAGGGCAGAGAACCCGTACCCGCAGCTCGAGGCGACCACGATGGGCCCTATCGATGGCCGCCTCCTGCCACCTCCGTGAGCCACACCTGGGCGTGCCGGGCCTCCTCGGGAAGGGGATGGCTTTGGGAGAGGACTAGGACAGCTGTGGCCAAGAGCCTTTGCCGCTCTCGGTGCTGGAGAACGGACTTGCGGATACAGCAGGTGAGGCCTAGGAGGAGGAGGAGAAGGAGGAAAAGGAAGGCGTAGAGGAGGAGGCTGGAGGGTTGGAAAAGGGAGAGGAATTTTTGGAGCACGTCTCTAAGGAGGGAAGCTGAGAGGGTTGGGGGCTTGATGGAGTACATGGTGGGGAAGGTGGGGGAGTGAGGGGAGAGAAAGAGGAAACCAGGCGGTTGAAGAAGGGCGGCCCAAAGGGGCGTGGCCTGGGCTGAGGAGGCTAAGGAGAGCATAATGATGAGAAGGTGTAGGAGGGGGGGTGGTAGGAGGGCGCGGGGCAGGGGAGGCGCGAGCACGATGGAGAAGCTGGAGAATTTGCTGCTCGATGGAGGCATCTTCGAGGGAGAGACGGCTCAAGCGGCGGACAAGAAGACGACGTCGACGTCGCTCGCGGCGGGAGAGAGCTGGCGTGGTCCCTGCGGGTGATGGTGCAGGAGGGGCAGACTCAGGCGGGCTCGACTGGGCAACTGGAGGCATCATCTGCAATGACAAGAGGAGAAAAACCTCACGGGGGGGGTGAGATGCGGAGAAGGGCCATCATTACGGCAGGGGGGAGTCATCAGGGGGAAGGGGGTCGGGGGGTGGAAGGTCGGCAGGGCCGTGCGGGGTGCCTTTCCCGCATCGCGGTCAAGGAGTGGAGGGCGCGCGGGGAGCGGGGGCTGCTGATGGCGGCTCCATGCCCCGAGGGGCCGGGCGCGGCGGTGCCGGGAGGTTAGGGCACTCCCGTGCGAAGTGGCCTAGCTCGCCACAACGGAAACATGTATTGATGGTTTGGACGGCGGCAACAAGGGCGGCAGCGAGGGCGGTGGTTTGGCCGGAGACTCCGGAGCAAGCAAGGACCCAGTCTTGGAGGGGCCTGTCACGAAGGGGACGGATGATGGCCTTGCAGGCTGGATTAGCTCCCTCTTGTAGGAGATCTTTGACGAAGGACTCGCGGGCTGCGTTGCCGACAACTCGCCTCTCTGCAGCGGCCTGCACACGAGCTACGAACTCGTTAAACGGCTCCTCGGGTTTTTGGAAAAGCTTCACGAGGGGCTCTGGGGCGGCCGCGGCGCACGAACGGAAGGCTCGAAAAACACAGTCACGGAGCTGGATGAAAAACCCAGGCGGGGTGGCAGTGTAGGCGCTGGGATCGCCGTAAGGGCCGAACCCGAGAAATGCGTTTGCAGGGTAATGCACACCCTGACGAGCATTGTCGGCAATCTGATTGTCGATCAGGACACCGAGATGGGCTCGCCAGTCAATGAATTGCCCCGGGGAGAGAACCGCTCGGGCTAGAGAGATCCAGTCGTAAGGGATGCAGCGAGGGATGGTCATACGCTCGAGAAGGTCTTGGGCATGAGGGCTGGCAAGGCCATCCTCTTTTATCGCGTTGCGGAGCATTTGGATGTCTTTGGGAGAAAAGGGCACCCACGCTTGTGGGCTCTGCGGAGTGCGAGCGGGATTGAGGGGGAACATCTGAGCCAGAGGCGGAGTGGGGGAGGTGAGAAAGGCGGTGTCGTACGCTGGTGGAGGAGGATTCCCGATGCTCCCGCTATTGCTGGGGCAGGCGGGAGGTGAAGCGGGCCATGGAGGTGAGGCATGGGCGGTGCCACCGGGCGCCGGCCAGGAGGGCGCGGCGGCAACGGTGTTCCTGATTGGCCAAGATGGCGGCACGGTGACGTCACGCCTGACATCACTTCTGGCCTCGGGCCAGGATGGAGGAGTGGCCACGTCATTTCCAGGTACAGGCCAAGATGGCACCGGAGGCTCTGCCGGTTTAGCCGAAAATGGCGATCGGCAGGCATCCGGGACGGGACCGGATGGCGACGAGACAGGAAGAGGTGGGTAAAGGCGGGAAGAGGGCGCCGAGGAAGAAGAAGGAGGAGGTGCGCCATGTTGGCATTGTTTGCAGGACGCGGTGGGGGGGGAGAAGGCGGGGGGTCGCCATGTTGGTTGGGGTCCGGATCGGAGGCTGTGGGGGGATCCAGTTCGAGCGCGGCCTCTAGCTGGGCGGACAGAGAACGAGCATCGTCGTCTCCATCAGGATCGCAGGTGAGAGGGTGGCTAGGCTCACAGGTGAGAGCGGAGGCAGGGGAGGGCACACCTTGGAGACAGGCGCGGATAGCAACGAGGGTCGGGATAAGGCCGGGGGGAAACTGCTTGCGATCGTGCTCCATAGCGGACGTCACCCGCTGAATTAGACGTTCATAGGTCTCTGGGCTCCAGAGAGCACAGGTGGTGAGCCAAGGATTAAAGGGTAGGAGAAGGTCCCAGTACCGCTGTAGCTGACGGAGAGAGACCTTCACGTGGTGAGTCTCTAAAAGGGCAGCGAGCAAGCGGACTTGAGGAACCTGACGGGATGAGAGGGAGGCCCCCATCGCGGCAGAGGGCTCAGGAGGGGGGTGAAGGGAGCAACGCCGGAGAGTCCCTACCTTGAGCGGCGGCACGGGAGGACGGCGATGGGTCCCGTGCGAGGTTCAGCAGCGGACTGGCCAAGCGAGGGGCCGAAGCTGGGGTCCCTGTTCGGGCGCCACCTGTTGGCCTCCGCTGCGGCACTGCAGGTGGGTCACTGCAGGCGAGTCGCTGCCGGGGATCAGGCCTACGCCACGGCCTGACCGGGGCGGCAGCGGGCGGCTCAAGGCTTGGGGGACGCGCGGTTCAATGGAGGAAAAACCACGGAGACGAGGTCTATGCGCAGGTCTGATTTTATTCGGGAAGTACATGAGGTTTTATAGTGTCATAGAGGCGGGGAGGTTGTGGGAGGGGCATGTCCGCGGGGCAGCTGAGGATTGGCTGCAGAGGCAAGGGCGGACCTGCGGTTTATGACGTAAGCCATTGATGGCAGAGGGGGTTGTTTCCGAGGTTGTGCCGGGGCGGATACGGGATGAGGGCGGTTGAAATGAGGCGGGGAGAACAGCGATCGGCTGGGAGGGGGAAGATAACAGTGGCTGGGAGGAGGGGCAGAGGGAGGCAGCAGCACAAACTGCTGCTGAGAAGGGCCATAATACAGAGGGGTTACGAGGAACAGGCGGGCAAAGTGTAAGGAAGCGAAAGGCAGGGTGGGAGCAGGGGACAGTATGTGGTGTTGGCTATGGTACCAGGTGGTCAGAGAAACTGAAAAGGTGGTGAGAAGACTCTTAACAGAGGATGGAAGAGGAATAAAGACTGAAAAAGGGCTGGAAGAGGCCATGAATATAGTGTAGTAGCAGAAAAAAAATTTGTGTGGTAACTTGAAAGATGGAAGACATATCTAATGAAATAGTGACTTCAGTCAATGAGATTTCTAGGCAACATATTCACCATGTCAACAGGATATTTTTAGCTGCATGTGATAATGTATGAAAAGAAACATATGAACTAAAGAAAAAACTGTTTAGTTTAAAAGTAGAATTTAGGAGATCAATGAAGAACCAAGTTTGTAAAATTGTTCTTTTTTTTTTTTTCAGCCTATCTAATGGCTTTTATTTTATTTTTATTTTTTTTATTGATTTTGTGATAATATTACATTAAAAATATATATGTGAGGTCCCATTCAACCCAACCCCCCCACCCCACCTCTCCCCCCCCCCCCCCAGCAACACTCGCCCCCACCATCATGACACATCCATTGGACCTGGCAAGTACATCCTTGGGCACCTCTGCACCTCACAGTCAACGGTCCACATCATGGCCCATACTCTCCCCCATTCCCTCCAGTGGGCCCTGTGAAGATTTACAATGTCCAGTGATTGCCTCTGAAGCACCATCCAGGGCAGCTCCATGTCCCAAAGACGCCTCCACCTCTCATCTCTTCCTGCCTTTCCCCATACCCATCAGCCACCATGTCCACTTTCCCAATCCAATTGTAAAATTGTTCTATAAGCACCAGTCTCTCAAATTATTAATAGACTTAAGATAAATTTAAAATTAAGGTGTGACTGTAAGACTTTAGTTATGATCTAAATAAGATTCAAGGTAATGTCTGATGGTCACACTTAGGTAGACAAAAAGGATTCTGAGAAACTTACGGGCATTATCTCACAGCAGTTTGGCACTCTGTCCAAAGTAATTAAAGGTTTGTCTTGAAAATAATTATGGGTGTGGCCTTAAGGATCAGGTAGTGAACACAATCAAATTCATAAAAAAGGTATAAATTTATTAAGAGAGTTGAATCAGCTTGACCTTAAAAGAAAGAGGGTACAAAATGAAAAGAAACGAGAGGTCCTCTACTTTCTATAAACAGGAGTCTTAGTGAGTTATTCAAATATAAACATGGGCCATTCTTATTGTAAAGGAAAGACAGTTAAGAGTGTGGAATAATTAAAACAAAGAAAATAAATTCCTATGAAATCACACTCTGAACTGGATCTAATCAAGAAATAGTGCCTGATTCTAGAGTTGGGGCACTGGTGGCATATGACTAACTGGATAGCAGAATCATCATGGTTCAATGAGGGGCTATGTGCTGTCTGATCTCCCCACAATAGAAGTGTCTATGATGATTGTGAGGAGCATATAAATTGCTTTTTAATTTCAGAGAACTCCGAGTCAAGAGGAACCATAACAGAGAACCTTTTCAGTATTCAGACTAGTAAAACATATTGAAAAAGTAATCTCACATGCGCACACATACACACTATCCTAAAAGTGGAAAAGTCATTTTATTTTTGCATCCCAGTAACTGAACTAAAGAAATGCAATATAAAACAAGGAAAAAGTCTGTTAATTCCCCATCAAAAATAATTGACTGGGTAAGAGAAGAAGTTATCCAGTAATTCCATATTTTTTCAGAATATATTTGATGGAAGAAATATCTCGTTATTTGAACTGTAAGTTGTAAGTACAGGACTTATTAGTTAATTTTAATAATCTTTAATCACAGTGGATAAAACAATACATTGATAAACTTGAATACAGAAAAATTTTATGGTGCCAGAAATGAAGGGAGGGGTTAAATATGTTCAGACTGTGGGATCCCTAGAGCAACATACATGATATATAGCTTGGGGCTTTTTCACTTGCAGAGGAACTAATCAAGGCAAAAACACTAATAATTTCATGAAAGGGTACAGGAAGATATCTGTTCAACTGATGGGGTTCATAACTTTTTTTCAATTTTTCTACATATTTATTTTTTCTTTATATCTTTATTAATTTTAATAAGAGAAGTTGTAGCTTACAGAAGATTCACATAAAAAAATACAGCATTCCCATATGCTTCCTATTGTTGACACTTTGTACTAGTGTGTTACATTTGTTACAATTGATATTAAAATAGTACTAAGTACAGTTTATAGTTTACACTAGATGTGTTTTTCCCAATACCACCCTAGTGTTAATACTGTGTATAGTTATTACTCATGAAAGAACATTTTTATGCCTATACTATTAACCTCAGTACATTGTCCACAACAGGGTTCACTGTGTTATACAATGGAATAGTTTGAATTTTGTGAATCCAAGAAAAGACTACATTTTAAAACTAATCCATTCCTGGGGGGGGGGGCGGCAGGGGTAATGGATTGTATTAAATTCAACTAAGGGATATTTTATTACATCACATTAGATCAATTTGTGGCTCTTGATTGTACTATAACAATGATGAGTAACCAAGTTTGGGTCTCTGCCCTCTTGCTTATATAAGCTGAGAATACACAAAAAAGGGAGCTTGGCCATTTTGTCCCATCCTTGTGAGAGGACTCCAGTTTCACCTAGAGCTGCAGAAGATGGAGAAGCCCCGAGAGTCTCAAGGAGAAGAGGCCAAGGGAGAGATGCCTCATCTCCCACAGCTAAACTCTAAGAGAAAGTAGAAAGAAACCAGCAGACCTGCCAACTTGCCTCACCACATGCAGGACTCCAGGATCTGCTAGCAGCTGACATTTGATGAGAAAACATCTCTAATGGTGCTTGGTTTGGAAATTTTCACAGTCTCAGAACTCACAGAAATTCCATCTATAAAAGCCAACCCTTTTCTGGTATATGGCATTATCAGCCTTAACAAACTAAAATATATATATTACATATATTTATACAATATATTAAGTTGCTCCATTTCATCTTCATTGGTATTAAAGGCTTAATGCCCACAAGATTTTAAAAATAAAATGCAAAGAAATATTTCCCTTCATTTCCCAAGATTTCATATTTTATTCTCACATATGGAAGCTACACTCTTAGATATGCTGTGGTAGTTAAACACAATGTGCAATCAATTAATTTATCTTCTATTGAAATCATGAAAAAAGAATAATTGGTTTTTGTGTTTGGAAATCTATTCTTAAAATAATTCAATATTTGTTATTCCCTAATGTTTACTATAAATTCTTGAATAAGTGACACTTGTAATGTCATATCATTGTAAGAGATGCATTAAGTACTCAAATATTAAATAGCCTTTAAGAACAATGTGTATGCATAAATGTTGATGCAAGTGCCTGAAAATTATTTTATAATATTTATTTTTGTGTATCATATTATTTTAAAATATTCTTTTAAATTCTCTTAATAAAATTATTCAAGATCTTTTCTTATTACTGTGCATTTCTTCTACCTAAGAAAAGTGCTAGGTTAACATATTTTAAGTTCTTCAAGAGCAAAAATATGTTGAACAAACATCTAAATTCTAACTCCAAATGTTAATAATTACATTCATTTCTCAATAATGCCATATGTGAACCATGGATTGAATATTTTTGTGGCTCTCAGTATTTCTGAAGACAATCATGTCCATTATAAGATTACCAATAACTCCATCTATCCCATCAACACTTGTATTGGGCTTTCATTGCCCAATAAATTTAACTTAGTTGGACATTTCAATGATTTCTAAAGTGATATTACTATCACTAAAATAATCATAAAATGTCACAAATTTATTGAAAATATTGAAATATTCTATTGAAAATAGAAAACTCTTAAAAATCTTATAAACCTATCAACTCTTAGCCAACCTGACCATGACAACCTGGACCATGACAAATAAAATTCATTTTCTACGAAACTTCTTAAAAAATAGATGAATTTAGTTATTAGGGAATAGTTTTTTTTCAAAATAATTTTGAAATTAGTGGTCCAGGGATGTTGATGGTGCTGGAATGTGAGAGTGAGCTGAGTGGGGGATGGGGCTGTGCTACCTATAGAGCTGGGGAGAGGACTGGAGGAAGGAACAGAGGAATTGTAAGGATTTGCAAGTTTGTGGTTGAAATGACAATGTGGGAATTCTTTTTTTGATAACTATAAGCGGGGAGGGTCACTGGTGCAGGGAGTTGGTGGTAAGGTGGGAAAGGGTGCACCTGGCTCATGCTTCTGTGGAATATGAATGTATTCATCTTGGCATAGGGTGTTATCTCAGTGGGTGGAGAACTACACAATAAACAAGAAAATATTATACTCCCATCCTGGGGAGACTGCTACTTTCTCAAACAGAGGGGTAAGAACATCTTGAGTACATAGGCAGTGTCTAATAAAAGAAAACAGACCAGCATATCAATCCCTCTGTATTAATGCATGTAACTATACTAATGCATGAAACTCAATGGTTGCCATAGGTTCTGAGGGGAGGGAGAGAGAGGAATGGGTGGAAATGGGGCATTATGGGGCATTGGAGTTGTTCTGTGCTATCTTGCAATGACAGATATGGGACATTATACATTTTGTCAGAACCTATCAAATTATATGGTGCAAAAGGTAAACCATAATATAAATCACTGACCATGGTCTGTAGCAGTGCTTCAATATTTGTTCATTGATTGTTACAAATGTACCACACTCATCTAGAATGTTATTGGTAGGGGAGGATGTGGGGGAAAGGAAGTGGGGTGTATGAGAATCCCCTGTATTGTCTATGTGACCTTTCTGTAACCTAAAGATTCTCAGAAAAAATAAGACATTGTGGGAACATACAAAAGAAATTGACAATATACATGAAAATAAGAGATCTTACAGTGATGAAAGGCACAATGCAAAAATATTTTAATTTTTTTGTTTTTGTTATTTTTTATTACTGTGTTCTTTTTGGTTGGCTGTGTTTTGGGGGAGGTTTAGGGTGCAGAGGAGTTGTAGCAGTGGTAGGGGAGGATCACTGATCTGGGCTGTCGGTGGAGGGGGTATGTGTATGTGTGCAGATGCACCTGGATCATACCTTTCTGGGGTGTTGTTGGAAACTGAGGTTCAGTGGCCTCTAAAGGAGAGATGTGCTGTCTCCATGCTGGTGCTGTCTCCGTGACTACACTTGCAACCTAAGGAATGCGGTGATTTGGGAGTTCCCTGCAAATGGGTTGAAGCTGTTAAAGGCTGAATGAAAAGGTGAGCACATTCCTTTTGTAATATATGGGACACTTAGACTTTGTACCTTGAGATAAGGTTTTCTTAAATTCCTTAGACTATAGGTAATGCTGATGTTAATACGTGTTGCTCCTTAATGTCACATAGGCTAGTGTTCGTGTGTAGTGGCACATAGGCTACCTGTCTTGTAGGCTAATGTTCGTGTGTATAGGCATGTAGGCTACCTATACCTGCTTCTTTGCATGTACTCTAGGATATATAAGACCCCCTTGTAATCAATAAAGTTGTCTGATGAGCTTGAGGCTTCAGTGCTCTCAGATCCCCTGATCCCAATCTTTCTTTGTCTTTCATTCCCGATACCCTTCGGGCCGGCGACTCCGACAGGGTGTGAGTGTGCTCATGTGGCCATAGGATATTGTCTTGGTGGGAGGAAACCCACAGAATAACCAGCTGAATATTGAATTCCCATCCTGGTGAGTCCTGCTACATTTTCTCATAGAGCAGCTAGAGTCTCTGGAGTACACAGGCAGTGCCTAACAAAGAGGGTGGGCCAATGCACCAGGCCCTTGATATTGATGCTTGTACTTATGAACCTTGTTCTTGTGAAATCAAAACCTCATCTGTTAATATGTATTGCCTAAAAGAGACCTTCTGAAAGCCCCGTTGTTGCTCAAATGTGACCCCTCTCTAAGCCGAACTCAGTATATAAATGCACTGCCTTCCCCTGACATGGGACATGACACTCAGGGATAAGACTCCCTGGCACCAAGGGATTAATATCAAATGCCAACTAATGAAGTATTTGGAGAAAAATCTAGACAAAAATATTAAATGCAAATTCGTTTTCATGGTTAAGAGATTTCAAAGTGAGTTGGAAGGTCATTCCAGAAGTTACATTTATGCATGTCTCAGGAGGATCTCACTGTCTTACACAGTAAACAGTGCCTCAAATAGGGGTGTTCCTGGGAACTCTCAAGACATCTAGACACTATAGGTAGGGTGGACAACCTTAGGAAATCCACACCCCATCAGTGGGCCTTACCTTGGAATATATGATAACCTATCTCCCCAGTGTATCAGAATTAGATTTCATTTACTTTTTCAACACATGGTTCTTCTATTCCATTTATTTGAACCTATAATTAGCACTAAACCTATTAAATATGTCTCAGGGACTTACGTGTTCTGGCTGTTCATATGCTGGGTGAGCCCTGAATCTCAGTAGTTATAGCCAACACCTACTCTCTAGTTCATCAGATTCACCCAGAACAACTAACAAAAAAGTGATGATGAACGATGCTTAAACCAAGAAGGAGTATCTTCATCTGCAAGTAAGACAGTTCTACCCATCTGCCCCATGGGATCTAAGCCCCCTCTCAGTTGTAAGCAGAGTGGGTATAACCATCCCCAAATCCTCAAGATAGAGGAGTGAACAAGCATAAGGGGAAATAATGGAAGACCTTGTAATATTAATATAAAGACAGTGGTTACCAGAGGTTCCAATGGGAAGGAGAGAGAACAATAGTCAGGCAGGAGGCATTTTTGAGATTTTGGAAATGTTTTGCATGATATTATAATGACAGATACCAGCCATTATGTGTTTTGTCAAAACCTATAAAACTGTGCAGTGTAAAGTGTAAAACATAATGTAACCTGTATCCCACAGTTAGTAGCAATGTTTCAGTATGTGTTCATCAATTGTAACAAATGTTCCACACTAATGAAGTATGTTGTTAATGGGGGAAAGTGTGGAAGGGGAGGGGTTGTGGTATAACAGAATCCCCTATATCTTCAATGTATTGTATGTAATCTAAAGTTCCTTTTAAAATAAAGAAAAAATTATTTTTAAAAAAGGCAAAAGTGAAATTGACTGGAATGCTCTGAATGAAACTTGTAAGTGAAAAATCATCCCATAAAGTAAGTGACTATAACCCTGACAGTTAAAATGCAATTTTCTTCTTAGAGATGTGAATTCTGCAGTTTCAAAGCTGATCAAGCAAATGATGTGAAAATAGAATGGAAGTAACATAGCTTTATTTAGCAGGTGCTTGAACAAGTTGAGTAGAATAAGCAGTCCCTCTCAGTAGACCTTCCAGAGGCTGCCATGGAGACAAAATCTAGAAATTCAAACAACCCTTCAGATTCCACTCTCAACTATAAGTTTTTCTTTCACTGATTCTCCTTCTGAGTGGTTGGTCCCTGGTGCTGTGCTGCTAAAGTCTCTGAAAGTCACAGGAGAGGAAGAAAAGACTCAGGGTCTTATATAGACACAAAAGCCTATATTATCTATGCCCAGCAGATTTTGAGTGCAGGTTTTTGGGATATGCAAATGGCCTGAATATAAGGTGACTAAATAGAAAAGCCTATTAGAGCTATTTTTAAGACATTCAAATGTTAAATAATTTTAATTTGTATTCTGTAGGCTTTGGGTCAATGGCGCCATGATTCTATGAAGGAGTAAATAACACACAGGGCCATTACACATGGATGATCTTTGAATCATTTATATAACAAGAGTGAATCTGTTCATGGAATACCATATATCTACCTAAAAGTTTTTTTAACTCATTTACTTTCACTTTAAAAATGTCCTGATTTTTTTCTTCAAACTGTAAAATATTAAAGTTAAATACATTACCACTTACAGTTGTTTGGTCTTGGGTAGGTACTTACTTCATTGTTAACTAAAATCATCCATGAGGATTTTCTGTCTTGTCATTTTGGTTAAAGTTTTAAGAAAAAAAATGTATATACTTTGAACTTCAGAAGATACAAAAATGAAATTTATAAATAAAAAGGCATATCAATTAAGCAGACATAAAAAAGTCAACCTCTGAAGTAAAACTGCATTAACTTGCTATTAATATTTTATCTTACACTTGCTGTGAATTTTCTCTAAGGAAATTCAGTGAAGAGAAAGTGTACTTCAGGAGCAATGATACTTTTTATTTCCTTTCAATGAAGAACTCATTAAATACTCAACTGTCTTAGTTTGCCACAAAGCGGGTTGTCTTAACAGGAATTTATTGGTTTCATATTTATAGAGGCCAGAAGCCCTAAAATCAAGATGTTGGAAAGGTCATGCTTTCTCCAGGAGGCAGTAAGGTTCTGGTCATGGCACTCCTCCATGACATAGAGATCTGCTTCATTTCTTCTCCTGTGACTTTCTTTGACTTCTGTCTTCTTCATCTCCTGACCTCTCTGAATGTCTCCAAGTTTTTCCACTTTATAAATCTTCCAGTAATACACACTAAGAGTCACCCTGATTCAGCTTGGTAACAACCTTAACTAATAATAACATCTATAAAATGTCTTATTTACAAATGGGGTCATACCCACAAGAACACAATTAAGAACATGTCTTTTGTGGGACACATGATTCAATTCCCAAAACCCTTCACTCTGGACCCCCAAAAGATATGCCCTTGCACATGCAAAATGCACTCATTCCATCACAAGATCCAAAAAGCCATAAGTCATTTCAGTAACATTTCAACTCTAAGTATAAAGTCTGGGCAAAATCAGTTATGGGTATGATTTGTCCAAGGCCAAAATTCTTCTGCCTTTGGATCTATGAAACCTAGAAAATAAATTATCTTTCTTCAAAACACAATGGTGGGAGGACAGTCATAGTATAAGCAGTCCCATTCCAGAAGGGAGAAATTGGAAGGAAAATGGGTCACATGTTCCAAAGAAGTCCATTAGATTTCAAGGCCTGAGAATTATCTGTGGGTTGATACATAATGATACATAATGGAGTGGAAATACCACCCTTTATAAGTTTTAAGGCACTACCCAAGTTCTCCCAGAATACAGGGTGTGGGCTCAACCCTTTCTCAGTTCTAAGGAAGTAGCCACATTCTCCCTGAACATCATATCATAGATCCACCCTCTCTAAGAACTGGGTTGTGACCATGCTTTCCCCAAATTCTATGCCATAGTTCCCAACTTCTTTAAGCATTGGGGTGGTGACTGAACTCTCCCAAAACATTGGGGTGGAAGGCAAGCACCCTTCAAGTAACAGGGTAGAATCCCCTTCCTCTTGGCTTGAGAAGATCTCTTCTTCAATCCAGGCCTCTGCTTCCACTGTTCCAATCCTGGAATCCATATTTTTCCTTTCATTTTGTCCCATCTTTGTCTCTTTCAGTCTAGGCTGATGGTGATTTTGCTCATACAGAAATCTCAAAAAACTTGTCACTTTTGGGTGCACTTTGAGGGGGTATGTGTCATCAGACAAAAGGATCATCCACAAATCCTTCCTAGATAAATTCATTTCCAATACTGACCTCCTGTGAGATGGCTGATTGCCATGAGTCATTCATCTAATCTCCTTAGCATAGGGTGGTTCTGCTATACCCTTGATTAGGGCTCTGTTTTCTGTATGATCTTTCCAAAAAACTCAGGTAGAAATCTGATAGGCTTCTTTTGGCCCTAGATTCAAAGCATGCTATTTGAATAGCCTATGAATTTTCAAATCATCAATTATTGGTTGTTTTGTGTTTTGTTCAGGCCTCTGTTTTTCCCATTCCTTTCTCGTTTTATGATAATCAGAAAGAAGAAACCAGGTTGTGCCTTCCACACTTTGCTTGGAAATCTCCTAAGCTAGCCATTCAAGTTCATTGCTAACAAGTTTAGCCTTCCATCTGATATCGGTACACAATTTTGCCAAGCTTTATGGCATTTTACAAGGAAAAGCTTTTCTCCGGTTTCCAACACTTTTGTAACTTCGTTGTAAATCTTCCCCAGAAGCTTCTTTCTTTGAATGCTTTATTTTGATATAATTACCAACATACAAGACAGTTGCAAAAATAATACAAAATCCATAGAAAGAACACCAACATACACCCACCTTTCCAGACACCCAAAATCATCAATTTTAAATTTTTGCCATTTTTGCCATATCATTCTCTTTATCATCTATCTATCTATCTATCTATCTATCTATCTATCTATCTATCTATCTATCTATCTATCAGCATTTCAACATTGTAATCCTTGAACACAGTACTTCCACATATATTTGCTATGAATAAGGAAATTCACTTCTTTGATCACTTTAAATGCAGTCATCTAGTTAAGGAATTTAACGGTCTAATAAAGTACATAATATATAATCTATTTTTTTCTCTTGTCCCAATAATGTCCTTTTGAGCCTTTTCTCCCACATTCTTATCTCATCAGTATCTTGTATTGCATTTAATTTTCATTATCTCTTTAGTTTATCTTTCTTTGCTTTTTTTTTAAGATTTATTTTTATTTATTTATTTCTCCCTCCACCCCCCGTTGTCTGTTTTCTGTCTATTTGCTGCGTCATCTTCTTTGTCTGCTTCTGTTGTTGTCAGCAGCATGGGAATCTGTGTTTCTTTTTGTTGTGTCATCTTGTATGTCAGCTCTCCTTGTGTGCGGCACCATTCCTGGACAGGCTACACTTTCTTTCGCGCTGGGCGGCTCTCCCTAAGGGGTTCACTCCTTGCGCATGGGGCTTTCCTACTTGGCGAACACCCGAACGTGGCATGGCACTCCTTGCGTGCATCAGCACTGCGCATGGGCCAGCTCCACACGGGTCAAGGAAGCCCAGGGTTTGAACTGCAGACCTCCCATTGGTAGAGGGATGCCCTAACCACTGCGCCACGTCCGCCGCCTTTCTTTGCTTTAATTGTGTGTGTTTGTATTCCTATCCCAATCCCATCCAAACGTACCATTCATTGGGATTAATTAAATTCACAATGTTGCACTACCATCATCACCAACCATTACTAGAACATTCTGTTCCCTCCAAACAGAAAACTTATACTCATTTTGCATTAATTTCCCACTTCTCCTTCCCCTCCTGTCTGTTAACCTGTATTCCTCTTCCTACCTCTGTGAATTTACATATTGTCTGATAAAGTCTTTGTGGTTGTCATAGGGCTTAAATTTAGCATTCAAATCTAGAACTATCTATAGTCTTTGATTCCAACTTAACTTCTCAATTGTATGTATAAACTATGTTCCCCTACTTCTCCATCCTCCCACCATTATGTAGTTCTTGTAGCAAATTACAGCATATTTATATATTATGAGTCCCAAATCATTGATTTATTCTTACACTTTGTGCATTTGCTTTTTACAGTGTTTACGAAGGAAATAGTAGAATTAAAAATAAAAAATACAATGTAACAAGTGTTTCACAAAAATGCAAGGTGTTGGTGGTAGAGAAAGATGTATGGGGGCCTTGTATGATGATATGCATGTTTTTATGTAAATGCACAAATTTTATTATACACTAATTGTTTATGTATGTTCATGTATGAATGATATACTTGAATAACATTTTATCAAAAATAAAAATTATAATAGTACTGATATTTATATTTACCAATGCCATTATCTTTTTTTAATCAATTTTGCTAATACATATTAATAAAGCATTCAATCCATCCAAAGTGTACATTTCATCCAAACTGTACAATAAATGGTATGTGGTGTAATCACATAGCTGTGCATTCTTCACTTCAATCATATTAGACCATTTTCATTATTACAATAAAAAAAACAATAAAATTAAAAACAGCCAAAAAAGCTGTACCCCTTAATAATTACCTCTCAATCCCTCTATGCTCCCTCTGGTGTACATAACTGCTATTTTGTTTTCATATTTTTAATCTGTTTGTATTTATATTTTGTATACATGGAGTCAAACACAATGTAGTACCTTTTGTCTAGTTTCTTTCACTTATTATACTTTCTTATTTGCTTTTAATGGAAGAGGAAAAATGTATTACTATACACTACTGTCCATATTTTATATTGGTTATATTTGTGCCTGATATTAGCATCTTTTAAAATTAAAACCGTTGTTCAGTTTCAAAGAAAACAGTATTATATATGCAATATTATCCATATTCATATTTCACATGAGGTTTTGCTATGCTATATATATTTCCTCCCTTTAGTCAAGGTCTTTATCCAAATCACTGATTAATGCTTGATAATAATCCCTTGATGAAAGGAAGGCTTATCTCCATGAGTCATGTCCTATGTTTGGGGGAAGGTGGTGAGTTTATTTGCAGAATTTGACTTAGAGAGAGGTCACATTTGAGTAAAAAGTGGTTTTCAGAACAAACAACCTTTTTACCAGTTCCATTCAGTTTAACTCCAGCTTTCCATTTTCAAACCTCATTCTATTTTCTGGTAACCTATGTTATAGTTATTAACTTCATGATTTTACACAATATATAAAGTTCATAATAGCATAATCATAAAGTGTTTTTCCTTTTCTTTCTGGCTTGCATCACTCAACATAACATCCTGCAGGTTATTCCATGTTGTTATATGCTTCATGACTTCATTTCTTCTTTCAGCTGCATAATATTCCATCATATGTATACATCACAATTTGTTTATCTATTCATTATTTGATGGACACTTGGGCTGTCTCCATCTTTTGGTACTTGTGAGTAACATCTCTATAAACATCAGTATGCACGTATCTGTTTGTGTCATTGTTCTCAATTCTTTGGGTATATAATTACTATTGGTATTGCCAGGTCACATGGTAAATTTATATTCAACTTCCTTAGGAACTGCGAAAAAGTCCTCCACAGTGGCTATAAGCTGTACCATTCTACATTCCCACCAAGTGAATAAACATTCATATTTCTCCACATACTCTACAAAACTAAAAAAGTACCCTCTTTTTAATAGTGGCCATCCTAAGAAATTATGAAATGATATCTCATTGTAGCTTTGATTTGCATTTCCCTTATCACTAGTGATGTTGAATATGCTTTCATGTGTTTTTTCACCATTTGTATTTCTTCTTTGGACAAATGTCTATTCAAGTCTTTTGCCCAGTTTTTAATTGGGTCATTTGCTTTTTTATTTTTGAGTTGTAGCATCTCCTTATATATAATGGCTATTAAGCCCTTATGTGCTATGTGATTTCCAAATATTTTCTCCCATTGAGTCAGCTGCCTTTTTCACCCTTTTCACGAAGTCCTCTGAGGTACAGAAGTGGTTGATTTTGAGGTTGTTCAATTTATTTTTTTTTCTTTTGTTGCTTGTGCTTTCAGTGTAAGGTCCAAGAATTCACCAACTACCATAAGATCTTGAGGATGTTTCCCATATTATTGTCTAGTAGCTTCGTGGTCCTGGCTTTTATATTTAGGTCTTTGATCCATTTTGTGTTGGTTTTTGTATAGGGAGTGAGATAGAGGTTTTCTTTCATTCTTTAGGCTATGGATATACAGTTTTTGCAGCACTATTTGGTGAAGAGACTGTTTTGTCCCAGTAACATGGACTTGGTAGGTTTGCCAAAAACCAGTTGGCTTTAGAGATGATGGTATTTTTCTGAACTCTCAGATATATTTCACTGATCAATGTGTCTATCTTTATACCAATACTATGCTGTTTTGACCATTGCAGTTTTGAAATATATTTCAAGGTGAGGCACTGAGAGCCCTCCCACATTGAATTAAAGTTCTTTTTTAGAATGTTTTTGTCCTTTAGGTGCCCTTTCCCTTCCAAATAAATATGATAATCATCTTTTCTATTTCTGCAAAGTAGGTTGTTGGGTTTTGATTTGTATTGCATTGAATGTAAAAATTAGTTTGGTTTGGGTAGGATTGCCATCTTCATAGTATTTAAAGATAAAGATATGTCATTATCTTTACTAAAGAACTTTATTACATCATGTGCCTTCAGTCAATAATTTAGTGTGCTTTCCTTTCAATCTGCAGAACTCCCTATAGCATTTCTTATAATGTCAATCTATTGGTGACAAAGTCTCTCAGCTTCTGCTTATGTTGAAATGTCTTAAATCTCTCCTCATTTTCAGTTTTGGTGGATATAAAATTCTTTTACTTTTTTTTTTTGCTTTCAGCACTTAATTATGTCTTCCCACTGCCTTTGTTCCTCCATGGTTTCTGATGATAAGTGGGCATTAAATTTATTATGACTTTCAGAATTGTCTGCCTTTAGCTTTTGACATTTTTATTACTTCATATTGTGTTGTGGGTCTCTTTGAGTTTATCCTGTTTGGAGTTCATTGAGCATCCTGGATATGTGTGTTGATGCATTTTTGTTAAACTTGGGGAGTGTTCAGCCATTATTTCTTTGGATACTTTTCCTGTCCTTTTCTCTCTTCTCCTTCTGGGTCCCCCACAATGCATATATTGGTACTCTTAATGGTTTTCTACAGGTTCTTCAAGCTCTGTTCAGTTCTCTTCATTCTTTCTTCTTTCTGCTTCTCATACTGAATGATTTCTTATCTTCAGGTTCACTAACTCTTTTTTTCTGCCATCTCCAATTTACTCTTGAACCACTCAAATGAATTTTTATTATCTGTTCCTATGGTCTTCACCTATGATTCCCTTTCATGATTTATATTTCTTTATTGATATTCTTTTTTGTTCATCTGTCATTTTCCTGGTTTACTCTAGTTCTTTGTCCATATTTTCCTTTAGTTTATTAAGCATATTTAGGACCATTCTTTTAAAATAATTTTCTGGAATGTCCCAAGTCTAATCCTTCTCACCGATGGTTTCTAATGTTTTAATCTTTTTTTCCCCCTGGGCCATCACTTTATGTTTCTTTTTACCTTTTATAATCATTTTTGAAATCTGTAAGTTTGATATATTAATGTGTTGTTTCTCTTGATATCTCTTGATATCTATCCCTTAAGCTATTTTCAGCTAGTGCTATGACATAGTTTTCTTTTAATGTCAGGATCTAACAAAAAAAAAAAAATGAAGGAAGGAAGGAAGGAAGGAAAGAAAGAAAAAGAAAGAAAACAGCTTTCCTAGTTTGAACAGACTAATTTGTAAGGAAGTATTCCTTCAGAACTTATCTGTGCATTGTGTTTAAAGAATAGCTTCAGGACAAAACAGAGGTCTCTCTGTTCCTTTCTGTGCATGTGTCTTTTCTTGGGCATGTGTGTTTGAATTTAGGAATTTCCCTTTTACTGACTAGGAAATGGGTCCTCAGAGTCCAGGCACTGCACTGTACATCCTATTGACAGAAACAACTTACCCGGCATCCACTTGCTTGCTTTTCCACAACATTTAAAAGAAGAGCTCTCTGAGCTTTCTTCTAGATGCAGGATGAGTTCTATGATAGAGATTGAGTTCTATGATAGAGATTCTCTCAGGCCACCATAAGACAGATTGGAAAGATGCACATGCTTGCCGTATGTGCACCTGGTTTACTCTATTTCCTCTGGAATTGGACCAGGGATCTCTAATGGCAGCATGTGTTAGCCTTGTGCTGAGTCATTGAGTGGTAAGATTGGGTTAAGCAATACACCATAAGATCTGAACTCTTTTAAGTAGCCTTTATCTTGAATCAGTGCTCACCCTATTACTGAAGTCCTTTAACTGTTTTCTGGAGCTTTGAGAAATGTTTCAGTCAATTCTTGCTGGATGTTCAAAGCTTCTGTGGAGGAATGGTACTATGATTCTTCTTACTTCACTTTCTTGATCAGGGAGGGCTTGAAAATTCTTTAATGTCATATTTCTACTCACAAGGCCTTCTAGGCATTTTCTATCAAGGAGTTCAAAATTACTTCAGCCTTTATCCATTACCCAATTCTAAGCCATTACCAAATTTTGAGTTATTTTTCATAATCTCACTTTCTGAGTTTGCCAGAGCTGCTATGACAAAAACTGTACAATGGGTTGACTAAAACAAGAATTACTCAGAGTTTTAGAGGGAAGAAGAACCAAAATCAAGATTTTGGAATGGCCATGCTTTCTTCCAGAGTCAGTAATATTCTGGTGTTGGCAGTTCTCTATCAATGGTGATCTCCTTCTTTCTCTCCTCTTATGGCTTTCTATGACTTCTAGCTTATAAACCTTCTTGCTGCTCTGACTTCATTCAAACTTCCTTTCTTTATAATGCCTCTAGTAACAGAGATTAAGACCATCTTGATTCAGTTTCTGTAACTTTAACTGAAAATATCATCTTCAAAAGGTCCTATATACAAACAGTTTCACATCCATAAGATCACAGAATAAGATTAAGAACAAGTCTTTTAGGTGTATAACTCAATATAACACATATGGCTATATACAGATGCATTCTGGAGGGATGTCACCCTCATTTCAGGGTGTTTTATAAATCTTTAATTCCTAAACCTGAAAGGAAATTCAAGAGATTGTGATCTTCCTTTGGATAAATGACTTATTTCTAATATCACCAGTTTTAGTGTGATACATCTCTGTACTTTTATATTGACCTGCTTGTGTTTTTATTTTAAAATAAATTTCTTATAATTAAAAAAAAGGCAATGCTTTGTCAACATTCATTATTTTAAAAAGATTTATTTATTTATTTATCTCCTCTCCCCCCCACCCCAGTTGTCTGTTCTCTGTGTCTGTTTGCTGCATCTTCTTCTTTGTCCACTTCTGTTGTTGTCAGCAGCACGAGAATCTGTGTTTCTTTGGGGCTTCCCTATGCAGGGGACACCCCTGCATGGCAGGGCACTCCTTGCGAACATCAGCACTGCACATGGGCCAGCACCACATGGGTCAAGGAGGCCCGGGGTTTGAACCACAGACCTTCCATGTGGTAGACAGATGCCCTAACCACTGGGCCAAGTCCGCTTCTCTGTCAACATTCATGGAACTCATAGAGATGATTACTAAGGTGCATGTATAGCCCTGTCAGTAAAGAACCCCTTCCTCACCCCATCAGATCCTTTCATGTCTGATTCATCAGAGTTCTGGGATCCAGACTTCTTAGCTTCCACTTTCTCCATCTTCTGAATTAGAGGTAAAGTTCTGGAAATATAACCTGTAAAAGTATTCCTGAAAGTCATGTTCTATTTAAGGGAAAGCCCTAAGAAGGTTTTTTTTCCCTCTGTAATTTATATCCAGAAACAACAGCAAAATTTTGACTTGGGTCCTGAACATATATCATAGATACGTATTTGTGCTCTTGAGAACATTTTATTGTTAAATTAAGTGAAAGAGTACTTGTTCTTTGAAAACCTCAGCTATTAGAACAATAAAGAGGGCCATTTTTTTGGTTGAATCATACTTGACTGTTAGGTTAGGTTTCTACTTGTATTTTCTAAAAACATATCCATCTTCGTGAACTGATTATCCCCACCCATCCACTTATAAATCCATTTAGACAATTTAATTGACTGGCCCTAAACTTTACCATTGCTTTAAGTAAAATAGCACTGATGTTTACGTATCAGGATGTGATTGGACACTCACATAATTATTTGAATGATGGTGAGTATTTGTGGGGACATATTAACTAGTGACTCTACAATAGAAAATACAGTTTTTAAAGGAGACCAGAATTTAGACATTTTATCCCTAGCTTATCCAAATTTCACTGGTGTTGGGGAAGAGGGAAACAAGAGATGAGAATTGCTACACATTGTGCATTTGGTACTGCTTCTTGAAAATATTCTTTCCTATAACTAGATGGAGTGTCCTGCTTTGATGGCTGTGGCAGTTTGAGATTATTTTATGAATCTCAAAAAGAAAAAGATTATGGTTTGAAACTAATCTGTTCCTCTGGGTATGATATCATTTGATTACATTAAATTCAGTTAAGATGTCTTCAGTTAGATTACTTGTTAAGATTGATTTTGACTTTTTGATTCAACCATGTAAGTGGGCATAACTCAGATTGAGTCCCTGCCCCCTTGCTGGGTCTGATATAAGCAGACACAGAGACAGACAGACACACAAGAAGAGAGAGCTCTGTCATTTTTGATCCTCCCATGTGACAGAAAGGAGAAGGCTCAAACAGCTGAAGCCCAGAAAGAAATGAGCCATTTTGCCTGATAGCTTACAGCTGAAATCATGAAGAGACTTGAAGAGCTGACACTGTTATAGAAAAAATATAGGCCTGGAGAAAACATAGGCCCAGAAAGAAACAAGCCCTATGCTAAGAGAGAGGAAACCATAAAAGACAAGCCCTATGCCAGCTTGCACTTGAAATTTGGGAAGAAAAGAGAGCAGCTGAGCCTGGAGAGGACCCAGAGGCAAAGGCTGAAATCTCACTGAGATCAGTGGCCATCTTGCTTCATCACATGGCACCACACCAGATCAATCGTACTGAATTTAATTAGAAAGCACCTCTGCTGATGCCTGGATTTGGCCTTGGAACTGTAAGCTTTTACTATCAAATAAATCCCAATTTTAAAAGCCAAAAGTTTTCTGCGGCTTTACATCAGCACTCTTTTAGCAGACTACTACCATGGCCAAAATAGTTCCAACACCAAGACAAGAAAGATATAGTGGTTTATGATGATTATAAATACTTTACATGTGTGCACCTCTTTACAAAGCACTCATTTCTAAAAAACAGAGATAATCCCTCCTAATTCTAAAGTTTCATTTCTTCACACTCCTTCTCATTCTCTACATTCCAGCCAAACATGATGTTAGATCTTATGTCTATATCCTCCATATGTCTTGTTCTCACTTCATTATTTTCCATCTTGTCTTTTTGTGGTCCATTGCAGACAATATCTTCCTCTCCAATTTTATGATCAACTTTAACTTCTGTAATCTGATTTTTTTCTAATTCATTTTTAAAGTCATCAACAGAAAACTATATTGTAATTAAGCACTCAGCATGATAAATGCTCTTTCTTGAAATGTGATATCACTAATTTCCGGTAGGACTTTAATATTGCAAGTATACTGTATTTTTTGTCTACTCAGTTTTTCTTTCCCTTGTCCAAGATGGCTATTTCATAATTTCTTCTCTTTCCTCAAACTTATAACATGTATTTCTCTTTCCTCAGTCTTATCACTTCCTTGAATAAATGGTTGGAAGACTGAACGTCTTCATCCAAAAACTAGACTTTAAGAGACCACCTTTCCTGCTGGTCCTGGATCTCTCTCTTACCCCCACTACTCTCACTAGCAAATATCTCTGGGACTTGCTTTCATCACTGCGGTTCCTTTTATGGTAAAAAGAAAGGAGCTTCTTCTAAAAAAAAGGCAGTTATACCAAGAACCACCCTTCTCTTCCCTTTGCCTTATTTCCTTTCTGGTCATTCATCTAGATTCTCTTTCATTTGGATGTTTATTTATTATGGCAGCATTTATAATTCTTGAATTTGAATTTGAACTGTTGCCACCCACTTCATCAAGTATTTTTCAATAACTTAATCCTCCAAGTGGTATGAAAAATATATTTCAGTTATTTCCCCTTTTGATATCTTCTAAAAAGTTTTGATGTAAATATTTAAATTTTGTAATCAGATTTATCAGTAAACATTATTTTTTTCTATAGTGCTCATGAACAAAAAGTTCTAACTACCTAACCTAACACCAAGAAATACCCAGGCTTTCCCTTGGTTTTACTTAAAAGCTTTATTATTTATATTTAACTTGGTAAATCTTTGATTCACACACACACATACACACATATTTATTTAACTGGCAAAATATTTTGTCAATTTCCCACACTGTATCTGGTGAATAAATGTAATGGATTGTTTTTTTCCCCCATTTTCAGTTGTACACTAAATAATTTGTTGTTATTTATATCTGCTGCTTCAGTGCAATTGACTTCCCAGCAGTGTGTGTTATTTGCTGCAAAACATTACACTATTTGATTTTGAAGTGTCTAGCATCTCTTAATAAGTAAAACAGATGTTTACATTCTCTTAAAAAAAAATCCCTGGCTCTTCTTTTCCTTATACTCATGTTTGACATATAGAAAACTTTCTGACATTTTAAAGCAGATAAACAATTCTTATTAGTTAATAGTTCTTATTTCAGTTACACAAACCATGATTAAGACAAATAATAGTTAATTTTTTTCGACATGAGTTGAAGTCCATGTATAGTATGCAGATGTAAAATTCTACCAAGACCTGACCCATCTCTTCTTTTCCCTTGTGCTATCCTTAGAATGTGGTTTTCTTCCTCATGCATCTGCAATCATAACATAAAGAACAGGGAAAGGTGAATGGCAAAAGACAAAAACAGCCAAGTCTGTTACATTTTTAAAAGATTTGGAAAACTTCTGTTTACAACTTACTGGCCAGACCTAGGTTATTGTCAAATGTTACAATGGTGTCTGCATCCAAAACTATATGCACTGTTTATGAAGATATTCATTAGATAAATAATTATCCAAATACTAGTTTGAGATAAAAAAAACAAATTCATAATTTATCATTTGATTCCCAAATTCACCTCAAAATAACAAATTACATACTTAGAATATAAAACCTTTTACTCTCACCCATTTAATAACATTTATATTTAGCTTTGAAAAAATGCCCTGAAAATTCACCATTTTTAAGTATATGAAAAACATGTATGAGGAAATTTGCAAATTAGTCTTTAACAAAAATCTCAATAAATAATAATAAAGGATATATAGGTGATTCTTTGGCAGGACTGTCATAAACCTAGAAATAGCATTTAATAAAACATAACTGGACACCATTAAAAACAGTGAGGAAGGTAGTGTGAGGATGGCAGAGCAGAATCCTGTCACAAAAACAATGGAGAAAGAGCCAAAAATGACCCAAGGGATCTGCTTTGGGGGTCAGCAGACTACAGTAGGGTTACACAACTTCCAGGAGGGTGAGAGACAGAGTCAAAAAAGCCAAAACAACAAATGTGAGTTACCAATACCCCATGGCAGCCAGGAAGGGCCTCCTTCCCTAGCCCAAGAAGATATTAAGTTGGGTTAAAAGCCCTGGTTCACACTCAGACAACTGAGAGGGAAACAAACATCTTCCTCACTGTCAGCTGTTTCAAGGGAAAAGGAGGGGACGTCAGGGTGCTTTTCTTCAGTGAATTTGACCAGCATACCCGCTTTGAAACTTCCATCTGGAGATTCAATACAGGAACACAGGAAAGATGAGACTGAAACACCTCCGTGGAAAGGTGTGCTGATTAGAGCCATCTGCTGGCCATCTGGAAATTGCATAGACAAAAACAATACTTTCTGAAATCAATGCCTGGAAGAAAATCTGTGCCTCACTAGTGAGTCCCTGGCCTAATTTTGAAAACTTAAGCTGGGCAGTTTTAAAAACTGAGAATAAGCTGAACCAAATATCAAAGAAGAACTGTGGGGAGGGAGGGACAATAGGCAAGAGAGAGAAATTGACCACCAGAGTAAATTTACCAACATATTCTGGTGCCTAGAAATCAGCAAAAAATTACAAGCCATACTAGCAAACTGGAAGAGATGGCCCAGGAAAAAGAACAAATCAAATATCCTGATGAGATACAGGATTTAAGACAATTAATCAGTGATAATCACTCAACTCACCTAAATCATTATAAAGAATTTAAAGAAAATATTACTAAAGAAATAAAGGATATTAAGAAGACACTAAGAGGCATATCATACAATTTGAAAGTCTGCAAAGAAAAGTAACAGACTTTATGAGAATGAAAGATATTATAGATGAGATTAAAATACTTTAGAGGCACATAAAAGCAGATTTGAATTGCTTAAAGACAGAATTAATGATTTCAAAGAGAGTATATCTGACCTGCAAAAGAGAAGAACAGAAAGAGAAGAGAATGGAAAAAATGTAAAGAAGTCTCAGGTAGTTGAATGATAACACAAAACGCATAAACACTCAAGTTATAGGTGTCCTTGAAAGAAAATAAAATGAAAAAAAGCAGAAAGAATATTTGAGGAAACAATGACCAAAACTTACCAACCCTTTAAAGGATTATTTAAGAGTGCATTGTTTAATCTCCATATATTTATGAATTTTCTGTCCATTATTGATTTTCAGCTTCATTCTGTTATAATCAGAGAAAGTGTTTTGTGTAATTTTGATCTTTTTAAATTTATTGAGACATGTCTTGTGACCCAACTTATGGTCTATCTTGGAGAAGGATCCATGAGCACTTGAAAGCATATTCTGCAAAACAGTTCTATAGATGACTGTCAGGTGTAATTCATTTATCAAATTATTCAAGCTCTCTGTTTCTTTTTTTATGGTCTATCTAAATGTTTGAGCCAATATTGAAAGTGGTGTATTGAAGTCTTCAACTACTATAGTAGTGATATCTATTTCTCCTTTCAGTTTTTCCAGTACATGCCTCACATATCTTGGAACACTGAATTAGGTGTATAAATATTTAGAACAGTTATTTCTTCTTGTTGAATTGCCCCTTTTATAATATATAATGACCTTTTCATCAATTATAACAGCTTTGCATTTAAAATCTATCACTACACCAGCTCTTTCTTCATTACTATTTACACGGAATATCTTTTTTCCACCTTTCATTTTTAACCTTTCATTTCCTTGCGTCCTTATATCTGAGGTGAGTCTCTTGTAAGCAACATATAAATGGCTTATTTTTTTTTTATATATGATGGAGCTCTTTTGACAATCTGAAAAATGTTGCAAATGTCATAATCTATTGTCATTTGTCTTATATTTGTATAAAATATCTTCCAAATAAAGAATCTTAAAAAATCATTATGAGGAAAAATTTGTAAATTGTTTCCCATGTAATTTTTGTTTCTTTCTAGCTCAGCAAGTGTGTCATAGTTTCCTATTACAACTGAAACAAATGACTACAAATCTAGTGGCAAACCAACAGAAATTTTTAATTTTACATTTTCAGATTTGAGAAGTCTAAAGTAGATTGACAGGTCTGCATTTCTTTGTTATGTTTTAGGGGAGAAGCATTACCATGCCTTGTCTAGATTTTAGAGACAGCCTGTAACCCTTGGTTTTGATTCCTTACTGCATTTTCAGAGCCAGCATTGGGCATCTTCCAATTCCTTTCTCCATCACCTCATCTTCTTTTTCCCCTTTGGCTTCCATTGTCACATTGTTTTCTGGGACTCTGACACTCCTGCCTTCCACTTATAAGTACCCTTGTGATTACATCGGGCCCACTCAGATACTCCAGGAAAATCTTCCCATCTCAAGGTAATTAACTTAAGCACATGTGCCAAGTCCCTTTTGCCATGAAAGAGGACACATTCGCAGCTTTGAGGGATAAGGGGGCATTATTCTGTCTACCATAAATGTGTCACTAGGCTAAGGTTATGTTTATATTTTTCCCCCAAAAAATTGTTCTAATAGGTTTTAAATAGAAATTTCATGTTATTCCATTAGTTTATTATATTTAGAATTTTCCTTATGTTCCAGAAAGGGATGCTCATTTTCCAAGGATGACAAACTAAATGAAACATTTTACAATTTTATGACATGAGATGTTCTACCTGAAATATGTCTAATAAGGTTAGATTCAGTTGTTCATGTATGCACAATTTCAGCAAATTCCTAACCATGACCAAGCACATTCATTGACTTTCAGAAAAAGAGTCCAAAAGGTGATGCCACAGTAAAAACAGTGACAATATTAGAGTCAGAAGAAAATACAGCAGAAGGAAATTTGGTTCCCTTTTTTACAGTGATGTTCCATCAAATAAAAATGCTACTGTGATGTATATGAATTACAATTGTAATGCAAAATAAAATAAAGGGAATAAGTTTTGACTTCTTTCCCAATGGTAACGTATTTATTTTAGTGAAAAAATCTTTTACTTGTGTCCATCAACCCTTAGATATTTAGATTACAAGAAATAAAAGGTATAGAGGAACAAAATTAGTAACACTACAAGGAAGCAATGTCAAAATTAGTAGGTGGGAAACCCTACAGGACAGCTGGCCTTGTGTCTTCAACAAGTATTTATATTTTTTAAGATTAACTTTGCTGAAGTCAAAGACACACAAAAACAATAATAATAAGGTGCAACAGGTGATTCTGGATGATATCATTATGGACAGACTAACTATAAAAGAGATTTGGGTACAACTGAGGAATTATCAATGTAGTCAATATTGAGTGAAATGAAAATTTACTGTAGTAGAAGAGTGAAGATGGATGACAGGGTAAAACAATTGCAGAAAAAGAGAAAATATGAAGTTTGTGCCAAAGAATTAATGTTTGAAAAAGGTAGAGTGGGAATCTTAAATATTTACTTTTTTGGCTTTTAAAAAAATTGTCTAACATATATATGTACATGTGTTTACATATATATATCTTTTTAACATGCCCACAAATTTTTAAATACTTTTTATTAGAGATGTTGTGAGCTTACAAAATAATCATACATGAAATACAGGATTCACAAGCACTACCCCACCTCTAACACCTTGCATTGATATAAAAGTAGTTACCTTTGTATAATTGATGAAAGAGTATTAAAATAGTTCTGTCTATGATCCATTATTTACATTAAGTATATTTTGTTCTCATATACCACTCTATTATTACAATCTTGTATTAGTATCACACATTTGTTGTAATTCATGAAAGAACAATCTTACAATTGTTCCATTAACTATATAGTCCATTGTCTAGAACAAGGTTCACTGTATTATACACTCCTGTTTTATCATTTAATTTTTATTCTAGTAATATATACATCCTAAAGTTTCCTATTTAATCATGTTCAGCTGTGCAGTTCAGTGACAACAATGTGCTACCCTCACCATCAATTTCCAAACTATTATCATAAGCCTAAATAGAAATTCTGTACAAGTTAAGCATCAAATCTTCATACTCTAACTCAGATCTATCTCTTGGTCACTCACTTGCTAGGCTCTAACTCTACGAGTTTGCTTATTATAATTATGTCATAGCAGTAAGATCATACACTCTTTGTTCTTTTGTGTCTGACATTTCACTCAACATAATGTCCTCAAAGTTCATAAGGTCCTCAGTGTCACCCCTCGTCTCATGCATCAAGACTTCATTCTTTTATAAAGCTGTACAATATTTCATAGTATGTATATACCACATTTTGTTTATCTATTAATTAATTGATCAAGTGGATTTTATCACAGGTACACAAGGATAGTTCAACACAAGAAAATCAATGAATATAATACATGATATTAAAAATAATAAGAGGAGAAACCTCATGATCATCTCAATTGATGCAGCAAATGCATTTGACAAAGTCCAGCATCCTGGTTTTTTTTTTTTTAAATCTTAGAAAATTGGGAGTAGAAAGACACTTCATCAACATGATAAAGGGCATATATGAAAAATTCAACATAACATAATACTCAGTGGTGAAAGACTGAAAGCTTTCCTTCTATGATCTGTAACAAAAGAATCATGCCTACTGTCACCACTATAATTCATTATTGTGCTAGAATTTCAATCAGAGCAACTAGACAAAAAAAGAAAAAAAAACACACACATCCAAATTGGAAAGGAAAGAGTTAAACTTTGACATTCATAAATTTATCAGTATTGTTTCTACACAGTAGTAGTAACCAATCTGATGAAGAAATCAAGAAAAAAATCCCATTTACAATAGCAGCTAAAATATTCAATTATCTAAGAATGTTTAAGCAATGCTATAAAGGACTTGTTTGCAGAAAACTTCAAAACACTGCTTAAAATGGAAGAAATTATATCACCAATGTGGATACAGTGGCCCCTGGGGTTACTGAAGGCAGGGATATGTTAAAGGAGGTATGCTATGGGGCATTTTTGGAATTTGGAGTTTTCCTGAAGGATATTGCAGGACATTATATATCTTGCCATAACACAATGAATGAACTGGAAGAGAGTGTAAACTACATGTAAACTATAATCTATGCTGTGTAGCAGTGCTCCAAAATGTATTCATCAAATGCAATGAATGCACCACACTAATTAAAAGTAGTTGATATGGGAAAAGTGGAGGTGTAGGGAGTGGGGCATATGGGAACCTCCTATATTTTTAATGTAACATTTTGTGTGATCTATGTATCTTTAAAAAATGAATAAAAATATATTTTAAAAAATCATACAACTCAACATAAAGACAAAAAAATTTAAAAAATAAAGCATTGTTTAATAAATAAGAAGATCTAAATAAATGAAAGGATATTCCCTATTCATGGATTGGAAGACTAAGTATAGTTAAAACGTGAATTCTACCCAATCTGAGATTCAGGTTCAATGAAGTTCTATAATAAATTCCAACAGTCTTTTAGGAAATGGAAAAGCTAACTATCAAAATTATATGAAAGGTGAAGGGTCCCTAATAACCAAAAAGTCTGGAAAAAAACAAAGTTGGAGAACTCTTACTTCCTGAATTTAAATCACATCACTTTGCTACAATGGCAAAAACAGCATTATACTGGCATAAAGATATACATATTGACCAATGGAACTGAACTGAGAATTTAGAAATAGACCCTTGCATCAATATTTGAGTGATTTTTGACAAGGCTGTCAAGACCACACAGTTGGGCCAGAACAGTCTATTCAACAAATGTTGTTAGGAGAATTGGATATCCATCTCAAATTAAAAAAAAAGAAAGAAAGAAAGAAAAAGGAAAGAGGACCCTTATCTAACACCATATATAAAAATTAATATAGAATGGATCAAGGACCTCAATATAAAAACTACATCCATAAAACTCCTAGAAGAAAAGGTAGGGAAACATCTTCAAGATTTTGTGTTAGACAGTAGTTTCTTAAGCTTGTCTTAAGGACAAGCAACAACAGCAAAAAAGATTATTTATAGATAACAATGATCTCAAAATTAAATGTTTCTTCTTCAAAATAATTTGTCAAGAAAGTAAAACATCAGTCTAACAAATGGGAGAAGATATTTGGAAATCACATATATATATTTCATCACATATAATATATTTAAAGAAAAAATATCAAAGAATAAAGAAATACAAAAAAAAAGCATCACAGTAATTTGCACGACTTAAATTAGCCACTTGATGGGTAGGATAAAAGGCAGTTTAGACACAGTTTAGAAAAAATTCAGAATGAAAATCAGGGAGCTAAATAGATGGAAAATAAGAATACACAATTAAGAAAAAAATAGCATGAGAAAGACTAGCACATGTCCCAGTGGAGTTCCAGAAAGAAAAAAAAAAAAAGATGGAATGAGAGAAAAACATGGTATGAAAGAAAATGATACAAATTTTTTTAAAAAGAAAGAAAAACATATTAAGCAAAAATAAATGCTGATTCAGAAAGCCCAAACAATCTCAAAAAAGATAATTATGTAAATAAAGCTTTGAAAGTACAAAACACAAAAGATAAGGGAACTGTGATTAGTAATGGAAGAAACTGTAGCACTGATGTGAAGAAAGTGGCCACGGTAGCTGTTGAGGGTAGGAGAGGGAAGAAGAGATATGATGTGGGGGCATTTTCAGGACTTGGAGGTGTCCTGGGTGGTATACTGCAGGGACAGTTGCTGAACATTGTATGTACTGCCATGGCCCACTGGGTGGACTGGGGGAGGGTGTAAACTACAATGTAAACCATTATCCATGTGGTGCAGCAGTGCTCCAAAATGTATTCATCAAATGCAATGAATGTGCCATGATGATGAAAGAGATTGTTGATGTGGGAGGAATCGGGTGAGGGGGATGGGGGGTATAGGGGGCCTCTTATATTTTTTTAATGTAAATTTTTAAAAAATAAAGAGAAAAAACTCTTAAAAAGATAAGGGCAGTATCTTAAAAGTGGTCAGAGATAAAATACTGATTTCCTAGGTAATGGCAGGTGGAGAGCAGATATCGCAATAGCAATAGTAGATAAATATTTAAAGTGCCTAGGAAAATGACTTGTATCCAGAACTGTATGGCCAATAAAAATGTATTTCAGAAGCAAGAGTGAAATAAAGACATGTTCATATTTTACCAATTGATATCATTTACTCTTAATAGGTCTTTTCTAAAGGAACTTAAAAATGAAAAGGCAAGAGAATGTAAAATTTAACCAGCAAGCATAAACTAATAAAATCAGGAAGTATAAATTAATGCAAGCATATATATGAAGATATATCTAAATGCTTATTAATTGTATAAAATAATATTATGTAATTTCAGGTGTTAATAAATATAAAATGAACATAAATTGCAGATAATTTGTGGAAAATCTTAACTTGTAATAAAATGTTTTAATGTCTTTACATTGTTTGGTAGAAGACTGTAAGTACTGATTATTTTTTAACGTTGTAAAATTAAATATCCGTAATGAAATGTTAATGGCTATGTCTAAAGATGAAGAAGAATATGTGATTTCCAAACTAGTTAAAAAATTCAATTGTGAAAAATCATCCATTCTTTTAATGGAGGAATAGAGAATAAAATAATAGAGAAAAGTGTGACAAAGGGGAAAAAAGTAAAAATGTATAATTTATTTCATAATACAGCAGACATGTAAATAAAAGCATTTATCACATTAAAAAGCAATGCTGTATTAAAAAACAAAAGCAGTATTGTCCTTGATTATAAAGTTATATCTAAAATTAAGAACACGGATTAATTTGTACCAAAAGATGAAAACATAAAATGGACAAATACTAAGCAAAAGAAAAATAATATTAATATCAAAACAAAAAAAAAGTGTTTGCTGGTCCCTTTCACCAGGGAAATTTAGTAATTTAAAACATCCATGAACCTAATTACATAGATTTAAATTTATTTTTAAAAATTCATGGAAGATAAGTATAAATTGAAAATTCACTATTAAGCAGACTATTTTAGCATACTTTTCTCCTTTCATATTAAATGATACATCAAACATGAGAATCATTGCTTTGACTAGAGTTGATCAAGTGAGAAATAAATACAGGAAATATTCAGAAATACTACAGTAAAAAACACATTTTTTTTAAATAAAAGCACATATTTAAAAGAAAATCTTATTTCATGGAGGAAATATTTAAAAATAGAAAATACATGCAAATATTTAAGAAATACTGAACACAATTTTTTGCATACAATGGAATTGGTGTCAATGGAGAGATGACACAAAGAGAACAAAGAGCAGAATAGTTATTCTAAAAGTATAACTCTTTTATTATAGAAATTTGATATATTATAAATCTGACATATCAAGATAATTTGGAATTAGTAGTGAGAAGATTGTTAATCTACATGGAAAGAAGTTGTAGCTTGAAACTCTATCATGATCCTCCATACACATAAAACTTCTATCATACACTTAATACTGATTTATATTTTTTAAGTAGCTTTATTGAAATATATTCACATACCATAATACTGATTGGAATATAAAAGGCAAAACAAATACTCCAGAGAAAGAGAACTTTAAAATCTTTTTTTAGGGAAAGATTTATTTAGAAAGATGCATACTGCAAACCAAATGGGATAATTTAGTGTTGACATTATTAAAATTTAAAATATTTATCAGAATATTTATAAAGGATATTTAACAAAAATATTTCTTTCATAAAAAGACAAGCTGCAAACTGGGAGAAACTCATGTAATAGAAAAGCAGAACTCTCAGGTAGTCCTTAAAATCCCTCCCTCTGGGGCGCAGGCCCTGTTTTGTCATTTGTCTCGAGTGTGGGTGGTCTCAGTCATGTGAGAGTCTAGAAGTCAGAAACAAAGGAGGCAAGAGATTCAAAGCTGCTGTCCTGTTGTTCTTGAAGAAGAAACCATCCATGTGGTAAAGAGAATCCATGGAGGGCATCTGACAACCATGACCTGCAAGCCCTCTAGGAACTGAGAGCAGTTCCCAGCCAACAGCTAAAAAGGAAACAGTAATATCATTCATGCCAATGCAGGAAAATGAATTCTACCAAGAACCTGAAAGAGCTTTAAAGCATATCTTTTTCTGGTTGAGCCTACAGGTGAAGACATTAATTTCAGCTTATGAGATCCCATGCAACAGTATCTAGCTAGGACATCCTGGACACTTGACCTACAAAACCTGTGAGATGACAGATGTGTGGTTTAAACTCCTAGATTTGTGATAATTTGTTGCATAGCAAAAGAAAACCAATATAGTAACCCATGGAAATTTTGCATTAAAATATACAGAGATTATACTAAGAAATAAATTTAAAAATCAAGGTTAAAAAAAAAGAACTGGTCATGAGCAGGCATTTCAAAGAATAATAAAAGTGGCAAATTCACAAGTGAAAAATTATTTTACCTCATTTGTTATTCGTAAAATAAAATTTTAAAACCACAATGGGATACACTGGCAGAGAAACAAATTAAGAGAGTTGGACCATATCCAGAGTATGTGAGGATGTGGATCAAAGGGAATTGTTTTATACTGTTCAGAGTGGAAATATGAAAACAGAAAATAGAACATCAGAAAGCATACTGCTGACTACATATTCTAGAAAAACACTTGCATATGTACTCCAGGAAATAGGCTCAATAATATTCATAGAAACTGTGCTAGTAAAAGCAAATACAATAATTAAAGAAACCCCAATTATAATTCTTAGTAGGATGGATATACATTATAATATTTATAGAAATTCTATATAATAGTCAAAGTGCTATGTGTATGAACATAAATGAAGCACACACATCATGTTGAATGAAAGCAAGTTGACATAAGTATAAGATGGACAGTAATTACACACATACGCATCTGAACAAATGGGAAAAATTAGAAAATGTGGCTACACCTAGGGTTCGCATCAATCAGGAAATAATACACCTAAGGATTGTCAAAGTTATTGGTCATGCTTTGCTTCTTACACTGGGGGTACTAGGATGTTCTTTTATTATTTTTTTAAATCCAAATACAAGTAATATATAAATTTTTGAATGAAACATTTCATATTTTTAAAAATAATTGCTCATATCCTCTTTTCCAAAATAAGTGACATGTATTCACTTAAATTGAATGTCTTTCTTTCATGAAAGACTAGGAAAAAAATAATATTTTATTCTCTGAAGTTACTTAGCAATTTTTATTATTATTATATCTGTTTTTCAGTGTAATAAGTGTTCTATATTTTTCCACAAGCAAGTAATTAGAGGATAATTACTCATGGACTGTTTTGGCTTCTTAGCCTTTTGACTGTCTATATGTTAATGAACTATTTGTTATTCTTGAACACATAAAATGTGGTAGTAACAGATTCCTTTTTAAAATATAAGAAATATAAATTAGTCCAATAAGCATAGTTGTCATGTACGCATGACAAAAAATAAAAAAATTAAAAAACCAAAATGAGAACAAAGGATATTTTAGATCAATTCTTAATGGCTGATATAATTAATAGTGAAAAATTTACTATTAACAATACCAAAAAATAGCAAATTCGTATTATGACTGTTTACTCCTGTAACTTCAAATATCAAATGACTGGATTGAAAACAAAAATACTTGGTGATATCTATGTACTATTATAACTGTGAATTTTCAAGTAAGCAAATTTACCATTAAAAAGTGTTGTCCTAATTGTCTAGAATGATTAGAAGAACAAGATTTTCCTGAATTTACAAATTTCATTTGGCCCTTAACTAATTAGCTGAGACATTTAAGGAATCTCAGGTATTCTATGAATCAGACCGGAACTGTAGTTGGTGCTGGGGTTTAATATATACCCTGGGGACCTGAATTTCTGGATTGACCATGTGATAGCCAGGCCCTGAGCCTCAACAGACTTCAGCTCCTACATTCTGGTTTATTGGACTTACCCCACTCAGCTAACATGGAGTTGAAGAAGGTCAACCACCACACCATGGAGCCAAGAGTGCCTACTACTGAAAGCAGGAGGATTGCATCCAGCATCCATGTGGAATCTAAGCCTCCTCTTGATATAGATGTGGAGTGGACACAACCATTCCAAGGTCCACAGGATGGAGGAATAGAATAAGGATGAGAGCGGACTTACTGATATTCTACTCATGAACTATTGTGATTAGTAATCGAAGAAAATGTGGCACTGGTGTGGAGAAAGTGGCCATGGTGGCTGCTGGGGGCGGGGAATGGGAGGAAGAGATGAGATGTGGAGGCATTTTCAGGACTTGGAGTTGCCCTGAGTGGTGCTGCAGGGACAATTGCTGGACATTCTATGTCCTCCCATGGCCCACTGGGTGGAACATGGGAGAGTGCGGACTATGATGTGGACCATTGACCATGAGGTGCAGCGGTGCTCAGAGATGTATTCACCAAATGCAATGAATGTCTCATGATAATGGAGGAGATTGTTGTTATGGGTGGAGGAGTGGGATGAGGGGGTGGGGGGTATATATACATTCGTATTTTTTGAATGTAATATTAAAAAAATAAGTAAAGACGAAAAATAAAAAATAAGAAAACAAAATTATAATGTAAACTGTAGTCCAAGGTTAGTAGCAATTCTTCAATATGTGTTCATAAATTGTAACAAATGTACCACACTAATGAAGGATGTTGTTAATGGGAAAGTGTGGGAGGGGGAGGGAGTGCGACATATGGGAATCCCTTATATTTTTTAGTTAACACGTATGTAATGTAAAGCTTCTTTAAAAATAAAAACAAATTAATAATAAAAAAAAGAAAACATTAACTATATTGAATTAAATTCCATTTATGGTGAGTTTTCTTAAAAACTTCATTTATTGGAGAATTAATCAAATAAGTGAAAGCTATCTCTATTTTAAGATGATAAATTAAGTACAGAATTAAGTTCATTCCTGAACAATATGACTGAATGCAAATTTAAAAGGAAAGCGAAAAACAAGGAAAAGTGTATACTTTTGCACTAAATTTCTCCTTATGCAATTTTGAAATGATAAAATTGGTATTTTGTTCGACTTCTATGCAATTATTAAATAGGATAATTACCTTAAAAATAGGTCTTCAATTAAAATAAATTTCTTAAAATAAATTGAATTTAAAAAGTTATTTTGTTTACTATACCAAATAATTCTATAAATATTAGTATTATAGTATTATTTAAGCGCTATTATTCTTCCTTTTATTATTTATATTTTTAAAAATAATGTTTTTTAAAATTTACCTAATTTATGTTCTATATTCGATTAACTCTCAATTTATTTCTTAATTAATGCAACCTTTCTTAAAATTTTTAAAATGCTTTGTATTTAAAATAACCAGCTTTCATGGGCATCATTAATCATTGTTATTTACTCTCACAATAAATTTTCATGTATACTTTAAATAATAAAGTTTATATGTATACTGAAAAATAGAATGCTAACATTAAATTTCGTGGAACATTTTCATACCAATTAACATATTTTAAGGTGTATTTTTAGATATTAAGAAGAAATCTAAATGGTATCATTGTTTTCATTACAGATATTGTTTCACTTTAAATATCATGGTGACTTTGACTGTCTTATCCTTGAGTACATACAAGTTCCAGGATGCCAGAAATGATAATAAAGTAGGCATTTGGCATCTCTGCTTTCCAAAATTTTAGACGAAGACAAAACCAAAATTATGTTTTTGCTAAATTCTGAGACCTATTTGTTTCTTTTTCCATGCTGTTGGCTTTCTTTAAAAATTTCATCATTCTTAGAGTGAGCTTTCCATTTCATTGGTAATTCTCAATAGGATAATATGCTTTACTGGGAAAAGGGGCAAATGTGTTGCCAACTGACTGGCCTGTCTGGAAGGCTGAGGCCCCTGCATTCCTCCCATCACTACCAGTCATCCAATTATTATGAACAGCAACAGCCACAGATAATAGTAATAAAAGCAGCAATTTGAAGAGCAACCTTTTAAGGCAACAGTCCCTGTACACACTTAGCACTAAATTTTATTGAAACAATCCCTAAAATAAATGTGTGAAGATGGAATAATGCTCCAGACTGAACAAACTGAAATGAGAACTATTTAATAAAATGTTTAATAAAATGACTGTTGTGAGTTGAATGGTATCCCTCCAAAAGATATGTTCAGTCATAACACCGTAACTAAGAATGTGACCTTATTTGGAAATAGGATCATTGCAGCTGAAGTGGTTAAATTAAGATTAGGTCATACAGGAGTACAATGGGCTCCTAATCCAATATGTATAGTGTCTTAATAAGAGAAGAAGAGAAATAAACACAGAAATAGAAGAAGGCCATATGACAATGGAGGAAGAGATTGGAGTGCTGCAGATGCATGCCAAAGAATGCCAAGGATTAACAGAAAATCACCAGAGCTACAAAAAGGCTATGAAGGATCCTCCTCTATGCATTTCAGAGAAAGCACAGCCCTATTGACACCCTGATTTCAGACTTCTAGCCTCCAGAACTGTGAGACAATTAATTTCTGTTGTTTTAAGTCACGATGTGTGCGGTACTTAGTTATGGCAGTCCTAGAAAACTATAACAGAGGCACAAGCCAAAATGACAATCTCTTCTACCTAAATCAACTGCCTGAATTGTCTCTAACACAATGCATTAAGTGATGCTGGATAGTTCAGACATTTGCAGTGTTCCTCCTATGATGATTTGGGAGGTAGCGGAGTGCTTTTCAAAAAGTATGGCAGACTGTACTGTGAATCATGTATAGTGTAATAACTAACTAAGCAGGAGTGTTATGATTAATCTTTAAAATTGGCTCAAACAATGAGAACAACAAAGCACAGTTTTGTAGTGTTTGTTAATTTTTATGGCATGAATAATCCCACCTTGGACTAGTAAATAAACTTCAAGGATTGAGAAGGGACCGAGATTTTATACTTCTTTCAAGTAAATTTGTTAGTTTTCACAGTTCACTGGATGCTGTGAGAAGACACAAGACTCTTGCATCAGAGACAAAGGATAGCTTATTACTAATAGCAATAGCCATTAACAGCAATTCAGAATTTGTGCTGACCCATAAACTCCAAATCCTACAGGGTGAAACAAAGATATCTAAATAACAACTGCATTTGCAATGGAGTGCATTACAGAAGAGGAACTCTAAACTTAGAATACCTGATTCTTTCATAAGGGCAATAGCCAAACAGCATTTTCCCAAGAGAGACATTATATTATACAATATAAACAATCAATCAATAAATCTATTATTCACAGGGAAGATAGTAGATTCCAAATTTATTCTTATGCAAACATGCTTGAAAAGATTGTTAAAAGTAAAAGCTGTCAGTGCCTCTCCTTGGAAGACATGTGAAAACATGAGACCAATGGGGAATTTTCTTCCAAAAACAATGTGATTTCAATAAAAAAATGGAGTTAAGAAGAGGTGTACAGTTGGTTCTTGTGACCCAGGACAGGCCATTCCAGCATGCCACTGCTACCAAAATGCTAGTGAAATCTCCAATGCGTATTTTAATAGAGAGGTGAATAAAATAGATAGTATGACAATTACAAGATATATTTTAGAATCATATTTTTAAAAAGAAAAGTTTATATTAATCCAAACAGAAAAATGAAGATTATCTATACCCTATCAATGAAACTCAAGTAAGTCATTAGATCAGTGCAATATTAATTTATCAATTTATTAATCATAACTGATATCAGCACTCAAAGAAACTTCAAATTCTTTGCAGATTCTGAGTTACTTGTCATATAAATTATTAAAGCATGGTATACAATATTCATATGATGGACCCAACCAAATGAGATACTTTGGCATTGACCAAATTTTAACATAAATGACTTAAAAGGCAAAATGTTTAAACAAATAGAGTTGATTTGTTTATTTTCATAGGCCTTATTTATGACTTTCATTATAAATATAATTTTAGAAGCTTGAATACAGTTGAATAAGTGGCAAAATCACTCAGTAAATCATGATTAATTCAATTAGTTAATTTATGTGTTTTCTTAGTTCTGTGCTTCCTTATATCATCACATTTGTTACACTGTTTCTTAATTATCCATTTAACTATGTTTTTCTAGGTATTCCAAGGTTTTTAACCAAGACACATCAGAATTAGCTAGATGATTTCACACACACACATACACACACACACACACACACCTGAGCCTATTCACATAAAATGAGTTAATGTATCTGGGTTATGCGCAGGGTACCCTTATTTTTTAAGGTATCACAAGATATCTGATATATACATCTTGCTTTAAAATCGCTCTACTAGAGGCATTTTATATGACATTGAAAGCTTTTATTAATCTTTATTTCCTACTGTCCAAAACAGATTTGAAGCACAGTAGGTTCTTAGTATATATTTATCATACGTCTCCTGGTATTTTTTGTACAACCCATCCTTATTTTTCACATAGGCTACAACAAACTCCTGAATGCTTTTTCCAATTACTTCTTAACCCTGTCAAATAAATCTTTCATCCAATATGAGTCGAACTCTTAAATAAAGATTATAATATTCCTCTGCTTAAAATTCCCATCCTGTCCTATTCCACAATTAGTTTGAACTATATAAAGTTACCATTGTAGGTAAACATAACTAAATATTAGCAATTTCATGTAGTTCAATCTAAGAGATTACAATTCAAAATTCTTAAAATGACCTACAAACCACAACACTTGTATTTTCTCCAAATTTATCTCTTGAATTTCTCCTCTTACATTCACCGGAATGGGTTATTTTTTTTTAATCAGAATAAATTTGTACCAGGTTTATTGGTTCTCTAAAAGCAATTCCCTTTGTCTGATGTTTCCTTTCTATTATTATTGCAAACATTTTAATTGTAGTGACATATACACAACTTAAAATTTCCCATTTAACGATATCAATACCTGCAAACCAGGTACCAGAGGATGTGCTGACCTGCTCAAGCAATGATACCACACCTGGAACAGGAGCTGCAGTTGGAGTCACCACCTGGTTAAGTTTACAATAGTCCACTGTCATACTTCAAGATCCATCTGTTTTCTGCATAGACCAAATAAGAGCATGAAATCAGGACTCGCCATCTCTGCATCTTTTAAGTCCTTGATATCGGTATTGATCTTTGCAATCCTTCCGGGAATGCAATATTCCTTTTGATTTACACTTTTGCTAGCTGGAGACAGTTGTAATGGATTCCACTTGGCCTTTCTTACTATAGTGGCCCTCACTCCACAAATTAGGAAACCAAAGTGGGGATTATGTTAGTTGTTGAGTATGTCTATTCAAACTATGCATTCCAGAACTGGGGAAATAACCACAGGATGGTTTCAGGTGACAGATCTGAGCTAAACTTCCACTGATCACCTGGCATCCATAAGCCCCAACTCTGACTGGTGGACCACAGTGATATTTTGGATCTCCTGAAATTAATGTCACTTCTTAGTGTCTATTGATTTCCAAAATATCTGATCCTTTCCTATTCCCCAAAGCATAATAGTTCCACTGGTAAATGCTATAGATCACTTTGGGGAAGGCTGGAGGGAAGGTTAACAGTATAAATTTTTGGTAATGTAGTATTCTTCCCCAAGGGAACTCAGCCATCCATTCATTTGTGAAGTTCTAGGCCTAATTGCCTCATGTCAGGGAATTGACTGAAGGGCCATAACTCTCTGCTTTTGTGACTCATGGTAGACTTGTTCACTAGGCCTGGAACTGTCATGCTTATACAGATCAAGTAAGAATTTAGTAGACTTACCACCTATTTAACTTCCAGGGACCCCATGATCACATTACATTTGTTACAGTGGAGAAAAGAAAAGGATCAACTTGTTCTATGATCATCCTTGGTTGACCTTAGGGCTCTCTGTGGTACCAGGTGGAACGGGAGGGTTCCAGGCTGGAAGCGTGGTCTGTAAGTCAGACAATTCTGAGTACTGCTTTGATTCTGAAATCCATTATCATAGCAATACTCACCTTGAATAGGCAATTAAGTGCTGCTACTGTGCTCCTGCCAACCCAGGAACATCAGTATTGTCCTCATACTTCTTAAGGATCCAAGCTCAGTGGTAGCTGTTTGCACATTAAAATCTGACCTATAGAAAAGAGCAACCATAGAGTTCTTCAGGGATGACAGAGCTTCTCTCACGAATTTAATCCTCACAGTCCTGGAGAAAGGTTTTTCTCTGGACATTCCTGGGGTGGGTGAGCAGGTCTTGCACGATAAGTCCACTTTAACATTGAAATTTCTCTAAGCCTTTAGTTCACCTCCTCTATAGGAAATCAGGGAAGTTTCGGTATTTCAACTTTGGTTCATGTAGGCCATGTTTTTGTCTTTGCTTTAGCCAACCACCTGAGCAAATTTTTAGAGCCCTATCTAACTCCTTGAGTTACAACACTGAATCAAGAATCTCTATTTAGTGGGCCCATATCAATAAAATCAGACTGACCCAGGTTAATGTTCATTCTACCATTATCTCACACCTTGACTATCTTTTTCCACATATGTTTTACATTCTCCTAATTACTATCTATATAAAATGGAAAAAGTAATGCAGTTTGTGAGAGTTTGAAGCTTTTTATAAATCCCAGAAAAAAACATATTTTTAAAGCTAATTCGTTCCTGTGGGTGTGACACCCATTGATTATATTAAGGGACACTTTGATTATATCACTTGATTAGAACACTTTAGGGCTTTTGATTGGACTATATTAGTGAGGTATGATCCTGGCTGCAAGTTAGAAACTCTGATGATGATTTCAATGAATTCCCTAGGAGAAACTAACTGACTGAAGTACATAGAAATTCTTCTTTCTGACTGCTGAAATAATCAGTCCTTCCTTTAATTCCTTCACCTGATAGCATGACATCTTTCATTACTGAAGGCAAACTCCTTTGCTGATTGTAGATGTAATCAGCCATAGACACAATCAACTGATTTATAACTTAAATCCACAAATTACCTTTACAGTAGCCATCAGTCCAATTTTTGCTTGACCAAATAGCTGGACACCATAACTTAGCCAATTTGACACATGAACTCAACTAATACATTTGCTAATTCTCATTCTCTTTCTAACCATTATATTCTCCATAAATCTATTCATTCCAGTTTTATTTAAAATAAGCCACTAAAAGGATCAGTTATACCATTCTGAAAATAATTATTAATATTGTTTTAAATTTTGAAACCAACATTACTGTCAAATCCCCAGATTCTATAAAAATGTTAATAATTGTCCCGATACTTTCCATAATAAATTATAGAAACGAATGGACACATTTGTTTTACGCTTCACATTTACTTACTCTTAGTTTCCTCCAGTCTTAATCAGTTCCTCTGGCTTTTCTTGGCTTTTGTGACTTTGACACATTAAAAGCCATTTTTTAGGTAAGGACCTGTTAAGTCCACTAGTAAATACCATCCACATGATTTAAAGGATGTCAGGTGGAAGTCTTTTTTTTTTCTCTTGAGGCATCCCTCAGCAGGGGATAAGTAAGACCTAAGCCTACTAATGCTATTCCATTCCTGTGTACTTTATACACGTACTCCCTTATTCTCCAGTGAATGGCAGTCTGAACCCTTATTTTACAGCCAAGATAACAAGGAATGATGCATCCCAGCTTTGATTTTTCCTTTATACTTGTGGTATTCTTCTGGTTGGTTACAAAAATCATATATATATATCTCCTTTTATTGAAATGTATAAAGTAAATTATAGGAAGGCAAATGTCAGGCTTTTCAGAGCTATGCTGTGGAAAATTAGTGTTAAATTATAAGGCCCAACTTTTTAGTGTAAACATTGGATTACCACATGGCAAGTGAATAGGAAGTACCTTGACCTGCAGTAGGTCTTTTAGTGCATTCATGCCAATAGGTATATTTTATAAAATATTATTTATATTGCTACACTCTATCCATAATATATTTAAACAGTTGTTGTTTTTAACCAATTTCCAATTAAAGATTTAATTGTGAAAAACAAGTTAAATTCTTTCCATTTTACTCTTTAAAAATTCTTTTATCAATATTATTGGCACACCTGACATTATTTTACTAATGGAATATTCCTAAAGCCCTAGCAAGCTTCTTGTATTAACTCTTCCATGCATAATTTATAAAGTATTTGAAATATTAGAACTGTAAACTTAAACTAGTATTTAGTTCAGGTTAGGCTACAAAGAAAAGGTGTCAGGATTAAAGTTTAGTCAAGGCTTATGATCAAGTAATTAATTCTGAGATACAAGAATGTCAAGGTTGCAATGACCCTTGGTCAACAATTTTAGTTAATAGGCACAGAAAGTACAGGGTCATCTGTCAGGGATAATAAGGAACCCTAGTCATACCGTTTAAAATCCAAAAGGTCAAATTTTAATTTCACAAATGGGCACACTGAGATAGAATTCCAGAAAAGTTTGTTCCTACCACCTTTGTAGAAGATCCTATATTAAGATTTTCATTTTCTTTATGTTGCAAATAATTCCTTTGATTTGAATATATATTATCTCCTGTTCCTCATATCTAAATAAAGTGATTGAAATTTCCACATTAATTAGGAAGCCCTATACACATATTCTTAGAAGGTCTAATATGGTGGTTACCCAATGATGACAGAGTAATTCTACTACTATGTTTGAAATAGATCCAGTAGAAGATTCCTTTCTTGAGAAGAGACATTTTTTAATTTGGATTTTGAGCCCAAAGTAATGAATAATTAAGATTTTGTTCCATTCTTTATTCTGCTTCTCCTTTTCACACTATTTTCCTTGAAATAGCAGGCAAATAACAGAGCTCATTTACCAGGATAAAGATTTGAAATACACAAATGTTCCATTAATGTGATTATAACTTGTTTTGGTACCCTTGGAGCTATTTAATGCTTTTAGACAGGCATAGTGAGTTATTTTAATAGATACACAAGTAAAAAAGAAGAGACCTTTCAATTTGTATATCGTGCTGAGCTGAAATCTGTATTTAAATGCATCTGGGGCTCCCTTTCCTAGTTGGTTAGCAATTAATCATGATTACAGTGTTTGATTGCATAACTCCTACAGGCTATTACAGAGAGACTGTTTTCTAAGTACAATACCCAGATTCCATTGGTATGTTATGCCATTCTAATTTTCATCATAATGTAGACTAGAATTGTGGGGAATGTTACATGTTTTTTGTAAAGCAAAAATGATAATCACTATGAATTTGAGATGAAAGTCCTTATCATAATTTCACTTACAGAGAGTTCAAGATTATAATATCTGAAAGAGGATATGCTACTCAGTTACACAATCCTTCACAGTGGATTTCATTTAAAAAATAAAGGAAAGAAAAGTTAAATCTGTCAAAGTAGTGAGAAGGAAATTGTAGAGGAAGGATTATAGTTAATGCCATCCAGATGCAATTGTTCTCAAAATTCCATGAAACCTCTGTGAAATTATGGTAAATTCCTGGACATACTTTGATACCAGTTCTTAACCGTGAGACATTCTCACCGTTAAGGCTATTTACTTTTTATAGCAGTGTCTCAAATATATAAAACTATTTTAAAGTTTTTTGGGTGGTTTCCAGTAAGGTAATCTACTAAAGAACTATTAGAAAAATAAAATGATTTTTCCACAGATATATCAGAAATTTTACATGTAAAATTATGATTTTTCAATTAGAACCCTGATTATATCAATCAGACTAAGCTAGAATATGCTGCAGTAATAACCCTAAATTCTCAGCAGCTTAAAACAACCTAAATGCATTTCTCACTCAATCAATGCAAACATTGTGAGTTTGCTGGTGGCTATGCTTATACAATTGTCTTGTTTCATAATAGGGAGGTAATTATATAAAAATATTCTGTTAGTTTATGATGTGCCATGATTTTAATGTCAGTCTGAGCTAAAATCTAGACAAATCTGAAAACTTAGACAGTTGTTAATTCAAGTTACTTTGTATAGGATTAAAGTTATTACTTAATGGGCAAATTAGGAGGAGCCAGATATTTTAGAGCTTTGAGAGCCAAACTTTTCTGATTATCTCTGAAACTGCAAAATGGGAACTTCGGTGAACCCAATCTTCCACACAAATAAACTGGCAAAACAAATAAAATCAGCAATATCAGAACTCTGGAAATTAGAAGAAAACACAAAAAACGTTTTGAAAATTGTCTCTTCAAGATAAACTACTGAATTGCCATAAGATAGCAGCGTTTGCAGTGTTTCAAAATGGGATGAGTCCCATCTTCCTTCCCTCTGCAGCAGGCTGACATAGTTGGTGGGAAAATATGTCATCCTTTGCAGGATAATGTGGGTATTTTTGTCTCAGAGATTAGCTCAGCAAAAACATAAAAGAAAAAGAAAAAGCTATATTCTTAGAGCATTACTGAAAAGAAAATAAATCCCCTGGTAAAACTGCAGTGATCAAAGGCTGTGATTTCAGATGGGCCAAAAAAAAGGGTGGCAAAAAATATAAAATGAAGACTTTGAGAACCAGAAAATGATAAGGAACTTTGAAAATCTCCAATATGTTCCTGAGATTCTGGAAAGCTAAGTACATACAAAGGACTGAGTGCATGCCCAGGAAGACATGAGAAAAAGGAGAAATCATTCATTCAGTCCTGGATGGCCTTGAGGCGCTGTAAAAGCAAGAAGTGATAACTACATTTGTGTTGTATACTGCTTGAAGGAGGGAGGTGTGTTTTCACGTTTAAAGTCCTTGGGTAAAGGGTAGGAGACACACTGACAAAGCATCTAAGGAAATATTCTGAGTTATCACTGGCTAACCATTAAATTACACTGACCCAGATTTGACTCTGATGAATTTAAGCTTAAAAATAAAAACAAAAACTAAAAAAGAAATAATAAGCTAGTTGTGAAATTAGTTGCCAAAAAAAGGAATTACTCCAAAAAAGTTGCTAAACAAATAAGAAGCACAAACAATATAATAGCAACAACAAAAACTACAACAAAAATCAGTAATAACAATAAATCCTGTTGAGAAAGGAATTGGATATCAGAGCTTTTACAATATATTATCTAAAAAGTCCATTTTCAACAAAAAAATTTGTGTGACATGCAAAGAATTAGGAAAACATAACATAAGATTAGGGACAAAACGAGTCAACAGAACATGTCCCTGAGTGAGACCAAATATTGGACTTAGTAGATAAAGATAACCAATCATTTAGTATAAATATATTTAAAAAGCTGAAGGAAACTATGGCTAACAGATTTAAAGAAAACATGATGACTATATCCCATCAAATATAGAATATCAATAAAGAGATACAAATAATAACAAAGAATCAGGTTCAGATTCATTCTTGAATAGAAAAGTAAAATAAATGAAATGAAAAATTAACAACAGAGGGAAATGGATGTGGCTCCACTGATAGAGTATCCACCTACCATATAAGAGGTCCAGGTTTCAATCCCAGGGCCTCCTGGCCCATGTGGTAAACTGGCCCATGTGCAGTGCTGCCATGAACAAAGAGTGCTACGTCACACAGGGTGCCCGCCATGTAGGGGAGTGCGCAAGGAGTGAGCTCTGCAAGAGAGTTGCCCTGTGCAAAAAAGCGCAGCCTGCATTGGAGTGGCACCGCACACACGGAGAACTGATGCAGCAAGATGATGCAACAAAAAAGACAAAAATCCCTGGTGCCACTGAGAATGTAAGTGGACACAAAAGAACACACAGCGAATGGGCACAAGAGAGCAGGCAATGGGGGGGGGGGGGCAGGAAGAAAATAAAGCATATTTTAAAAAATTTAGCAACGGATATGAGCTGGAAGAATCCGTGAACTTGAAGATAGGACCACAGACATTATACAGTCAAATGAACAGAATTAAAGAATAATGAAAAATATAGTCTCAGAAACCTGTGGAGCACAATCATGTATGTCAATATATGCAAAAAGGCAGTCAGTATAAGAGGGAAGAAAGAGAACGAAGCAGAAACTTAATTGATGAAAGAATGTCAGAAAACTATCAAATCTGGTGAAAAATTTTCGTCTGTATTTCCAAGAAGTTTTATGAACTCCATACAAAAAGATCCAAACCAAATTGCAACATAGTCAAGTTTACAAAAGACAAAGACAAAAAAAATCTTGAAAGCAGCACAAGAAAAATTATTTAATACATATGAGGGATCAGCAATAAAATTAAAATCTGATTTCTCATTAGATAACATAGAGGCAAAAGACAGCAAAATGGCATCTTTAATGTAATGAAAGAAAAAGATTTTCAACCAGTAATTATATATCCAGTAAAATATTCCTTCCAAAAAAATGAAGGATAAACTAAGACATTCTATGATAAATAAAAACCAAGAGAATTTCTTGCTAGTAGTCCTGCCCTACAAGAATACTAAAGTGAGTTCTTCAGGTTGAAATGATAGAGCACTAGACACTTACTTAAATCTACATGAAGGAATAAAGAGGACTGCTTAAGGTAACTACATAAATATAGAAAAGACATTATAAATGCATTTTGAAATACTTTTTTATCTTATCTGATTTTTTTTTAAACTGCAGAAAAAGTAATTATAAATCATTGTTGATGGGCTTAAAAAGTACAAAGATAAAAAGTAATATTTATTTCAGGGATGCAAGGCTAGTTAACCATTTGAAAAAATCAATCAGTATTTACAATATAGTATTAAAATAAAAAAGAAAATACACATGATTATCTCAATGGATTCAGAAAAAAATTATGACAAAAAACTGAAAACTTACTGTAAACCTTCATTAATTGAGACATTGTGGCACTGCCACAACTATAGACATATAGATCAATGGAACACAACTAAGCAACCAGAAATAAACTACATTTATGGTCAATTTATTTTTGAAAAGGATGCCAAAATAGCTCAATGGGAAAGATTAGTCTTTTCAGCATATATTTCTAGGACCTCTGGATATCCACGTGTAAAAGAATGAATTTGGACCCTGGGCCTCACACCACATATCAAAATTGACAAAAATATAATACAGGACTAAATATTGAGGTAAAACTAGCTCATCCTCTTAGAAGAAAACAGAAGCACATCTTCAATGCCTTCATTAGGAAATAGTTTCTTTTAATCAAAGACAAGTAATTCAATTGAAAATTATCAAAGAATTTGAATAAAGATTTCCCTTAAGAAAATATACATCAATGAACTGGAAATCAACTACACAAAAAATTATTTTATACCCACTAAGATGGCTGAAGTGAAAAAAAATACTATAAAAAATATTGGTGAAGATGTGAGGAAATGAGAATCCTCTTACATTGCTGGTGGGAATGGAAAATAGTGCAGCTGTCGAGGAAAATATTTTGACACATCTTCAGACAGTTAAACATAGAATTTACCAGGTCCCAGCAATTCCACACAGACGCAAATACACAAAAGCAATGAAAACATATGTGCACCTACAAAACCTTATACATGGATGTTTTTAGCAACATTATTAATCAGAATTAGTGTAAATCAAAACAAAATAAATGGTCATAAACTCATGATTGAATAAGTAAAATGTGGTGCATCTATACAATGGAATGTTAATCAACATTAAAAAGCAATGAAGGACTGAGACATGTTACAACATGGATGACCTGTGGAAATGTTCTGCTAAGTGAAAGAAGCCAGCCATGAAAAAGTATATATTGCATCATTCAATTTATATGAAATGTCCGGAATAGGCGAACCTAGAGATACAGACAATATATTGATGGTTTCCAGATTCTAGGTGTAGGGTGGATGAGCAGTAATTGAAAATAAGTATGATGTTTCTTTACAAAATGATGAAAATTTAAAAATTAAACCAGGATAATGGTCACACATATCAATGAATATAACAAACTCACTGAACTGTACACTTTAAATCAGTTAGTTTTATGGAAAGTGACATATATTAAAGCTTGTTTGTTTCTAAATTTTGGTTACTATGACTAAAGCCACCATGAATATTCATATCCATGTTTTATGTGAAAATATTTTTTTCCTCTTAGATAATTATGTAAATAGTGGATTGTGTAAATACTGTATGTATAACTTTAAAAGAAATTATTGAATGTTTACCAAAGTAGAAAGAACTATTTTATATTCCTACCAACAATATACAAAGGCTTCTGTTACATCTTTACACGTGGTATTGTCAGTTTTCTCGATTACAGTCATTCTAAAAATTATATAGTTCTAAGTTCAATAGTGGTTTTAATGTTTATTTCCATAATGACTATCAATTTTTTTATTGACTTTGTAATAATATTACATTAAAAATATATATGTGAGGTCCCATTCAACCCCACCCCCCACCCTACCTCTCCCCCCCCAACAACACTCGTTCCCATCATCATGACACATCCATTGGATTTGGTAAGTACATCTTTGGGCACCTCTGCACCTCATAGACAATGGTTCACATCATGGCCCATACTCTCCTCCATTCCATCCAGTGGGCCCTGTGAGGATTTACAATGTCCGGTGATTACCTCTGAAGCACCATCCAGGGCAGCTCCATGTCCCAAAGACGCCTCCACCTCTCATCTCTTCCTGCCTTTCCCCATACCCATCGTCCACCATGTCCACTTTTCCCAATCCAATGCCACCTCTTCTATGTGGACATTGGATTGGTTGTGTCCATTGCACCTCTATGTCAAGAGGAGGCTCAGATTCCACATGGATGCTGGATGCAATCCTCCCATTTTCAGTTGTAATCACTCTAGGCTCCATGGTGTGGTGGTTGTCCTTCTTCAACTCCATCTTAGCTGAGTGTGGTAAGTCCAATAGATCAGATTGTAGGTGCTGGAGTCTGTTGAGGCTCAGGACCTGGCTATCACATTGTCAGTCCAGAGATTCAAATCCCCTAAATATATCTTAAACCCCAACATTAACTGCACCTCCAGCACATTAGCATGAAAGTCTTATGAAGGGAGATCCCATCTGAGTCCAGATTCATCACACATAAACACCATTTCCAAAGAGGGGCCATCTGCCCTGGTAGTTAACCCCATCGGCCATGACCATAACTCCCATGGGTCTCTTTAGCCCTCAAAGGAACCAATATCTGGGGGTTGTATCTGCTTTATCTGTCTCTCTGACTCTGCTCAGTTGTGCATGAGGGCAATCCTTCTGCCAGCCTCCAGACTCTTTAAAGATATTTTCATGTGATTGTTTTTCACATATATATCTGCATTGATAAAGTGTCTACTCAAATAATTTGGTGTTTTTATTGTTTCTTGTTTTAATATGCTGATTTTGAAGTTCATTATATATTCTGGTTATGAGTCCTTTATCAAATATGTGTTTGAAAATACATATTCCCTGTTTATGGCTTATCTTTTCATTGCTTCTACAGTGAATTCCAAAGAGCAGAAATTCTGAATTTTGATAAATTAGAAGCCCATGGTCTTATTTTATAGATTGTGCTTTGGTTGTTTGCTTATAAGAAATTCTCACCTGCCCTCAAATCACAAATGCTTTTCTCTTATGGTTATTTTAAGTTTAATATCTTTTAATTTCACATTAGTATATTGAATAAATATTGAGTTATGTATAGTGAGTGGTATGGATTGAGGGTTTTTTTAAAGAATATTTATGTACAATTTTTCTAGCAAGATTTGTTGAAAACACTATTATTTCACTGTTGAATTGCCTTTGCACATTTTATGAAACCAATTTTGCAGTATATATGTGAATCTATGTTTGGACTATTCTGTTCTATCATTTTGTCTGTCAAGTTTCCAAAACCACTGTCTTGAGTACTGTAGCTTTAAGTAAGGCTTGATATCAGGTATTGTGAATCTTTCAAAGTTATTCTGTTTTAAAATTGTTTGGGCTAGTGTAGTTATTTTACCTTTTCATGTAAACGTTTTAATGCATTTGCCAATCTCTATAAAAAGAAAAAAGTATTGCTGTGAGTTTGATTTGAACTGTGCATTGACTTACAGATCACTTTAGGGAAAAAGACATCTTAAAAACATTCAATCTACTAATATACGTAAACACCATACATTTCTCCATTTGTTTAGTTCTTTGATTTCTTCCATGAGTGTTTTGAAACATTGCTACTAACCACGGTCTATAGTTTACACTGTGGTTTATTCTTAATTCCAATGCCCTAAAAATGCCCTATGTTCTACCTATTTTCACTCCCCCTCCTTTCAGAACCTCTGGTACCCACTATCTTTACAACAATGTTACAAAAATCGTCTGTTACTATAATACTAATAATAAGCCTACTTTGGTCCATGGCTACATTCCCTCTCACGTTTGTTCATTCCTCAACCTTGGGATTTTAGGATGGTGCCCACTCTGCCTCAGACTGAGAGGTGCTTAGATCACATGGGGCAGATGGGTGGAACTGTCTTGCTTGCATTTGCAGACACTTAGAGAAACTACTTTTACTAGACATTGCCTATGTACTCAAGAGATTCTTGCTCCTTTGTTTGAGAATATGGCAGGATTCCCCAAGAAGGAAGTCTAATATTTTGTTGTTTATAGTGTGGATCTCTACTAACTGAGATAATAAACACCCTGTGACAAGATGAACACCCTCATATTCTATAGAAGCATGCTCCCGACCATCTGATCACACCAGCACCCTGCACCAGAGAACCTTTCCTGTCATATTTGCCAAAGGAACATTCCCGCAACTGTATTTTCAACCACAAACCTCCACCTCCCCAGAGTTCACCTGTTCCTTCCTCCAGCCCTCCCCCCAGTTCCATTGATAGTCCAACCCAACCCTCAAACTCTACTCACCCCCACATCTCTGCACCATCAGTCCTATCCAATGCCAAGACACCATCTTCTGCCTTATCATACCTTTTCCCCTTATTGAGCATTTGCTTACCAGTCTACTCCCTATCTCCTGGGAACCTAGCTTCCCTGACTCTTTCTCTGTGAGTCTACTCAACGCCCTTTGGTTATATCAGTGAGGTCTTGCAATATTTATCCTTTAATGAATGGCTTACTTCAGTCAACATAAGGTCTTTGAGATCCATCCATGTTTTCATGAGTATCAATACTTCATTCCTTCTTAAAGCTGAGTCATATTTCATTGTACATATATACCATATTTTGTTCTTCCATTCATCCATTGGTGGACACTTGGGTTGATTTCAACTTTTGGCAGTAGTGAAGAATGTTGCAATGAACATTAGTGTACATATATCTGTTCATGTCCCTGTTCTCAACAGAGAAACAGACAACAATGGTTTTTTCACAATGGTTGTACCATTCTACATTCCCACCAGCACTGGATGAGTGTTCCCTTTCCTTCACATACTTCCCAACACTTGTAGTTTTCTGTTGTTTGTGTGTGTGTGTGTTTTGTTTTTAATAATAGCCAGTCCAATAGAGGCCAGATGATATCTCATTGTGGTTTTGATTTTCATTTCCCTAGTAGTAGTGATGATGAGAATTTTTTCATGTGCTTTTCAGTCATTAGTATTTCCTCTTTGGAATAGTGTCTATTCAAGGCTCTTGTCCATCTTTTAAAATGGATTGTTGGTCTTTTTAATTTTGAGAATTAGGCTTTCTTTATATATTCTGGATAAATGTTTACCATTTATCAGATAAATGTTTACCAAATATTTTCTCCCATTGAGTAGGCTGCCTTTGTACTCTCTTGACAAACTCCTTTGAACCAAAAAGATTTTCCAGGTCCACCCACCCTATCTCCTCTCCCCACTATTCATTCCTCCTCCAGAGCTGAGAGGGTGACTGTCCCCATACCTGTTTCCCCCACAGGTCCCCTGCCCTTGTGATCCTGCTGGGTACTAGGATGCAACCCTGTTTGCCTGGTAGCTTTTCTCACTATCGGAGCCAGTCACTGGTCTTACAGACAAATCAGTTCCCTGGCTTCCCTCTCCCTGGGCCAAATGGGGTTCCCTCTCTAGCTGCCCTCTCCAATTGCCCTGTGGTCTCATGGTTTCCTTTTTTCCAGGTAAGTGTGCTTACCTTCCCACAGTTTCTGGGGGAGGAGTGCAGCCTGCCATTCTGTACTCTGCAATCTTGAATCCACTCTATGGGATTGATGGAAGCTAGAAGAGATGAAGTGTTCATAGATTTGGCAGATTCAGGGGAGCTTCTCCTTTTTTTTCCTGTCACCAATGGGCCAAATTACTGTAAGAAATATAATCTACATTTTTCTTTTGCTTTAAAATTGTGAGGGTGAATTGAACAGTTTCTAAAACTATTCCTGCTATAAAATGTTTGGATTCTGTCAGCATAAACAACCATTTTCAACTGATTGTCTTAATGAAGTTGGGGGGAATCAGGGATGAAGGGTTCCTCTAAGTTCTTGGCTATGTCACATAAAAGAATTTAAGAGCATGTCTCTTTAGCTAGACCAGTTGTTTATTGAGAAACGGGAGAAAAAGATAAGGCAACTGAACCTGCAAACTTAGGCTTCTCTAGGCAGAGAGCATTTTGGGTTTGCGGGGCTTATTTTTTAATAAGCTATTACTTCTTCCTTTCATAATTTTGGGAAGGGGTCCCAAGTATTCGCTATTCTGATTGGTTACCCCACCCCTTAGTTTGCCAGGGGTTCAATGTGAGGCCTTTTGATGGTATTCAGGGCTTTCCCTTGACCCTGAATGAGAACTCATTCCAATCTCATTCAAAATGGAGTGCCCAAGGGGTTCTTCTGGCAGCATTCTTGGTGCCAACCTTTCCCTCAGGGGGTTTCTAGGAAGGATTCCATCATCACATGTTCCATGGCTATGTTTTTCTGCCAGGTCTTAGACTCATCTTCCCTTTTCCTAAACTCACTGTCATTTAAGATGACAAAAATTACCTTTTTAAAGTTATTAATAGGCACTCTGGGGGACTATGACTGCTCCCAGTCCCCCTCTTTAGGCTGACGCCCACCTGACAGTGGTCCCTACCCAATGCCTTCAGCCCTTCACTCCTCCAGCCTGGTAACCATGGAGGTCAATTCAGCCTCTACTTCCCTCTGTCTTCCCCATGCCATAGAGAACAGGTCAAGTTGCCAGAGTCTTGGCTCACAGCTAGTGACGGTGGTGGCACGACCACCTACCATGGATTCCCTGTTCAGTTAATGTGTTAAGAACCATTGACATTTGAATATCAGAAGTGAAGATAAAATATCTCAAAAGTTATAAGTGCCTCCACTTTTCATTCAGAGAGTTCAGTGTGTACAAAATCAGTTTCTGTCATAACATCAAATTCCATTTCAACTTCTGCAGACATTTTTTCTCCTGTTTGAGGGTCCTGAGGAAGTCTAACAAATTAGGAGAAGTGGAAGAACCACCCTTGCTTCCAGGAGAAATTATTAAAGACATGGCCAAAACTATAACTCATATATGCCCAGTCATTAATGCTATACAAGGAATTCTGACTGTCACAATTACAGGCTATATTTCAAAACATGAAACTGGAGCCTCCATTTGTTTTAGATGTTTCTCACAGTGTCATAAGTAGAGTAGAAAAAATTGATGGTGCTCCAGTTGAAGTGAAATTTCTTGTGTACCAGAAACTTTGCGCAAGTTATACTGAATTCAGTTTGCTCATAAATCCGAGGGATGAACAAGTAGATACACATTTAAGAATCTAATGAAATATGCATTTTCTGTCTCTAATAATCTATCCCTCTTTGCTTTTGAATGCAAAGTATTCCCTGAAAATGGGTGGAAGCTATAAGATATTCTTTTGGAGTATAGAAAATAGGGGATTTCTAATGAAAGCTGGAGAAGATAAACAATATGAGCTGTGCACCACATATTCCACCCTCTTGATTGTGCCAACAAACATTCTTAATGAAGAATTGAAGAGCATGGCATCATTCAGATCATGAGGCCTAATCCCAATTTTATCATGGATTCGTCCTTAAGTCAAGCCACAATCACTTGATGTAGTCAGCCTAGTGTGTGAGTGGGAAGTGGAACAAAGAGGATGAAAAATAGCTTCAAGCAATCATGGGCTCCTGTGCCCAGTCTCACAAAATCTTTATATTCAGTATCTGGCTAAATGTTAATGCTGTTACCAATAAGGCAAAGCATGGAGGTTATGAAAGTGAAGATGCTCAACAAAATACAGAGCTAGTTTTTCTGGACATTTACAATATTCATGTTATTAGAGAGTCATTATGAAAACTTAAGGAGGTTGTGTAACTCAACAATGAGGAAAATCACTGGTTGTCTAACTTGAAATCTGCTTATTGACTAGAACATGTTAAGCTTATTCTTTCAGGGGCTCTTAGGATTACTGACAAGGTAGACTCACGGAAAACGTCTTTGGTAGTACGCTGCAGTGATGTTTGGGACCACCTAGCTCAGCTAACTTCCCTGGCCATGCTTATAATGTTGGATGGTACTTTCGAACCATTCAAGGATTTGAAGTCCTTGTGGAGAAAGAATGGTTAAGTTGTGGACAATGATTTCAACTAAGAGTTGGTTATGGAGATAGGAATCAAGCAGATGCAAACAGATCACCTGTTTTCCTTCAGTTCATTTACAGTTTCTGGCAAATGACAAAATAGTTTTCTACAGCATTTGAATTCAATGACTATTTTCTCATTAACATTTTGGACCACCTATATAGCTGTATACTTGGAACATTCCTCTTCAACAGTGCACAACAGAAAGGAAAAGAAATCTTCCCAAATGAGCTATGTCATTGTGGTCTTACATAAATAGCCACCTTGAGGACTTCACTAATCCTCTCTTGAAGAACTATTTAATCATGTCCTTTATCCAGTAGCCAGCATGTACCACCTAGATCTCTGGGTAGGATATTACATAAAATGGAATCCACAGATGAAGTCACAGGAGCCCATTCACAACTGATATAAAAAACTTCTTCTTAAAGGAGCAGAACTTCAAAAAAAAGTTGATGGAAAAAAAAAGTTAATGGACTGTAAGGAGAAATTTCTGACCAATCAACCTTATTCTCAGAAAGAACCAGTTCTCCTGCACAGTATGTTACTCCTGTGCAAACTGTTACTTTAAAGGACTGTTAGATAAGGATATATCATGGCTATGAACTCTTGTTTACAATGGCAGTTTTATGAGTAAAAAGTCTGAGTTTGGAACCCATCTGTGAGAGAAAGTTCAACCACTTTATTTTAAATCTCCCTAGGATATGTTTAATTGTAGCAGTGCAGGTGGTATAAGTGAAATAACCCCATATATAAATATATGATTATAACACTAATCTTATAAGACACCCAAGGGATATAAAATGCTCATTCCTGGATCTGCACTGGGAAAAGATTTTTAAAAAAGAAAAATACTGTCTTAGAATTTTTGACACCTGATTAAACTAAAATAAAAATCATTTAGAAATATACCTCTAATGTAGCTCATTAAAGAGGAAGTAGAGTCACAGTGTTCAAACCAAATCAACACTATCAACATGAGATTCTGCAGTATCAAACATACTGGGCCCTGGTATCCTTCCCCAGAATGGGGTTTGCTATTTTGTTGTAAGTTACTATGTTGTAATCCACTTAATTTGGTCACTTTTGATATTACAATTTTTCATATAATGGTATTTAAAAATTATTACTCTTATTGATATAACTTACTTATTTAAGATACATTAGTTAGATATTCCAAAATGATGTCTTATAGAAGGAGGTGCTGGGGTGAGGGGAAATGAAGCTGTCCAGGCATTCAAAAAATCCTGTCTACATCCTTCAGGTTAGCTTCCATTTACTCAGTTATCAGAAACATTATGAAAGATATATTTTTAAAAAAACTCATCATCTACTCTGTTTCATTTCACTTACATTTTTTTCTGTCCACGGAAGTTAAATGGTAAGTTTTGAGGCAATATTTAAAAATTTTACTAGAATTGATTTTTTTCTGAAGTCTGTATAAATAGTTTATAGTGAGAAGCATTATATTCATATTTTACCTAGAAATCATTTACTACTTTTCCTCTTTGCAAATTCTTTAATTCCATGGAATGAATAAGTCTACCAAAGAACATCTTAAAATGAAGATGTATTACAATCTCAATGTCAGGAAAGGAAATCTTGCTTCACTGTTTACCTGCTACAATAAAAACTCAGCCCTAGTGTAAACATTTGACTCCCTGATGTTTATTTTACTCTCTCAATATGAAGGGTCATATATAAAGTCCCATAGCAAAGGAACTTCTTGTCCCTTGGGTCTTTAATTAAAACTTTGTCTTTAAAAATGTAATTAATAAAGCAAAGAGATGAAAGTATAATGCAAATTGAATTTTTCTCAAATTTTTGTGAGAATTCTCCATAGAATTATGTCTTTACCTTATGCATCAGTGACACAGATGTTAGGTTAACATCTATGCGGTAAATGAGTGGCTAGTTTTAACTTTAAAATAAATTTCATTTTGTGTTCATCTGCATGTTTCTTGCACATTATACTAAAGCTGAGACTACAAAATTACAACTAGCAGAATACTTCAAAGCTGGTAGGTAAGGTTTTGGTTGAATAAATAAAATTATGCTTATTTAATTTACAGAGATGATATTAGCAGATTGTACATTACCATTTATCTAGCAACATAAAATTCTCTTCATCTTCATAAGCATGTACTATTTCAATGATTGTGACAGAGTGAACCCTGTTTATCAAAGAATTTTTGCCTTAAGCAAGACAAAATATTTTTTAAAAGCTTAGAAAGATCTAAAGCTTATCTCTAGAGGACATCAGCTTCTGCTATTATGGTGTATAAAAGTAATTTGCCATAAAAATGCAGGCAGTCTGCTAACTAATTTCAAATGTTTACATGAATGCCCAATCAAAAAAATCACCAAAAATTTGAGGAAAATGGACACTGTGAAAGAGAAATAGTTGCAACAAAATGAAGAATATAAAACTGAAAAAAAAGGCTATTATCACAAGAAAAGAAAATCAAAATTGTATATGAATATACTGTATAATAATCATTCCGTAGTTTCATACTTAATCCATTCTCCTTAATAATAATGCCACATCATCTTCTTTTTTCCCAATCTTCCTCCATACAATCCATACTATCTGCTGATGGCATTAATTTGTTCTATCACTGAGAATATTGAAGCAGATTCCCATACTATTAGGTACTCATTGACCAGCATTTACACACATATGCTTAATTGTAATTCTTACTTCCGCCTATAACTTTCCATGCTTCCATCTAAATGACATCTGTATTAGTCAGGGTTCTCTAGGAAAACAGAATCAACAGAAGATATCTGTCAATCGTATGCAATTTCATAAGAGTCTCTCACGTCACTGTGGAGTGCACAAGTCCAGGTTCTGCAGGCAGGCTGCAACCAGGGACTTTGATGAAACTCCAGTGAAGGTCCTTGATGAGTTGCTGGGAAACATTGGCTGTCCAAAAATGAGCTAGGAAATTCTCTTTCTGAATGCTGAAATCATTTCCCATCATTGCTGATGAAAATCTCCCTGATTGATGTAGATATAATCAGCTATGTATGCAGTAAAGTCACTGGTGTTTAAAGTCCATAAATGTCATTGTATTACAATTAGCCTAGTGCTTGCCTGACCAAATAACTGGGCACAAGCTGACACACTAATATCTAATCATTTGTGTTCCGGTGTCATTTTCCCTGAACTTTACTGTTCATTTCTTGATCAGTTCTCTACCTTCTTTCACCTATATTTCATTTTCTACAAAATAAAACCATTGGTTAAAATATCAATTATTTTTCAAATCTGAAAGATATTTCTCTTAATCTTATTTGCCAACTATGGTTCTTTTGTATCAAATCTCCACAAAGCAGTTATCTGTATACTCTGATTCAATAATTCTACTTCCATTTCATACTATACTTACAAAAAATAGGATCTGCCTCACAACCTTTATGAAAACTATTGTCAAAGCTAATAATGACATAAATGTTGGTAAGTAAAAAGGTCCATTCTCTGTCCTTGTTCTAGTAAAAATATTTGGCAGCATTTGAAATGGTTGATTACAAATAATTTCTTCTCTCACTTTCCAGTCACTATACTTTTCTTGCTTTCTTTTCCTTTTTTTATGCAACTTCTTTTATTGTATGAATCTAGGTAATTTAGATTCATACGCAATTGTCGGAAATAATAATTATCTTTATATCTTCACCGTTTCCCCCAATGGTAACTTCTTGTAAAACTATTGTAAAATATTACAACAAAGATATTGGCATTGATGGAGTAATTATACAGAATTTTCCATTACCGGATGGTTCACTTAAATTGCTCCTCTAAAGCCACATGAAATTCCTTCTGCCTCCATTTCATTCTTAATACTTTGAGACCACTAACCTGATCTCTATTTCTATAAATTTGTGATTTCAAGAATAAAAAAAAATAATCATATAATCTACAACCTTTGTAACCTTTTGGGATTGTATTTTTCAGTCAGCATAATTCTCTGGAGAGTCATCCAGGTTGTTATGCCCATAGATAGTTTGCACCTTTTAAATACTAAACAGTATTCCATGATACTGCATTTCTTTAACCATTCATCTAGTTTAACCATTCATCCAGGCTGTTTGTATTTTTTGGCTTTAAGGTACAAAGCTGCAGTAAACAGTCATGCACGAGTTTGTTTCTTTTCCGTATAGGTTTTAATTTCTGGGATAAATGTCCATCAGTGCAATTGCTAGATTTTGTGATGGTGCATTTTTGTTTTTTTAATAAGAAACTTCCAAACTGTTTTCCACTTTTTCTGTACCCTTTTACATTCCTAAAAGCAATGTATAAGTGATCCAATTTCTCCATATTCCCAAGAGCATATGGTGGAGTTAAAAGATATATACATATTATTTTCTTACTTAGCCGTTCTGATAGGTTTGTAGTGATATCTCACTGGCTTTAAGCTACATTTTCCTAACGGGTAAGAATATTAAATATCTTTTCATATGCTTAATTTCCATCTGTATATCCTATTCAGTAAAATGTCTCTTCATGTCTTCAGCCATTTACTAAATGAAATGTTTGTTTTATACTATTGAGATATGAAAGTTATTTATATATTTCAAATCCTATGATTTTGTTGGCTATGTGGTTTGCTAATATTTTATCCCACTATGCCGCTTGTCTTATCTTCTTAAAAAGGCATTTTTTTCTGAGTGAGTTTTTATTTATGATGAAGTCCAGTTTATCACTTATCCTTTTTATGGATCATGCTTTTGATGTGAGTCTAAGAACTCTGACTAGCCAGGCATAGTCAAGACTTCTCCCCTTGTTTTTGATTTTTCCTAAAAATTTCATATTTTTCATTTTCCACTTAAGTAATGTTTGTAGTTGTTTTGTACTAGGTGTAAAACTGACATCGTCTCCCACTTCCCAATGAATATTCAATTGCTCCAGCACCATTTATTGAAAGGGTTATTTTTCTTCTTAATGATCTGTTTATCATACTTGTTACAAATAAGTTGGGCACATTCGTGTAAGTCCATTTCTGGGTTCCATACTTTATACAACTGATCTATGTGTGTCTTCTTCCACCAATACCACCCTATCTTGACCTTTGTTGAAACTGTATAGATTGTTTTTTCTGATTATATCTTCAAAACTGTTGTAGCAGTTTTACTTCTTTTGCTTTCCATATAAATTTTAGAATAATTTTGTCTGTATTTACAAAAAAAGTCCCAAGGACAGAGTGGAGTTTTGCCCAAGGATGTACCACAAAGAAAACTGATTTTGATGAAACTCTGGATCTAGAGTAGTTACTGAAATGATTTAAGGCATTTGAGATGTTGTGACAGAATGAATGCATTTTGTGTGAAAGAAGAAATAATGGCATTTTGGGGTCCAAAGGGCAGATTATAGTGTATTGAGTAATAACAGAGTAAATGTGTTCTTAATTTCAACCCACATTTCTTTGAGTACAAACCCACTTATATGTGTTATTTTTAAAATATTTTTAAGATGTTATTTTTAGTGATGCTATGGCCAACCAAATCAGCATAGACCTTAATCCATATTACTGAATTACAAGGAGAACCTTGAAGTCACAGGAGCCAGAAAGAAGTCAGTCTCATGTGATGGGAAGCAGAAATGAATGTGGGAACCCCAAGAAATGCTGGCAGTTAGCACCAGAATATTTCTGACTCCAGGAGTGAGAAAGTCCACTGATATCTTGATTTTGGACCTCTTGTAGCCTGAACATAGTGAGCCAAAATTTTTCTATTTTTAAGCTAAAACCAGTTTGTGATATTTGTGATAGCAGGTCTGGCAAGCTATGATACTTTGTTTCTCATTCTTCATTAAGCATAATGTTATCTGTAGTTTTTTTTTTTAATAGATGTTCTTATGTTCTTTAAGAAACTGAGGCAATTACCCTTTATTGTTATTTTTCTGAAATTTTTGAATTTTGTCAAATGTTTTTCTGCATTAATGGTTATAGTCGAGACAGATAAAGTAGATACAACCCCAGGTATTGGTTCTTCTGAGGGCTACAAAGACCCACATGTTTTATGGTCATAGCAGATGGAGTTTACTGCCATGTCAGTTGGCCCTTCTTTGGAGCTGGTGTTTCTGTGTGATGGAGCTGGACTCAGATGTGATCTCTTTTCCCAAGCCTTTCCTGTTACTTTACCAGAGTTGTTGTTGGTGCTGGGGTTTAAGATATATCTAGGGGATCTGAAGCTCTGGACTGACCATGTGGTAGCCAGGCCCTGAGCCTCAACAGACTTGCAATTCCTACACTCTGATTTATTGGACTTACCCGACTCAGCTAACATGGAGTTGAAGAATGTCAAACACCACACCATGGGGCCAAGAGTGCCTACAACTGAAAGCAGGAGGATTGCATCCAGCATCCATGTGGAATCTAAGCCCCCTCTTGACATAGATGTGGAATGGACACAACCAATCCAAGTCCACAGGATGGAGGAATAGAGTATGGATTAGGGTGGACTTATTGATATTCTATTCATGAACTATTGTGGTTAGTAATTGAAGGAAATGTGGCATTGGTGTGGAAAAATTGGCCGTGGTGGCTGCTGGGTGTGGGGAATGGGGGGAAGAGATGAGATGTGGAGGCATTTTTGGGACTTGGAGTTGTCCTGGGTGATGCTGCAGGGACAGTTACTGGACATCGTATGTCCTCCCATGGCCCATTGGGTGGAACGTGGGAGAGTGTGGACTATAACGTGGACCATTGACCATGAGGTGCAGTGGTGCTCAGAGATGTATTCACCAAATGCAATGAATGTCTCACGATGATGGAGGAGATTGTTGTTATGGGGGGAGAAGTGGGGTAAGGGGGGTGGGGGGTACATGGAGACCTCATATTTTTTGAATGTAATATTTTAAAAAATGAATAAATAAATAAATAAATAAATTTTTAAAAAATTGTTATAGTCATCAATTTTTATTCCTTTGTCTGTTTATATGGTGGATTGCATTAATTGATTTTCAAATATTAAAGAAATTTTGCGTTCTAAGTATTAACCCTATTTGAACAACATGTATAATTCTTTTTATATGTTACTGAACTCTATTTTCTTTTGTTAAGGATTTTTGTAACTATATTCATATGGGATACTTGTTACTAGTTTATTCTGAACTGTCTTTGTTGTGGGTATCGTGATGTAATACTTATTCATCAAATGGATGGGGAAGTACTATTTCCTCTTCTAGTTGCAGAAAAAGGTATAGAATTGGTGTTAATTCTTCCTAAAATATTTGGTAAGTTTCCCATGAAACCATATGGGCCTAGAAATTTCTCTTTTACGAGCTTTTAAATTACAAATTAATTTTCTCTTATATTTTATAGGACTATTAAAATTTTCTATTTCCTGTTGAGGGTGTTGTGGTTGTTACTGTGTTTCAAGAAATTGGTTCATTTTGTCTATGATGTCAAATATATTTCTGTGGAGTTGTTCATAGTATTCCTTTATTATTATTGTTATTATTATTTTTAATAAGCAACTTTTATTTATGTGGTTCCATTAAATTTATTTTTTATTATTTTTATTATTTTTATCCACCCTCCCCCCATGACTTGTTTGCTGTCTGCTCCCTGGACATTCACTATGCATTCCTCTGTGTGTCTGTATGTATTTTTATTTATTCCCTTCCCCTCTTGTGGCTTGCTTGCTGTTTTGCTCTGTGTCCATTCCCTGTGCACTCTTCTATGATTTTTTTTTTTTAACTTGTATCCGTTTTTGCTGCGTCACCTTGCTGAGTAAGTTCTCCACCGTGCTTGGGGGCTGGGCGGCACTCCATGGAGTGCAGGGGACCTGCCTTCACAAGGAGACCCTGGGACGTAAACCTAGGGCCTCCCATAAAGTAGATGGGAGCCCGACTGATTAAGCCACAGCCACGTCCCTCCTTTATTATATTTTATGTTTGCTGGGTTAGTAATGATATCCCTGTTTCATTTGTAATTTGGGAATTTATACCTTACATCTTTTTTCTTGTTTGTCCTGCTAGATGTTTGTGAAATTTATTGTTTTTTATTTCTCAAAAAATTCGCTCTTTGTTCCATTATTTTTCTATATTAGTTTTCTGTTTTCAAGTTTCTTGATTTCTGTTATTATCTTTATAAATTGTGGTTCTTCTTTCTGCTTTGTGTTTGCTTAGTCCTTCTCTATGTAGGTTCTTGAGTTAGAAACTTACATTATAGATTTGAGAATTTTCTTATATATTAATGAATTCACTGTATTTATAATGCTATATATTCCTGTCTGCACTGTGTTGGCACAATCTAACAGTTCTGATAATGTGTATTTTAATTTTTAGTCAGTTCATTGTATTCTTAAAATTTTCTATTATTTCTTTTTTGACCCATGGATTATTTGGAAGTATGTTGTTCAGATCCTAAGTGGTGATTTTCATGTTATTTCTTTTACTCATTTCTAGTTTGATTCCATTGTGGTAGAAGAGCATATTCTGTATGCTGTCCATTCTTTTAAATTTGTTAAGATTTGTTTTATGGTCAATAATATGCTTTATCTTACTATACATTTTTGGGCACTTGGGAAGAAGATGTGTTATGATGATGACTGATTGTTCTAAAGGTTGTTTAGATCTCATTGGTTGATGATGGTGTTTAGTTTTTCAATATCCTTGCTGATTTTTTCTCTAGATGTTTTATTAATTATTGTAAGAGGGGTATTTAAGACTCTAATTATAACAGTGGATTTGTCTTTTCTTTCAGTTCTCTAAATTTTGCTTTACATATTTTACAGTTATTTTCTTTGATGCTATCCTTCCTGTAGAATTGATCCTTTTGCCATTAAATAATGTATCTCTGTGTTACTGGTCATTTTCTTTGCTTTTAGATCTAATATTGAAAATCCTACTTTGTTTTGATTATTTTTTGTATGATTAAGACTATTACATCTTTTCATCTTCTATCTGCCTGTATAGCTATTTTTGAAGTGAGCTTATTTTAGATGACATGTAGTTCATTTATATATTTAATCCAATCTTCCAATCTCTATCTTTAAACTGATCTACCCCCATTGGTTCTTTTTCTATTTCTTTTTTTCATTGTTTTCAGCTTTAAAATTTCCATATTCTCTCTCTCTCTCTCTCTCTCTCTCTATATATATATATATATAAATTCGGTAAAATTTCTTTCTTTTCTGAGAAATTTATGTTTGTCATTTGTTTCAAGCCTAATTGTAATGCTTGTTGAAGCATTTTTATAATGGTTGTTTTAAAATATTCATCAGAATATTCAAACATCTCTGCCACCTTATTGGCATCTATTTTTTTTTTCCATTCAATCAGCTCATCCTTGTTCTTGGTATGACAAGAGATTTTATATTGAAATCTCTCCATTTGGTGTATTATGGTAAGGGTCTTGGAACTTATTTAATCCCTTTGGTTTAGCTGGCATCCTCCAACATTGCTTATTAGGCGAAGAAACTGTAGTTATTTATTGCTCCAAGTGGAAGGAGAAATACGCCTTCCTCACTCAGCCTCCTTTGACACCCAAAAGGAAGACTTTATCATGACTGGGTGTATTTGGAAGTTCTGGTTCCCTATATGGGCTCTACTTACACTGTTGAGGTGGCCTAACAACCACCTAGCAGTTGATGGAGCTCTCACTTCCTTATTTGGCTTCTTGACACTACTATAGCAGGTGGAGGGAATTGGGGTGTCATTACACTTGGCTTGGATGGTAGTCTAGGTTCCCCACTTAGTTTTGAATTCTCCTAGACTCAGTTCTAAGTGGCTGGTTTTAATTTGTATCCTTTACCTGTAGTAAATATAACCGTGAGTATAATAGCTTTCAGTGAGCTTTGTGAGCTTTTTTTAAAATAGTAGAAGGTTAAAAAATTGAAGAAAATGGACAAATTAACAAAAGGCAAGATAATGTAAAGCTCAAATAAAAAATCACCAAGAAAAATATGGTAAAGAGAAAATAACAGAATATATTGACACAAAAGATTATAAATATTAATGATAATAACAAGCATAATCATTGTGATCAGAGAAAATATTTCCTGTTATGTACCAAGCATGTTTCTATGTGTATAGGTCATTTATATATAATTTATTCTTCACAGAAAGTTTATTGAGCTATTAGACTTATTGCTACATATTTTAAATGGGCACAAACCATGTACAAGATCTCACAAAGCATAGTTGGAAGACATGCGACTTTTTAAATAAATTATTTCCAATACACATATACATTAATTAATCAACAGATTTTGTGTTAATATTTTATTATATTTGTTTTATATTTTTCTTTTATTATTTTGTGGAAAGGGACATGGAATAGTAAAATTAAAATCACATTTTTGATCATATGTGATTTTTAAAAATCTTAAAGGTAATCTTTTTTTTCTGAAACCAACATGTATCTATCACTTGAAATTGTCTATATTTGTAAAAACTGGAACCAAGGCAGATAGGGAACAAAATACAAAGTTCAATTATTAAGATATGCTTCCTCATGAATCATAATAAATGTCAATGATGCAATTTAACTATTTAAATGCAAAAATTACTGACTTTAAAAATCCATTTGTATACTGTTTGTAAAGCACACACAAGAGGAAATAATAAAGGGTAAATTAAGGGAAAAAATATAAATGTAATAGGAAAATGATAAGTAAAAGAAAGCTGAAATAAAAATATTAATATCAGGAAAAATAATTCAGTGAAAATCATTTAAAAGAATAATATTTGATATACCATATCAATAAATGACACAACCCACAGAGAATGGATAATATTTATTATAATTATTAATAGTATTAGTAAAAATACATATTAAATCATTTATGTAATAAACACTGTAGCATTTTCTGTTTCAGACCCTGTTCTAAATGACTTGATAATAATAACTAAAGTAATTATAGCAGCCCTGTTTTTTTATCATTTCTATTATAAATGAAAAAACTGAAAAACAGGGTATTTAATTCTCTTGCATAACTGAATGGTAGAAGAAAACTTCAAATATTTGCAGTTTTACCACAGAGTCTATGTATTTAATTTCTGTGTTACATTGACTCTCCACACAGCAGAGTTTAAGCCAAACCATACAAAAGTTTAAGAAGATATTCTGAAACTAAAAAGCATGAAAATTTATAACTTTCTCAGAAACTCATAGATCATGCAGATTTTTTAGAAAATAAAAATGCAGAACATTTTAAAAATTACAGTTAACACATCTGTGTGTATATTAGCTGTGGCTCAAAGAAGGCATGTTCTTTTCAAACACATATGGAACGGTGACAAATAGTTGCTATGTACAAAAAATCCGTCAATCAGTACAAATTCAAAGATTTGGTGTTGGGTTGTTCATCTTCAATCACCAAAAGCAAAAGCAAATACAGCCTAAAAAAAAAAATCTGCATGGCATATATATGTATATAATGTAAGTCAAAAGTGCCCTTTTTTAAATTGATTTACTTAGAAGAAGAAATCAAAATTGAAATTACAGAATGTTATTACATGAGCAAGGGGAACAATTCTTATCATACAGTGTAATGTGGTCTCAATAATTTTCATGTTGAATATTCATGAAAGATTGAAAAGAAATCACTGAACTTTTAGCCTAAGAAATTAATAAAGTGTATGATAAAATGAACCTTAATTTATAGAATAAAGGAATTGATGGTGATTATAGTAGAACATTAAAAGTAAGTTTGCTAAACCATAATTTTGGCCAAATATTCATGAACCAACAGATATTTAACAGATTAATTCAAGGAAATTTCTCGGTACAAAGCGTAAACATGTTTCTCTTTTCTTTTACTTTTCTTTTTTTCTTTTCAGTTATTTAAATAATGTCTTGCATCAAACTTTCCCATAATTAATGTTTACTGATAATTTGTATATGACAATTTCCTTTCATACATTCACCAGCCTTCTATTTCTTTATAAAGGGGTCATCATAACTAGTGAATTATCTAACTATACAAAATGAAAAAAAAACCAAACAGTTCTTAAATAACCCTTAATGTCTGCATTCAGACCCACCAGTTGTAAATGGATCCACTAGTTTCCACAAGTTCATGAAAATACACAACATATTACAAGTTTGTGTATGTATGTATGTGTATTTTAAATTATTGGAATTCGACTTATCCTGATTTTATTTTTTAATATTTTATGCCACATTATTTTATAATACAAAAATTTCATGGTTATTAAATACATAGCAATGTATCATAATTTATGGCACAATTTGGAAAGACTGAGTTTTAAAATAAAGAAGAAAAGTTGAATTTAAGTTCTTTAAATATGTGATTTTTAAAAACCATTCTAATGATATTTTTAAACAGAATTTCAACTGTAAAAATTTTCCTTTTTTTTCTAAATCTTTTGACTATATTTCTATTCTGGGAATTAATTTTATTAGGTAATTTTTGTTTTTATTTTTATAACTCCTAAAGTATAATTGATCTTGAAGAAAAATTTGAAGAAAATTGACAAATAACATATGAACCAACAATTGCAGTAATATAAGATAAAAAATATCCTACTTTGATTATTTAATACATTTATAAAGTAATTAAACATATAGAGTATAAATTTCAGAAATAATAAATTTAAGCATTGTGGTCTCCCTTTAAGCACATTTTGTTTCATTGGTTTATGCCCTTGGTATTTACTTATAAAGGTTTAAGAGGGTTAATACTGACTAGAACTAAGTAGCTAATATACACCACATTGAGATAAAAATTATCATGACAGTTAAAGACTTCCTCCCTCATTAACACATCAAGAGTCAAGGACTTGGGATCTGATAGAGGTCATTCATTCATTCATTCATTCATTCATTTTTCATAGCTTGGTTCAGGCCAGGGAAGAAGATAATAGTGAAATTACTTTCTTTCTAGTCTAAGGGGATTGTGAGAAGGAGGAGGATGACTGGCATGAGTAAAGAGGAGGTAAGAGATGGGTCTACATCTCCCTAACTGGCATTAAAATAAGAAAAGAACTTTGATAACTTAGTTCTGCTCCCATTACTTACATGGGGAGGTAATCAAGCAAGTAAATTCAGCTATTCAGAACATTCAGGCAAGATTCACATTTAGCTTGAGTGGAGGAGGATATTCCAAATGACTCCAAGGGAATTCTAAAAACTGCTGGATTAAACTAAGGGAGACCAAAGCAGAGGGAATTCTGCAATAGAGGCTCAACCAAGACGTGGGTGGAGGATATTGTAGGGTCTCAACGTTTTGACCAGCACCAGCTCAAGTCAGATTGAAAATTCCACCCAAATTATCCCGCTGTCTGGAGAAACTGGCCCTAGCATTAGTTGACATTCAGATTCAGCAGGATATGTTAGCGGAATGTCCAGAAATATACCCTTTACATCTCAGGATCATCAGTCCTGGAGACAGATCAACCACTTCTCAGCAAAATGATGTAAAGATATATAGTAGTCAAAGAATTTCCCTCTCCCTGTAAGGTTGCCTGTCACATCTCTACCCCTACACCCAAATAAATACCTGTTTTGCAGAAAAAGTGTAATGAGGTATGAAATTGGAAGAAAGGAGATTCTTTATCCAAAGATTATTTAAATGCACAATTTGTCCCTTCTCTATTCCTTCTTCTTTAATATATATTATATGACTTTTCAGTAGTGCATATGGATACATAAAATAAAACAAAGAAACAAACACCAAAATCACAACAACAAAATTCCACAGTTTCCAGCTGTGCATTCAACTTGGTGAGGCCTAATGCCAAGTTTAGCAAACCATCAGGGCAACAGCGTAGCGGTACGATTGGTCCTGAGCGTCATGAGCCACTGCATAGCATGGGCTGCTCACCTTCTGACCTTGGATAGGTAAGAAACCCCTGTCCAGTTTATATCTCAGGCACTTTTGCTTTTCTGCCTTATGATCAGTTAGTATTACCTTAATGATTATGGAAATTGTTTTAAATTATTTTATCACTCTTCCCTCAGTTCAAAATGTTTGGTCTAAAATAAGTGTCTTTTCCTACACCCAATACATGGACATGCAAGGAAGATGAATGAGGTGAGACAAAATACAGAAAAATTATTTGCTTTCCTGATTTTAATTGATTTTAATTCTGTTTAATACTTATTATCAGGCAATAGCACCTCAGTCTATTGTTTTCTTTCCATTCTTATACTCATGATCTGTATAATTTGATGTCAGTTGCTGAAAGGTTGTGAACTACCACTTTTAATATCATAATGGAAACAAAATTCCTCCTGAAAAATAGAAAATGTGCTTTTAAATAAACATCACTAATTTGTTTGTTTCTAGCTATATTCCCCTGAGCATGTAGTTTCTATTGCTTTCTCCTAATACTTAGATCAAGCTTCAGATTTTTGTTGTCTCTGGGGAACATGTTGTGAGGAATAAATGAAAACGGATTTTGTCTTTTCAAAACTTGGTACTGTCCTTCACCTTTCATGTTCTCTGAAAATTGTCTCTTATTTAATCTGTTTTATGGTAACTTTAGGCCCTACAGGAACATTCCACTGCCCTATTTATCTTTTCTATGAAGGATTATTTTAAAGACTAACTGTTTAATAGTGATTAAATATAGTATAGGGCATGTATTAGGGCACATTAAACAAACTTCCAGTTATTTTGGTGTATAGGATGAAAATATAACTATATATCTGATATTTTGTATTATTCTGTCTCAGGCTTTTTTAGATTCTCCATCAAAAGAATATTTTTAAAATATGGCACTCTATGTGAAACACATTTTGTTGAAAGCCAGCATTACACAGTCTATTAAAGTTGGTTCTTCTTAAAGAAGGTCACACAGGGGAAAGAAACATACAAGTGGAAAATTTTAATAAACACCCTCTAAGGACTTCAATAGATCAAACACTAGGTAAAATTATCTCTTTAAAATGAAAATAAAATCTAAAAAAATGCAATAGATAGGAAAAGCTTTTTGGGATCTGTGCAACATTAGGTGAAATTCAGAGTGTTAGAGATTAACAATGGCAAAAATTTTCAAAAGGCAATTGCACCAGAGGAAATCCATGTGTAATAACTGAGAATCTTGAGAAATTATGTCACCCTTGAGAATATTTAGAACACAGCAAGACTAGAAGAAAAGAAATCTGATATCAAATTTTGAATTGATGTATTTGTTAAGTGTGAACTTTATCCTAACAGCCCTTTGAGAAGAAAATTCACATGATCATATTTACATTTGGACAATCCCTCTGGCAACATTGAGAAAATGTGGAGGGACCAGAGTTACTATTAGAGTTATAATAAATACCTGAATTAAATACATGGTAGCAGGAAAGTCATGGATGATATGAAAAATGCAAACATTGTGTAATATATGTGCTCTGGATTCTGTGATTGGTTAAGAATAATAAAATATGGAAATAATAGCAAAGATCTTAGAAGACAGTGAGTTTTCTGCTTGGGAATTGTGAGGAGGTGCTATTCCTAACCTAGACTGTAAGTGATAGATTTTGATAAGAAAGATGATGAGTTTATAATACCAGTTTGAGTGTATCTATACTAATAAGTAAATGTATTAAGGAATTAACTTGAAAGAGAAGACTAAAGTTCTTTAGGAAGGGATGCATAGAGATTTGTGGCTTAAATTGAGGAGCTGTATTTGAAAAGCCAACTGGGATCCTTTTTATGTTTTAAATGCTAAAGTGAGAAAATATTACTTGGATACACTATACCCCAACACATTTCCAAACACTGAAAACCTAGTAAAGGAGAAAATCATATTTGATCTGAAACCAACTTAACTTCAATAGCATGCACACATATTTCTCTTATACTCCTGTCGGCCACCCACCATTTTTTGGACTTGTTACTACTTCTATCCTTGTACCTTACATGTTCAAGAAACTAGATTTATCATTACTTTTTATCCATTTGCATTTAACACCTGTAGAAAGCAAGAAGTAGAATTCCATACCAAATATTATAATAAATAATATTGGCATTTATAATTGCACAAATGGTTGCCTTTGCTAGAGCTCTTTATTTCTTATGATGCTGTGAGCAACTATCTAGTGAACTCCCTTTAGTGTTGCTTGTTAGTGGTGATAAACTCTCAGTTTTTTTTTTTTAATCTGTGGATGTCTTAATCTTTTCCTCATCTCTGAAAGACTATAAAGTCCTAGGGTAGCAGTTGTTTTCTTTTAGCACTGTAAGTATTTAAACCTACTGCCTTCTTGTTTCCATGGTTTCTGATGAAAAGAGACTCAATCTAATTATGACTCCCTTACATATAGTACAGAGCTATTCTTTTGCAATTTTCAGCACTCTCTCTTTGTCCTTTTCATTTAAGAGTATGATCAGTATAACATGGGTGTAATTTTCTTCCAGTTTATCCCATTTGGTGTTTCCTGGGCTTCTTGAATGTGCATATTCACTTGTTTTGCTAAGTTTGGGAAGTTTTCTACAATCATTTATTTGAAAATTTCTTCTGCCCCTTTCTCTGTTTATTCTCCTTCTGGGACTCCTAGAATGCATATATTGGTATACATCATGTTGTCCCAGAAGTGTGTTAGGTTCATTTTGCTTTTCGTAATTCTTTTTTCTTTCTGCTCCTTGACATGAATCATTTCAATTGTCTTGTCTTCCAGTTCCCTGACTCTTTCTTCTATCTCCAATATGCTTTTGATATCCTCCTGGGAACTTTTTTATGTCAGTTATTTTGGTCTTCATATTCATTAATTCTGTTTGGTTCCTTTTTAAAATTTCATTTCCTCGGTTACTAGGAGACAGTATGTGGGTTGAGAATGTGTGCTGATGCTTCTTAATGTACATAAAAAATTTAATAAGATTTATTTGAAAAGTGTGGAAATGAATAGAGTTGATGGTAATACATTATAGTGAGTATAACTAACATTAGTGATTTATATATGTGATTGTGAATGAAAGGAATAGACTGTGGACATAAATTTCCATTGACAGGAATTTAGAGAATTCTAGGGAATATATGATTTAGGGATTTTGGTGATGGATGGAGATTGTGATTCTTTTAGAGAGTGGGAAAATTGCAACTAATGTAATTTATGGGTGATACTTAACAGTAATGTAATATTTTTGCAGCAATGCAAAAAAGATATTTCACTGCTAAGGGACAAAAATTCAGAGTATAATGCAGTATGGGGTTTTTCCTTTTGGAATAGTGAAAATTTTCCAAAAGTAACTGAAATTATGACAGCACAACTCTGTGATGGAGATGAGAGTAAGAGACACTGAGTATATAATTTTTTTTTTTTTTTCAGGTACCAAGACTAGAGATTGAACCTGAGACCTCATATGTGGGAATCTGGTGCTCAACTACTGATCCACATGGACTCCCCTGAGTTGTTTTTTTTTTTTCCATTTGTTTGCTTGTTGTTTGTTTTTCTTTTTTTTGTTTTTGTTTTTGTTTTTGTTTTTTAGGAAGGAATGGGGACCAAACACAGGATCTCCCATGTGGGAAGCAGGAACTCAACACTTGAGTCAAATCTGCTTCCCACTGAGTATATAGTTTGAATGGATTGCACAAGCATGGAAATGCATATTTCAAGAAATCCAGGGGTGGAAGATAGACTGTTGTTAACAGAACAAATGTGAGAGCATTATCTCATGAACTACAGCAAATGTATAATACTAACATGGTATTGATGATCAGGTGGTTGGGGAAAAAATACACCAAATGTAAGATATGGCTATAGTTATTAGTAATATTTTGATAATGTTCTTTCATAATTTGTAAAATGTATTTCACAACAATGCAAGCTATTAGTGGTGGGGTGATATATGAGAGACCTGTATGATGATATGCATGTATGTTTTGTAAATTTATAACTTTTACTATATATTTATTGTTGATCTATGTTGATGTATGAATGATACAGTTCAATAAAATTTTAAGTGAAAAGTAAAACAATTATGATGGAAAAATATGGTCTTTATATATTGATAAAGGGGACAATTCAACAAGAAGATGCAACAATTTTACATATATATGCAACTAACAGCAAAATCCCAAAAATTATGAAAAAAATACTGACAGAATTCAAGGGAAAAATTGACAGTTCTACATTAAGAGTAAGAGGATCATGCTTACACTCATCTCTTCAGGATCTCTGAGACAGCCAAAGTAGATACAACCCCAGGTAGAGGTGCTCCTGAGGGCTATGGAGACATGCAGGGCCTACGATCATGAAAGATGGTTCTGGACTTTGGTGCCTTGCCAGTGGGCCCTAGTTTGCAATTTGTGCTCCTGCATGTTATAGAATTGGGATCAGATGTGACCTCTCTACACATGCCTCTTCTGTCACTTATACTAAATCTGTGGTTGGTGCTGGGGTCAGTGTATGCTCAGGAGACTTGAGCGTCTGGACTGTCCATGTGCCAACTGGGTCCTGAGCCTCAGCAGAGTTGCAACACCTACTCTCCAGTTTGTTATAATTACCCAGATGAGGTAACAGGAAGGTGAGGATGGTCAACCACCACACCAGGGAACTGAGAGAGTTTACAGCTGCAAGCAGGAGAATTTCATCCATCAGCCATGTGAGATCTAAGCCCCCTCTCAATTTAGAGGTTGATTGTACATCACCATTTCCAGGGTCCTCAGTATAGAGGAATAAAATATGAATTAGAGTGGACTTACTGGTATTCTGCTATAGAATTATTGTGATTCTAACAATGGAAGATATTATATCTTTGATGCAGAGACAGTGGCCATGGGATTTGTTAAAGGCAGGGAGAGGGAAGAAGAAATGTGATGTGGGGGCTTTTTTGGGACTTGGAGTTGTCCTGAATGATATTGCAGGGAAAGATGCAAGATATTATATATCCTGCCATAACCACTGAATGGACTGGAAGAGAGTGTAAACTGCAAGATAAACTATAATCTATGTTGTAGAGCAATGCTCCAAATTGTAGTCATCAAATGCAATGAATGTACCATACTAATGAAAGAATGCATAAAAAAGAGCAAGAGACTTTAATATACCATTTTCCATAATGGATAGAACATCTAGTGAGAAGATTAATAAGTAAATACATGATGATACCCTAAGCCAACTAGATGTGACCTACATATACAGAACTCTTCACCCAACTAAAATGGAAAGAAAATATTGAAAGCTTGCAATATATATCCTCTTACCAAAACAGAATAAAACTAGAGATCAATAACAGAGGGAGAAAGGGAAAATTCACAAATATGTCAAAATTAAACAACATACTCTTAAACAACTAATGGGTTTAAGAGTAAACAGGTGAAATTCTGAAGTGCATTGAGGTAAATGAAAATATCTCATACCAAACTTATGAGATGACGTGGAAAGAACGCTAATAGAGGAATTTATAGTGCAAATGCTTATGTTAGAAAATAAGAAAGACTTCAATCAAATGCCTAACCTCACAAATGGAAGAAACAGAAAAAGAAGAGCAAACTAAACCCAAAGTAGGCAGAATAAGTGAAATAGAAAAAATTAGAGAGCAGATAAATGAAATGAAAACCAAAAAAAAAAAAAAACCCAGCAAAAACATAAAATCAACAAAACCAAAAGTTGTTTCTTGAAAAGTTCAATAAAATTAACCTTTTAATTTTATTGGGAATGACAAAGAAAAAGAGAGGGTACAAATTATGCAAATCAGAAATGAAAAAGGGAACATTACTACTGAAACCTGAAATAAAAAAGAACTAAAAGAGAATATCATCAACAACTGTGCACAAATAAATTAGATACCATAGGTAAAATGGACAAATCCTTAGAAACACACAAAAAACCTACATTGACTTCAGAAGAAATGCAAAACAACTGAAAAAAAAAAACAATTACTAGTTAAAGAAATTGAATCAGCAATCAGAAACCTACCAACAAAGGTAAGCCCAGGATCAGATTCATTAATGGGAATTCTTTCAAACACTACAAGAAAAATTCCCAATTCTGCTCAAACTCTTCTAAAAATTGAAGAGGAGAGAGAACATCCTAATTCAAACTATAGGCCTAACGTCAACCTCTTACCAAAGCCAGATTAAGATACCACAAGAAAACTAGAGACAGAAATCATACTTTCTATGAATATAGATGAGAAAATCTTCAATAAAAACTAGCAAACAAAATCCAACAACCCATTAGAAGAATTATACACCATGATCAACTGGGATTTATCCATGGTATGTAAGCATGTTTCAATATAAGAAAATCAATTAATGTAATACACAACATTAGCACAGTGATTAAAAAAAAAAACTCTTGATCATCTCAATTGATGCAAAAAAGGCATTTGACAAAATCCAACACACTAATTGATAAAAACGCTTAGAACATTAGGAATAGAAGGAAACTTCTTCAACATGATAAAGAGGATATATGAAAAGTCACAGCTAATATCCTACTTACTAGTGAGAGACTGAACACATTCCCTCTAAGGTAGGAACAAAATACGGATGCCCAATTCACCACTGTTACTTAACATTGTACTGGAAGTTCCTGCCAGAGCAATTAAGGAAAAAAAAAAAAGAAATAAAAGTCACCCAAATTTAAAAGGAAAAAGTAAAATTTTTCCTATTTGCAGACGATATGATCTTATATACAGAATATACTGAACAATACACAAAAAAACTCTTAGAGTTAATAAATGAATTCAGCAAAATGTCAAGTTACAAGTGGTTCTATCCAGAAGCAATGAACAATTGGAAGTAGAAATCAAGAAAAAAAATTCCATTTGCAATAGCATTTCAAAGAATCAAATATCTAGAAATAAATCTAACCATGTATTCAGAGAACTTGTATATAGAAAACTGCAAAACCTTGCTAAAAGAAATCATAGAAGACATAAATAAATGAATGAATATTCCTTGTGCACAGATTTGAAGACTACATATCATTAAGATGCCATTCCTACTAAAAACATTTTATAGATTTAATGCAATATATCTCAAAATTACAACAACTTTCTTTGCAGAAATAGAAAAGAAATCAACAAATTTATTTGGAAGGGAAAGTGGCCCTGAATAACTAAAACCATCTTGAAAAAGAATGAAGAGGGAGAAATTACACTTGCCAATTTAAAAAGTTACCACAAAGCTACCATAATCAAAACAGCATGGTACTAGCACAGGAACAAACATATAGACCAATGGAATCAAATTGAGAGCTTAAAAATCAAATTATAGCCAACTAATATATGTATCTTTAAAAATGAATTTTACTGATAAATATTCATAAAATATGCATCCATCCTAAGTGTGCTATCAATGGTGTTTGATATAATCACAGAGTTGTGCAGTCATTACTTCAATCACTATTGTTTATCTACTTTTGTTATATTATTTTTATTAAAGTAATTAAAATACCCTAATATTGATTGGCCAGCTCATTTTTGATAAGGGTGTAAAAATCACTCAATTAGAGAATTGTCTTTAAAAAATGATGCATGGAAACCTGGATCTCCATTTACAAAAAAATAAGAGGACCTCTACATCACATCTTAAGAAGAATCAACTCAAAATGGATCAATAACCCAAATATAAGAGTTAGAAATATCAAACTCCTAGATGAAAAACATGGGGAAGTATCTTTGAGACATTGTGTTAGGAATGGTTTCTTAGACTTTACACCCAAAATTTGAAAAAAAAAAAAAAAAAGAGAGAAAAAAATAAGTAAATGGGATCTCATCAAAATTAAAAACATGTTTGCTTCACAGGATTTTATAATGCAAGTAACATGACTACCTACACAATGGGAGAAAATACTTGGAAGCCACACAGGCAATAAAATTTACTATCCAGAGTATATGAAGAAATCTTTTGACTTAACAAAAAGACAAACAACCAAGTTCAAAAATAGTCAAAAGACTTGAATAGACATCTTGCTACAGAAGATATCCAATTGGCCAGAAAGCACATGAGAAGATGTTCATAATCATTAACCATCAGGGAAATACAATTCAAAAGCACAATGAGATGTCATTTCATACCCATTAAAAGGGCTGCTACTAAGAAGGAGGAGGAGGAGGAGGAGGAAAAGGAGGAAATAAGTGTTGGAGAGGAATCGTCAAACATTGCTGGTGGCATGGAAAATGGTGCATCCATTGTGGAAGAAATTTGGCAGTTCCAAGAAAGTTAAGCAAAGTATTACTATATGACCAGGCAATCCCACTGCTGGTTATATACCCAAAAGGACTGAACTCAAACACCTGAATAGATATTTGCACATTGGTGTTCATAGCAGCATTTTTCACAATTGCCAAAAGATGGAAATAACCTAATGTCCATTAACCAATGAATGGATTGACAAAATATGGTAGGTGCATATGATAGATTATTATTTAGCCATAGAAAAGAATGAAGTCCAAATACATGTGACAACACAGAAGAACCTTGAAGACATCATGTAGAATGAAATAAGCCAAGCACAAAAGGACAATTATTGTATATCTCCCTGATATGAAATAATTAGAATAAGCAAACTCACAGAGTCACAATCCAGAATATAGGTTACCAGAAAACAGAGTAGGAATAGGGAATGGGAAGTTAAGACTTAAAATGCACAGTGGTGCTTACTTTGCTGGAATATATACAAAAATTGGAACAATGAAGAGATTAGCATGGTCCCTGTGGAATGATGACATGCGAATTTGTATAGCATTCCACATTTTTGGAAACGATGATTCAATATATTTCTGTTGTAAAAGCCAGAAATGCATGTACAGGATTCCTGTATGGAATGACTGAAATGTTTTTGTAATGGGTAGTGGTAATGGTAGCACAACACTGTTAATGTAATTAATAGTCCTGAAATATATACTTATATATATCCAAATGTGGTTAAATGGGAAAAGTGAGGTTGCATATATTTTAACAGTAATATATATATATTATAATATATATATTATACATATATTTAATCCATGGATAGCCCCTTTTTGGGCTCATATACTCCCATCTTCTTTATCCTTTTAGTAGGACCATGTATCTTAAATTCTGACATCTTCCAGAATCAATGCCTTCCAGGACAAGGCATTAGTCATGCAGGGATTTGATCCATTTCCAAACATATTGCCAGACCTTCTTCCCTCAACCTCAGTAGAAAAGCCAGAGGGTTTTTACAAACTGTCATGTAGTGCCTATGACCCTAACCAGCATGAAGCAACTACATAAGAATGACCATCTCCCTTCTGCTCCCCCTTAGGAATAAGGGTGTAAACTCTCAGATGGGGGAGTTAGGCAGATTAGTATAGAGAAAAGGAAATACCCAGTTGACCCAACAGAAAACATGGCCATGAGACCCTGGCCCAGAAAACTCCTGAGGGATCCTGTGATATCCTGGCCAAAAGGTCCCATTTGGAACTTTTTCCAGGGTCAAGGAGAAGCCCTAGATAACCCCAAACAGGACTCCACATTGATCCCTTCAGATTTGCCTTATGCTCCCCACTTGTTATGCTATGTATGATTGCTTTGAAACCTACAACTTCATTAATAAAAAACAAAACAAACAAAAATGCAATAAATAGATAAATACATAAACAAATAAATAAAATTAGCCCTGTTTTACAGAGTGCAAATTGAAGAGTTAAATCACTCAGTAATCTGAACAGGGAGATTTTAACATAAAAATAATTCATAAATGTGAATTGTTAGTTCATTACAATTAAATTGGTGGGGAAAGATAAATGTTCAAGGTGTGGGGTAACTGATCTATACCTTCATAATGAATAAATGTATATTTTAACCCATGCTATACACAAATAAAGTATAGAGTAGATAAAATAAAATATAAATTGTAAATTACAGAATATAAAATATGTGGCCAAATATTACTTAAATTATTTAAGAGTGGGAAAGTTTCCCTAAGAAAGTTTCAAATCTGAGAAACAATGGAAAGAACACTGACATATTTCATTTTGTAAATGTTTTTAAACCCTCTAGGAAAATGACCAAAAGCAAACATTTTAAAAGAAAAGGAACAGTTGAAGAGAAAATATTTATAACATATGTGATAATTGAATTCTACATATCAGTGAGAAAATGGCAATTATTCCAATTTAAAAGTGTCTAAATAAGATAAATAGGCAAGTCACAGAAACAAGTGTGGATTTTTAAATAACAAATGAGAAGAATCCTAGCCTAAGGTCAGCAATTTTTTTTCTGTAAAGATCCATATCATAGATATTTGTCATTGCAAGTCAGATATAACTGTTGTTGCAAGTCCTTGAATCTGCTGTTGTAGTGTAAAAGCATTCATAGACAATACATACGCTAGTGGGTATGGTGTGTTCTAATAAAACTTCCTAATTTGGCTAATTGACAGCATTTTGCCAAACCCTGCTATCATCAGACAGTAATTAGGGAAACAAAATATTTTAAAAAATAGCTAGTTACAAGGTTAAAATATGGATGATAGCTTTTTTGAATTTGCACATCAGTTTTGTGATAAGGAATATCAATAAGACATCGTATTAAAGTGATTTTATTGAAAAAAAGAACAAAGCACACAAAATGATAGAAATATATTAAATTTACCTAAGTATTTTCAACACTGTAGAACTTAGACCATTTATTCAAAAAGTATTTGGCTGCTATTTAAAGGCCAATGTTATTTATTTTTAAAGAACCACTTAATACTATATACTCTTAATAAATTGATTTCAAATTATTATATTTTTATTAAATAATGCCATATTATTTTATTATATTTATTATAATACTTAATATATTATTATAAATGTAGAAATGTGAAAGTTATAATAGAAAAGCAGAAAAAAGGGAAAATATCTCAACATAGTTTTACTTTTTTTCCTTCTAGAAACCTGGGGGACCCCAATACAGTTTGTTTAATAAATCTAAATGAAAAAAATGAAACATTTAAAAATTGATACAGAATGTTAAACAATTATGTCTTAAAATGGAAGAAACATTGTGATAGAATGAATTCAAGCTTTATACGTCATGGCAGAAATAGGGTAAGTATAGAATTTTTAAAATTTTATTGAGTGTAGTGGCATTATTAATATTAAATAGAGGAAAAATAAGCTGTTACCATATTCTCAATATACATATGTCTCAAGCACTCCCATAAGAGTAAGAAAACCAAAGTGAGGCTGAGGCTAACTTCCTGCTCCTGCAACTGATACTCCTAGCAAACTTAGTAATGAAGTGATATCGTTTTTTTGGTTTGCCTGCAGCAAAAGGCTAGTGTTTAGTTAGTAGCTTCATATGAGTTGAAAGCAGTGGAATTGGTGTTTTTGTCAGGTTCCTGGTATATTGATTGTGGCTATGGTATAATGTTCTTTAAGACAATTATTTTCAGTGGCTTCCTCCTGATTTCCTATCCATCTGATTTTAGACAAAGTAAAAGTTGCCCTGGAGAACCGGTTTAGTATTGTTGATCGTAGAGTTTTTCCTGGAGACAAATACAAAGACCACTCTTTCAGCATCCCCAATGCATTTATAAGTATCAAAGTCATTGTAGTAAATCCTTTTGTCGATGAAGTTGCTAGAAGCAAAAAGTACTCTGCCAGAGAAAAACTAGAAAGCACAGAGAAACTGAGTCTAAAAACAATGTAGCGATTAAGACACCAGACAGGGATCAGATTTCAACTAGAAACCTGAGCTTCTACAGATGCTTTTACCTTGGGCCAACCAGGTAGCTGATGATTTGGACTTTCCCCCACAAATGGTTGCAGTACAGAAGAGTGATGTCAATAGTCCTGGGCAAAGACTTGGGGGGCCCCAAGCAAATGTGAGGAGCAGCCACATTTCTGCTCAGGTTTATTTGCTAATCCTTGCACTATGAGAGAATAGAAAAAAAAATCTAAACAGATTGCCATCAAAGTTTGATATTCAAAACAGGTTGTTGAGAAAATTACTAGATTTCTAGACTTGATGGAAGGAGGGACTGCAGAAAATACCAAGTTGTCAGAAGAAAACCCTGGAGTGTCACGGGCAAACCAGAGGTACACTGAGAATTATGAGGGCTGCAATCCAACTCTGAATCAACATAGTCCCTGATAGGATTATGATAACAATCAACCCTCTCTCAGCTTAGCACAGAGAATGTTAAATTCTCTAAAAAACAATATAGCATATTGATGTACTATAAGAAAATTATTAAGAATTGTGAATTCATAAGCTTTTTAATCAATAGTGTCTGCTATTTTAGCCTAGAATTGTGAATGATTAACCTGTCCAATGTCCTTTGGAATGTTGTAATGCAGGCAACCCCCTCACCTAGTGACCAAAAAACAAATGTTTAAAAGGAACAAGGTACGAGATGTGGCATTTGCATGTCCTGTTTGTATCCCCTGCAAAACTAAAAGCTGAAAACTTTCATGTCCCTGTTCAGTGTACCATGTATAGAGTAGAGTACTTGGTGCACGATGTCCCATCTCAGAAGAACTGGCATTTCCCTGGACATTGGCATTGTTGTTCCAGGGGAAATGGCAAATCATGAGTTCCATGATCACGCTAAGTTCATAGATTTGGTCTCTTACAAAAGTGGGACACCTTTTGGCTGCTAGTTGAAGTCTTACCCAGGAAAGAACACTCTGCCTGGGACCATTTTTCCAACGGGGACTCCGATTGGCCACCAAAGGGACTTCCCAGCCTTGTAAAAGATCAGATGTTGTATTTTCCTCCAATTTTGTGAGCGTTTGTACATACTTTCAATCTTTCCTATATATTTAATTGGTTACTTTCTCTTGTCATTGCTTAATTCTTATAATCATTTGATATAAACTGAACTGCATTTAATTGAATAAAGCTGCTTTTTATACAGCATTTAGAGTTTCTGCCTTTTACTTAGCAAAACACATAATCTGGAGCCTCTACTGGTATTTAATTAAAATATTTGACTGCAATTAGTATAAAAAAAGAAGAGATGGCAGAAAATCATTATAGTTCCCTCTAGTAACAAAATCACTTTTTCTTATTCTTTTTATTGTTTTATTTTTTTGCTTTTTTTATCCTTGAACATTTTATTTATTTATTATTTTTATTGAAGTATATCATTCATTCATACAGGAACATGCTTGAACAATAAGTGTATAGTAAAGATTATGAACTTACAAAATAAACATACATAACATCACACAGGAGTCTCATACATTACCCCTCTACCTGATTAGTTTACAGGATCATATGTACAAAGCACATAGAATTCTATATCAACTAAAAATGTTGTTTAAGAAATATGTAGAGCAAGTTTGGGAAGGTGGTAAGGGGAGTGTGCCAGATTCTCTCCTCAAGAAAACAATATTTTATCTGCAGAAAATAATTTTTAAAAACTGCAAATTAAATTTTTTGAAAATTGGGTAAAGGACATATGACAAATGGAGAAATATCTGTTCAAGAAAATCTACCACTCCCCAGTTTTACTCCAGGTGTGTGCAGCCAAGAAGATGAGGTTATCTAGTCCTAGTTCTCAATCTAGGGCTATAGTTTAACTCAAAGAGGGAGGTGTCAGTTTGACATTAATTTATGAATCCCTAAAAAGGGGAAGATTATGTTTGTAAACTAATCTACTCCTCTTGAAGTGATGTCTTTTGATTGAATTAAATTCGCTTGAGGGGTCTTTGATTAGATTACTTTGATAAAATTGTTTTAAGGCTTTTGATTGGACTCCATCAGTGAAGCATGACTCAGATTGAGTCTGTGCCACATTGCTGGATCTGATATAAAAGGAAACACAGAGAGAAACAGACTCAGACAAAGGAAAAGGGAGATACCATGTTTGATTCTGCAATGTGAGAAAGAGGACTAGGAGAAAATAGAAGACCCCCCCCCACCCCCAAATTCAAAGAACTGAGGCCCAGAATGATATAAGACTTATACCGGATTGCTCACAGCTGAGCTCCAAGAGAGTGGATTCTGGAGAGGAAGGCAGAGATCTCAGCAGAAATTTGTGGTCATCTTGCTTCACCATGAGGCAACAATGCCAGGACCAACAGTAAATGACTTTGGTGAGGAAGCATCTGTACTGATGACTTGATTTGGAATTTTCATGGCCTTGGAACTGCAAGCTTTTATCCCAAATACATCCCCATTATTAAAGCCAGCAGATTTATGGTACTTTGCATTGTCAGCTGTTTGACAAACTGAAACAGAAATTGGTACCAGGAGAGTGGGGTTATGATAGTGCAATTACCAAAAATGATGCAATGGCTTTATTAACAGATAAGTAATATTTTCTGGAGGAATTTGGATATGCTTGAAAGAAAAGGTCTAGATTGCTTTGAAGAAATTATAGGTAGGAATATGGAACCAAAACTAATTTCTGGTGAAGTCTTAAATGGAAATGAATTTATTATTGGAAACTGGACAAAAAGTGATCCTTCTTTTGAAATCGCAGAGAACTTAGAAAAATTGACTGCTGATGTTAGATGGAAGGCCCAATTTGAAAATGGTGGGCTTGGACATTTAGCTGAGGAGATTTCCAAAGTAAATGTGGAAAATGTGGCCTGGCTTCTTTTTGTAGCTTATAGCAAAGTGTGAGAGGAAAGAGATAAGATGAGAACTGAGTTGCTGAGCACAAAGAAGCCAGAGACTGATTTCACATATTCCAAACTTCCAGTCCCCAGAGGTAGAGGCCCCTGTGAATACTTAACTAAACATGTAACTGGTAAGTCAGGCTTGGAAACAGAGTTATCCAAGAAGGACTTGATGAAAATCTTACTGTCTGATTGCTTGGGCCCCTCTTTCCTGCATGGTAAACCAATGAGCTTTTGGCAAGATCCGTGTGAGTGTAACCACTCTAAGTCTGGGCTAAAAGGGACAGAGAGGAGAGAGATTGGAGGGAAAACAGCTTCAAGAGGAAAATCACTGAAGCTGAATTCTGGAATAAAGACCTCTCCACAGGCCAGTACAGGATCCCCATAAATGTGCACGTAAGTTTTCCCTGGCATTTGAAGGAGGTGGATCCTCCAGTCCTTTGTCCAGGGAGAGTTTGACTGCTCCAGGCTACAGAGAAGGTGAAATGCATTCCCTGGAAGTTGGGGAGAGTTAGGTCACCACCTCACTACTCTGAGGGACTGGGCTTAGTCCCCATAGATTGGGGAGAGTTTGGTCACCACCCCACTGTACTAAGGGGTTGGATCTGCACATCAGTGGTTAAGGAGAATGTTGTCACCTCATTGTACTAAGGAGGTTGAAACTGCACCCCAGAGATAGTGGAAAGTTTGGTCATCACTGCAATGTTCTTGGAGGGTGAGTTCTGGAGCTTATTCACCACCCAGATGCTTCATGAGGTGTAACCAAGAAAATGGCCCATGGGCCCACCCATGGAAATGGTGGACTCCCATGAAGCCCTGAGTAGAAGAAAGCATCATTGTACGGATGACTCTCAGACTTTGAAATCAAATGGAGTTTGCCCTACAGGTTTTTAGAACCATTTGTGATGCTTGACACTAATTTCCCTCCCAATTTCTTCTTATGGTAATGCAAATGTTTATCTTTTATATCTTTGTATATTGAAAGCAGACAACTTGTTTGGTAAGTTTCATAGGTCTACAGCCAGAGGGAATTAGCACCCAAGAGAAACTGTATGCCTGTTATTGAATTTTATGAAATTTTGTACTTAGCATTGCTGTTGAAATGATTTTAGGCTTTTTGGAACATTGTGATGTAATGAATGAATTTTTTGCATGAAGAGACTTGCATTTTGGGGATTCAGAGGGTGGAGCATGGCAGTTTTGGTTATTTTATGAATCTCCAAAAAGAAAGATTATGTTAGTAAATGAATCTATTCCTCTGTGTGTGATATCATTTGCATTAAATTCAGTTGAGGACTATTTGATTAGATTACTTGATAAGACTGATTTAAGGCTTCTGATTGGACTGTGTCACTGCAATGCAAATTGGGTTGAGTGTCCACCTCTTGCTGGGTCTGATATAAGCAGCAACACAGAGACAGATAGACAGGGAAAAAGGTAGCTGCTGTGTTTGTTTCTGCCATCAGAGAGAGAAGTGCAGGAAAACAGAAGCCCCTGAGAGATTCAAAGAGCTGGAGCCATGAAAGAGACAAGACCTATGACCTGATTGCTCAAAGTTGAGTTCCAAGAGAAGATAGATTCTGGAGGGGAAGGTAGAGAATTTTGCAGATTGACAACCATCTTGCTTCACCATGATCAACAGTAACTGACTATTGCAAGAAAACATCACTGCTGATGACATGATGTGGACATTTCATGGACTTAGAATTATAAGCATTTACCCCATGTAAGTCAACATTAGAAAAGCCAACAGATTTCTGGTACTTAAGGATCAGTACACCTTCACAGTCTTCCTCTTATCTCCTAAAAACCCCTGCTCTAGGTTTTAACTCCATACAATTATTCTTAGTACTTAGTTTATATTAGTGAGACCATGCAATATTTATTCCATTGCGTCTGACTTATTTCATTTAGCATAATGTCTTCAAGATTCATCCATGTTATCACAGGTGTTCCACTTCTATTTCTTCTTATTGCAGCATAGTATCCCATCGTATCTATATACCACATTTTGCTTATCCATTCATTGATTGATGGACACTTGGGTAGTAACCATCTTTTGGCAATGGTTAATAATGCTTCTAACAACACAATTGTCCAAATTTCTGTTCACATCACAATTTTTAAACCTTTTGGATATTTTCCTAGTAGAGGATTTGCTGGATCACATGGCTGTTCTATATTTAAACTCCTGAGGAACTACCAAAATGTCTTGTACAGAGGCTGCACCATTTTACAATTCCACCAACAGTAAAGGAGTGTTCCTATTTTTCCACATCCTCTAAAGCACTTGTAATTTTCTGGGTTTTTGTTTGTTTGTTTGCTTGTTTTGTTTTTACTAATGGCCATACTATGCTGTCTGAGATGATATCTCATTGTCATTTTGATTTATGTTTCACTAATAGCTAGTGATATGGAACATTTTTTCTTGTGTTTTAGCCATTTGTATTTCCTCTTTGAAGAAATGTCTATTTCAGTTATTTCAGTCTTTTTCCCCTTTTTTAATTGGATTGCTTGCTTTTTTATTGCTGAGTTGTATGATGACTTTATATAAAATTGAAATCAAACCCTTATTGGATATATGGTTTCCAAATACTTTCTCCCAATGAATAGGCTGCCTTTTCAGCTTCTTGAAGTCCTTCAAATCACAGAACTGTTTAAGTTTGAGGAGGTCCCACTCACCCATGTCTTTTTTTATTGCTCATGCTTTCAGTGTAAGGTTTAAGAATCCCTCACCTGCCATGATGTCTTCAAGATGTTTTCCTATACTTTCTTCTAGGAGCTTTATGGTTCTAGCTTTTATATGTAGGTCTTTGGTTCATTTTGAGTTAATTTTTTAGTAAAGTGTGAGATAGGGATCCTCATTCTTTCTTTTGTATATGGATATTCAGTTCTTCAATCACCAATTGTGTAATAGACTGTTCAGCCCCAGCTGGGTGGGTTTGGCAGGCTTGTCAAAAATCACTTGACTATAGGACAGCCAGTAAGATGATGGCAGAGTAAGGAGCTCTTAGAGTCAGTTCATGCTATAGGGCAGTTAGCAATTATCCAGAGCTACCTAAAGCACCTCTAGAGATGATCTCTAGAGAAGATATGCAAGTAGAGCACTCCACATCCTGGATGCCAGTGTCCATCCTCCATTGACTGCACAAGCTTCCTGGGGAACTATTCCATGGCTGATATTGGAAGCTCCACTTCTCAAAAATGGGGGAGGAGGAGATGGTTGGGCACCAACTTCAGCTACTGATTAGTAAACTCAGTTGTCTAAAGTGTAATCCTAAGAACAGGAAAAGTTTGAAATTTTCCAAGTCAGAAAGAGGCCAGTTGCCACCATTTTAACACTGACTCTGGCATGAGGGGAAGTGGGGCAGACTGAAAATCACAATGCTGGTGAGGATGACCAGCTTCTTTCCATCCAGACCTGACTGCAGTTCTAGTCTCAGCCCCAGACCCACCTCTGGCAGGGAGGAACCTGGTGGGGCCTTCACCTACTTCTCTGGGAAAATACACGCCATGCCACAGAGGCTGGCGATAATTCTCCTCTGGTGGCACACACTGTCTCAGGAGCTGTTCTGTAGTTGGAATTGGAGATTCCATTTCCCAAAAATGGAGGACAGAGAAATGTTGGCCACTAGCTTCAGATATTGATTGATGGTTACAGCTGACTGGAGTATAACCCTAGGAATAGCTGTGGATGGAGCCTGTATGGGTCAGAGGGGGGCTGGTGGCCACCATTTTGACTCCATCCCTGGCATGATGGGAGGCTGGGCTGACTGAAAATGACAGTGATGGTAGAGACCAGCTTCTTTCACCCAGATTGACCTGCAGCCCTAGGTGAGGCTATAGCCCAACCTTTAGCAGGGAGAAGGCCCTGCACCAGCCTCTCTGAGTAATTGCAAGTATATCTAGATGGCACAGATTGAATAGTTGGAAGTCTAATGGGGTAACCATGGTCATTTTTGACCTGCATGGCATAGACTGTTGTCCACGTCTGAAGGTCCATCCCTTCCCCAGGCAGGGGAGGAAGGTGTTTGAAGCTTCATCAGTATTTCTGGGCCCTTGTATTACTACACATGGTTGTGGCTCTGTTCCTACCCTTGGCAAAGGAGAAAGGTGGGAGAAGCATCATTGGTCCCTGGGACAATGAAGGCGGCTTGAGCCTCCATAGCTTACAGTACAAACTACATCCTTGGCTCCTACTACACAACCAACAAGGGAGAAAGGCAAGAGAGTCCTAAACTAAAGAGAGAAACAGCATGCAGAATAAATACATTATAAGCCAGATGTCTAGGCACCCAAAAAAATTATAATCCACACCAAGAAACAGGAAGATATGGCCCAATTAAAGGAATAAGATAAGCCCCTAAATGGCATAAAGGAATTGAGACAACTAAATCATAGATGCTCAAACAAATCTCCTTAATAAATTCAATGAGATGGCAAAAGAGATTAAGGATATTAAGAAGATATTGCATCAGAACAAAGAAGAATTTGAAAGCATACATAGAAAAATAGCAGATCTTATAGGAATGAAAGGTGCAATAAATGAAATAAAAAATACACTGGACTCATATAATGGCAGATTTGAGGAGGCAGAAGAAACGATTGATAAGTTTGAAGAAATGGCCTCTGAAAGCAAACATACAAAAGGACAGATGAAGAGAAGAATGGAAAGAATTGAACAAGTTCTTAGAGAACTACACAACAGCAAAAGATGTGCAAACATACGTGTCATGCCATGGAGAAGAGAAGGAAAAAGGGGCAGAAGGAATATTTGAAGAAATAATGGTAGAAAATTTCCCAACTCTATTGAAGGACATGGATATCATGTACCAAAAAGCACAACATACTCCATTCTGAATAAATCCAAATGGACTAACTCCAAGACACATACTCATCAGAATGCCAAATGCCAAAGGAAAGAGAGAATTCTGAGATGAGCAAGAGAAAAACAATGCCTAACATATAAAGGATATCCAATAAGATTAAGTGCTGATCTCTCATCAGAAAACATGGAGGCAAGAAGTCAGTGGTATGATATATTTAAGATACTGCAAGAGAAAAATTTCCAGCCAAGAATGTTATATCCAGCAAGATTGTCTTTCAAAAATGATTGTGAGTTTAGAATATTTACATATAAACAGAAACAAGAGAGTTTAAAACCAAGAGACTGTCTTTGCAGGAAATATTAAACCATGGTTTACAGTCTGAAAAGAAAAGATAGGGGAAAAGCTTTGGAAGAAAGTCTAAAATGAAGATTGTTTCAGTAAAAGTAACTAACAGTCTCAAAAGAGTGGTGAAAGTAAAATATGACAGATAAATCCCAAAGGTCAAAATGAGTGAAATAAATCTGACTTTACAGTAATAACATTGAATGTTAATGGATGAAACTCCCCAATCAAAATACACAAACTGGCAGAATGAATAAGAAAATGTGAGCCACCTATATGCTTCTTACAAGAGATGCAACTTTGACCCTAGGATACCAATACACTGAAAATGAAAGACTAGAAAAAGATATTCCATGCATTCAGTAAATGAAAAATAAAAATAAATAAATGGAGCACCTATGCTTTTATTAGATGAAATAGACTTTTTTGCTGGAGAAAACAAACAAATAAATGCCATTTTATTTGTTGCTGTTTTCTATATAAAAGGTCCTGTCAGTCCCACTTGGTTATGTAAAGATAATTTTAAGTCTTTTTTTTTTTTAAAGATTTATTTATTTATTTAATTCCCCTCCCTTCCCCCTGTTGTCTGTTCTCTGTGTCTTTTTGCTTCGTCTTGTTTCTTTGTCCACTTCTGTTCTCATCAGCGGCACAGGAAGTGTGGGAGGCGCCATTCCTGGGTAGGCTGCTCTTTCTTTTGCACTGGGCGGCTCTCCTTACGGATGCAGTCCTTGCGCGTGGGGCTCCCCTATGCAGGGGACACCCTTGCGTGGCGTGGCACTCCTTGCGCGCATCAGCACTGCGCATGGGCCAGCTCCACATGGGTCAAGGAGGCCTGGGGTCCCCTAAATTTGAACCACGGACCTCCCATGTGGTAGACGACGCCCTAACCACTGGGCCAAGTCCGTTTCCCAATTTTAAGTCTTGATACTATTTTATTATATTGATTCTCAATTTAATTGCTAAGTCTTCTTACAGTCATCTTTTTAAAATATATATTTTTTAATTTATTTTTAAAGGATACTAGTAAAGTGCAATCAAAGGAGGAAGAAGGGAAAAAAATTTACAATAGCAACTAAAAGAACCAAGTATTTATTAATAAATAACATCATGCAAAGCACTTGTATTCAGAAAACTACAACTCATTAAAAGAAATTTTAAAAGGGCCTAAATCATTGGAAAAACATTCCATATTTGTGGATTGGAAGACTAAATATCACTAAAATGTCAATTCTACCCAAATTGATATACAGATTCAATGCAATCCTGATAAAAATTCCACCAGCATTTTTTAAATAAATGGGAAACATGATTATCAAATTTATTTGGAATGAAATGGGGTCCCAAATAGCCAGAAACACCTTAAATAAAAATGGAAAATGAAGTTGGAGAACTCTCACTTCTGAACTTTAAATTATATTACCTGGCTACAGTGGTAAAAACATAGTACTGGAATAAAGTCAGACCATATGCCAATGGAACACAACTGATATTTAATAAACAGACCCTCATGTCTATAGTGAAATGATATTTGACAAACCTGTCAAACCTATCCAGCTCAGGTAGAACATTCCTTTAAAGAAAATGGTCCTAAGAGACCTGGATATCCATAGCCAAAAGAAGGAAAGAGGACCCCTATCACTCATCTTATACAAAAATTAACTCAAAATGGATCAAAAACCTAAATATTAAAGCAAGAACCATAAAGCTTCTAAAAAAATTTATAGGAAAATATCTTCAAGACCTGGTGGTAGGTGGTAAATTCTTAAAGGAGAAAAAAAAGAGTACTAAGATGGACATTGACGTTTAATATATGTAGAAGTTTTAACTAACTATTGTGTAAGTTTGGAAATGCATAGAGTTGATGGTAACACTTTATAGTCAGTAACAGTTGGTTTCTAAATTGGAATGGGGCTGAAAAGGGTAGTCTTGAGATGTAAATGCGAATTGAAAGAAAGGTAGAGAATAAGCTATGGACTGAATTACACAGTAAAACCAGAGGTGGATGAGAATTTTAGTTGATGGTACAGATGCAAGAGTGTCATTTGTGAGCTAGAGCAGATGTGTGTCCCTGTTGTAGGGTGGTGGGAATGTGGAGGAGCATGGGAAAAATAAAACTGGAGTTACCAATGGACGGTAGTTAACAGTAATAATATGATACTTACGCATCTTAGCCAAAGATCTCCTGTGCTGATATTGGCAGGATATGGAAAAAGTGTGCCAAATGTGTGCTATGGAACTGGTAATAGTCTGATGATATTATCTCATAATCTGTAACAAATGTTCCACCACGATGTGGTATGTTGATAGGGGGGTGTGGTATGGTAATCCTGCACACATGCATGATTGTCTTGTAAGTTTACAACTTCTGTCATAAAAATATATTTTAAAAATAATAATAGGGTGAGTTGGGGAAAATACACCAAATGTAAGTTAAGGACTATAGTTAGTAATAAGATTTTGATGATATTCTTTCATGATATGTAACAAAAGTCTTACAACAATGCAAGGTGGGGAAGCAGACTTGGCCAGTGGTTAGGGCATCTGTCTACCACACGGGAGGTCCAAGGTTCAAATCCCTGTCCTCCTTGACCCGTGCGGAGCTGGCCCATGTGCAGTGCTGATGCACGCAAGGAGTGCCATGCCGTGCAGCAGTGTCCCCACATAGGGGAGTCCCATGCGCAAGGAGTGCACCCCGTAAGGAGAGCCGCCCAGTGCAAAAGAAATGCAGCCTGCCCAGGAATGGTGCCACACACACAGAGAGCTGACACAACAAGATGACACAACGCAACAAAAAGAAACACAGATTCCCATGCTGCTGACAACAACAGAAGCAGACAAAGAAGATGCAGCAAATAGACACAGAGAACAGACAACCAGGGTGGGTAGAGGGGGAGGGGAGAGAAATAATAAATAAATCTTAAAACAAACAAACAAAAAACAATGCAAGGTATTGGTAGTGGATTGGTGTATGGGATCCGTGTATGATGTTATGCATGTTTACTTTGTAAGTTCAAAATTTTAACTATACACATTTTTATATATGTTCATATATAAAAAGCTAATAATAATAATAGGGTGGGTTGAAGAAAAATACACCAAATGTAAGATACTTTATTTGGTAGTAATATTTTGAGGATGACCTTTAATCATTAGTTAGAAATGCTTCACCACATGCACAGTTGGTTGTAGGGTAAGGTATGATGTCATTGTATGATGTTATGTATGTTTGTTTTTTAAGCTCACAACTATTATTATACATTTATTGCTTATGCATGTTTATATATGTGTGATACACATCAATGAATTTTTTTAAATGCCAGAAAAGTCACTTGACTATAGATCTGTTTCTAATTAATCAATTCGGTACCATTGGTCTATGTGTCTATCTTCATGTCAGTACCAGACTGTTTTTACCACTGTAGCTAGCTAATGTGATTTAAAATATGGAAGTTAGAGCCTTCAACTTCAGTTTTCCTTTTTAAGATGTTTCTCATTATTTAGGACCCCTTCCCCATCCAAATAAATTTGATAATTGTGTTTGCCATTTCTTTTAAAAAGGCTGGTGGAATTTGGAAGTTTGCATTGAATTTGTTTATCAGTTTAGGTATAGTAGATATCTTAATAACAGCTAATATTCCAATCCATGAGTTTGGAATGCTTTTCCAATTATTTAGGTCTTTTAAAAAATTAGCAAAGTATTGTAGTTTTCTGAATATAGTTGCTTTACATCCTTGGTTTAGCTTGTTCCCAAATATAAGATTCTTTTCATTGCTATTGCAAGTGGAATTTTTTTCCTGACTTCCTCCTCAGATTACATTTTGTGATTGTACAGAAACACCACTGATTTTGGTGTATTGAACTTATATCATGACACTTTAATGAAATTGTTTATTAACTCTAGCCACTTTGCTGTAGATTTTTTGGAATTTTCTAGATATAGTATTAAATTGTCTGCAAATAGCAAATGTTTTACTTCTTCCTTTCCAATTTGGATGTGTTTTATTTCTTATTCTTGCCTAATTGCTCTATCTAGAACTTCTAGCATTATATTGAACAACTGTGGTGACAATCGGCATCCTTGCCTTGTTTCTAATCTCAACAGGTAAGCTATGAGTTTTTCACTATTGAGTACAATATTAGCTCTGGGCTTTTAATATATAGACTTTTGCAAGTTAATAATGTTTCCTTCAATTCTTGTCTTTTGTAATATTTTTATCAAGAAAGAAGCATGCTGTATTTTGTCAAATGCCTTTTCTGTGTCACTTGATAAGATCATATGGTTTTTCTTCTTTGATTTATTAATGTGGTGTATTACATTGATTTATTTTCTTGTATTCAACCACCCTTACATGCCTGGTATAAAACCGACTTTATCATGATGAATAATTCTTTTAATGAGTTGTTGGATTTATTTAGCAAGTATCTTGTTGAGGATTTTTAAATCTGTGTTCATTAGGGAAATGAGTCTGTAACTTTCTTTTTTCATAGTATCTTTACTTAGTTTTGGTATTAGGGTAATGTTGGATTCATAGAATGAGTTGGTAGTGGTCTTTTTTATTCAGTTTTTTGGAAAAGTTTGAATAAGATTGGTATTAAATCTTCTTTGAATGTTTGGTAGAACCCACCTGTGAAACCATCTGGCCTTGGGCTTTTCATTTGGGGAGTTGCTTGATAACTATTTCAATATTTTTACCTGTGCTTGGTTTGTTGAGATCTTCTATTTCTTCTAGTTTCAGTGTAGGTTGCTTGTATCTTCTTAGGAATTTTTCTATTTCACCTACATTGTCTAATTTGTTGGCATAGAGTTGTTCATGCTCTCTGCTTATGATCTCTTTTATTTCTGTGGTGTCATTATTAATGTCCTCATTTTCATTTTTTATTTTATTTATTTGCATTTTCTCTCTTTTTCTCTGTCAGTCTAGCTAAGGATTTGTCAACTTTGTTAATCTTCTTAAAGAGCCATCTTTTGGCATCTTTTGTTAATTCTCTCTATTTTTTTGTTGTTGTTGTTCTCAATTTCATTGAATTTTGCTCTGATCATTGTAATTTCATTCCTTCTACTTGCTTTGTGAATAATTTGCTATTGTTTTTCTAATTCCCCCAGCTGTGTAGTTATGTCATTGATTTTAGCTCTTCTTTTTTAAGGTAGGCATGTAGGGCAATAAATTTTCCTCTTGGTATTGCTTTCACTTCACCCCATTTGCTCTGATATGTTGTGTTCCTGCTTTCATTTGTCTCAAGATAGTTATTGATTTCTATCACAATTTCACTGATTATTTAAGAGTGTATTGTTTAATCTCTGTATATTTATGGACTTTCCCTTTTTCTACCCTTTACTTATTTCCAACTTTATTCCATTATCAGAAAGTCAGAGAATGTGCTTTGTATAATTTTGATATTTTTGTCTTATTGAGATCTGCTTTGTGACCCAACATATGATCTAATCTGGGGAAAAATCCATTGACATTTGAGAATAATATATTAATAATATCCTATTTTGGGTGTAATTTTTATATGTATATTAGGTTTAGTCCATTTATCATATTATACAATCTCTTTTGATCTTTTTCCCAGATGTCCTATCCTATGATGAGGTTGGTGTATCAAAGTCTCCAACTATTTTTGTAGCAGCATCTATTTCTCCCTTCAGTTTTGTCAGTGCTTGCCTCATGTACTTTGAGGCATCTTGGTTAGGTGCATTTATGTTTGTTCTTTCTTCCTGGCGAATTGCCCATTTTATTAATATATAATACCTTCCTTGTCTCTAATAACAGTTTTTCTTTTAAAGTTTATTTCTTCTGATATAAGTATAGTTACTCCAGCTTTTGTTGTTGTTACTTCATGTGTGGAATATCTTTTCCCAGCCTTTAAATTTCAATCTACTAGTGTCCTTGGGTCTATGGTAAGCCTCTTGTAGACAACATATAGATGACTTATATTTTCTTACCCATTCTGCTAGCCTTTGTCTTTTGATTTGAGAGTTTAATTCATTAACATTCAATGCTATGACTGTAAAGGCAGTCCTTATTTCACCTATTTTGACCTTTGGGCTTTATTTGTGATATTTTATTTTCACCACTCTTTTTACACTTTTTAGTTACTTTTACCAATATAATCTTCATTTCTAGACCCTCTTTCAAGTCTCTCTCTCCTGTCTTTTCTTTTCAAGCTGTTGTACTCCCTTTAGTATTCCCTGCAAAGCTTGTCTCTCAATTAAAAACTCTTTCAGTTTCTGTTTATATGTGAATACTCTAAACTATCCCTCAATTTTGGAAGTTAATAATGTTCAATACAAGTTTCTTGGCTGCAACATTTTCTCCTGCAGGATCTTAAATATATCATATCACTGCCTTCCTGCCCCCATGGTTTCTGATGAGATATCAGCACTTAATCTTATCGAGTATCACTTGTATGTTCATTTCTCTTGTTATTCTCAGAATTCTCTTCCTCTGTGGCTTTTGACATTCTGATTAATATATCTCAGCGTTGGCATATACAGATATATTTAGATGGGAATATGTGATGCTTATTGGACACAGATATCGATGTTTTTCAATAGGACTGGGAAATTTTTCACCATTGTTTTCAAATATTCATTCCATCCCTTTTCCTTTCTCTTCTTCTGTTTGCACTTCTCTTGTCATCATTTAGTTCCCTAAGACCTGTTTAAATTTTTTCCCATTCTTTTCTTCATCTGTTCTTTTGTATGTTCATTTTTGGAGGCCATGTCTTCAGGTTCACCAGTCCTTTCTTCAACCTCCTCAAATCTGCAGTTATATGCCTCCAGTATATTTTTTTAAATGTCTTTTATTGTGCATTTATTCCCATGGGATCAGCTATTTTTCTATGTAGCTTTTAAATTCTTTGGGCTCACACAGTGTCTTATTACCCTTGATTTATTTAGACATTTATTTGAATTTATTAAGGAGATTCATTTGAACATCTATAATAAGTTGTCTCAACTCCTTTTTGTCATCTGGAGGCTTATCTTTCTCCTTTGATTGGTCCATATATTCCTGTTTCTTGATATGGATTGTAAATTTTGTTGGTGTCTGGGCATCTCACTTACTAGATGTATTGTAAGCAGTTTCTCTCCTTAATTTATGGTTTTCTTGCACTTTTTCCTTGCTGGTTGTGTGGTAGGAGCTGAGGATTAGTTGATATTACAACCTGTGGAAGATGAAGTTGCCTGTATTGCCCTAGGAACTGATGAAGCTTCTCTCACCTTTCTGCTCTGCCAGGGGTAAGGACAGAGACAAAGCCAAGACCATCTGTAGTTTCCTGCGATGAAACTTCATGACCCATGCACCACTGCCATGGGCAGGGATGAAGCTGCAGGTATGGGCAGCAATCTAATGGATACAGTTGCCCAGCTAGACTGACATAGCACTGCCCTCCCTTCTTTCCTGTTGGGGTGGATATGGATTCTCTGGAATGCCCAAAAGACTAATTTATGTGGGCTGAATACATCTGCAGTTGCCCTGAGAGGCTGAGGGATTGATGACCCTTCTACTCTTTACAGGGTGGGGATGGAACCACAGAGGCCCAACAGTTCAGTCCATTTAGTCTGAAAGTACCTGCCTTTCCTTGGAGAAGTTGAGGAAATCTCTCTCCCTTTCTATCTTACTTGGGGGCAGGGATGGAGCTACAGGTGACCAACTATTCAGTCTATGTGGATCTAAAGCACCTGCAGTTACTCAGAAAGGCTGAAGAAACACAACCCCCTTCTTGTTCTATGGGTGGTGGGGGTGGATCCACAGATACTGAACAATTGAGTTTGTGCAGGCTAATATCTCCTGCAGTTGTTCTGAGAGGCTGAGGAAATACTAGCACCTTTATATCCTATGGGGGATGGGATGGAGGTAGAGATGGAATTGAAAGTGCTCAACGAACCAGTTGGTGGGCTAAAAGCACTTGCAGTTGCCTGAAGAGCCTGAGGAATCACAGCTCCCACATTATCCTACTGGGGAGCAGTGATGGAGCTACATGTGTCTGAGTAGCCAATCTGTGTAGGCTGAAAGTGACTGCAATTGCCCAGAGGGACTGAAGGACCTCCAGACCTCTCCTATTCTATGGGGTTGAGGGTGTGGAAATGGAATTGAAGGCATGCAACAATTTAGTTTGTGTGGGCTGAAAGTACCTGCAGTTGCCCAGAGAGACCAAGGAAACACAGGTCCTCTTCTGTCCTATAGGAGGGTGGGGTTGGAGCCCATGTGTTTAACCATCCAGTCTGTGCTGGCTGAATGTTCCTGCAGTTGCCCAGAGAGGTTGTTGCAGGTCCCCCCCCCAGCTTCTTCCCTGTGAGAGGTAAGGCTTGGGCCTAGGCTAGGTTTGCAAACTGAGCTGGGTGTAAAGAAGCCAGTCCTTTTCTTAACCATGACTTTCAATCAGCCCCTCTTCCCCTCATGAAAGAGGCAGTTAAAACAGTGACTACTGACTTCTTTCTGACTTGGACAAGTTCAAACTTTACCTATAATCTTAGAATTATACTTTAGCCAGCCAAATTTACTAATTAAGAGCTGAAGTTTGTGCCCAGCAGTCTCTTCCTCCCTCATTTTTGGGAAATGGGAGTTTCCAACTCCAGCCACACATAAGCTCCTAAAGTGGCTTGCACCACCAGTGGAGGATGGGCACCAGGCTCCATGGTATATAGGTTTCTACTCACAGATTTTCAGTGTGACTGGGCTGTCCTCTCCTTCCATTCTTTCACGGATGTTGCAGGATCCTCCTCTAGTCTCCCGGACCCCCCAAACTGGTGCTTTTAGTTAGTTCTGTTTAAATTACTAACTGCCCTGTTGGACAAGCAGACTCTTGGAGCTCCTCTTCCTGCTGCCATCTTGCCCCATCCCTCTACTGGAAATGAAATTCAGACAAAGAGAGAAACCACAGAATCAAGAAGTTGAAATCAATGACATCTGGTAGAGAAGGAAAAGACTACCAGACGCCTCTATGTGCTTTGTCATGAGACAGAGGTGCCAAGGATCACCAGCAGACATTCTTTTGGAAGAAAGCAACACTTTGATGATGTCTTGGTGATACCTTTATATGGACAATTTTCACAGCCTCAAAACTGTAAGCTAAAAAATTTCCATTGTTTAATCTGACTTATTTCATGTTATTGGCTTGGAGCAACCAACAAAAATAAAATAAACCCTCCCAGAGCACTACTATTAGAGTAGGAGTCACACTGGGAGAAAGGATGACTGTCTCTACTCAAAACTTGGAAGATGTTCCTTAGAGTTTCAGTCCAATGAAACAGGAAGGCCTTAAGAAGAGAGATAGGCAATGCTTTCCAAGTAGACTGACTTTATAAAGAACAAAGCATGAGGAAATTCCTACCTTCGATTTTGTTTTCTTTTTTTTTTCTTTTCAGGTACTGGGGGCTGGGAATTGAGCCTGGGATCTCTACTGTGGGAAGGCAGTGTGCAACCTCTGAACCACATCAGTTTTCCTGAGTTGGTTCCCTTGCTTGTCCTGCTCGTTGTTTGTTTCTTCTTTTTCAGGAGGCACCAGGAAATGAATCTGGGACTGCCCAAGTGAGAAGTAGGAACTCAACTGATTGAGCCACATCCGCTCCCTCCATCTTAACATTTTATTGGAACAATGGAGATCTTAGTTTTGATAAATTAAGAGGAAGTTGGTAGTTCCATAATATTCATATTGACAGTGAATTATGAGCAGCTATAAGTTTAACAGAGAAAATAATCGAGAAAGAAAACTAAGAAAATAACTTATAGGGTCTGAACAACTTCAAAGAACATTGGAAATACCCTGCTCCAATAAATGAATCCTACTTTATTTGGATCAGAGATTGCAGAGATTTACACCCAGGTTGTTGTTCAAACAATAGCACAATTAGTTGGTAATTAGTGAAGCCTAGCTATTGAATATGATACCAGTGGTGGCAGACCACCATCAGCTCCGTTGTTCAGGAAAATTGCATACGTCCTAGGCTATTTGAGGAGTAACACCAAAAGATGCACATTACAAGGGGATTCACAATTTAATGAACTAATCTATACAAATTTCTAAATAAATGAACAAGCAAACAACAATAGGACCCCATGAAGCAGTAGGGAATCAGTATCCAGAATTGAACTAAAAGAAAATGTTGAACATATCAAGAGAAAAATGACTCATAATGCAGAAGGGAACACCAATATAATAAAAGCAGACTTTTCACCAGAAACAATGGAGATCAGAGGGTAGTAAAAAGACTTTAAAGTACAGAGAGAAAAGAAAAAAGTCAGCCAAAAATCTTCAATAGAGCAAAACTACTTTTTAAAAAGGATGGCAAAATAATGAATCTCCCAGATCAAAACTGGGAAATATGTTGCTAACATACCCAACTTATAAGAAATACTAAATAGATTCCTTCAGGCTGAAAAATAAGTGACACCAGAATGTAATTCAAAACCAAGTGAAAAAAAGTATCTGTAAAAGTAATTACATTGATAAGTGCAAATGACAGAACAATTGCTTCACTTCCTTCTTATAACTGAATTATAGAGCAATTATATAAAAATATGTATATATTACTAATCATATTTTTGGTCTATTACATAAAGAAATATAATATATTTGACTAAACAGAAAAAGAGGAGGAAGAAGCTGTATTAGATTAAGGAAATGCCATCAGTCAGTAACTTGCTCTACAGGGAAGAAATGAAGATAACCAAGAGTAAATAAGAAAGTTAATATAACCAATAATAGATCCTCTATAAATTATGTAATTGTTCTTTTTCCCCATTAAAGACAGAATTAAAGTAAAAATTATAACAATGTATTTTTGGATTTGTAACATATGTAGACATGATATGTATAGATATAATAGCAGAAAAAAGAGGAAGATATATTAATATGCAGGAGTGAGGCATTTATCTCTCACTGAATTATGTTAGTATCAGTCTGAAGAAGAGTCTGGTAACTTAAGGTGTACATTGTAAACCCTAGAACAGTAACTGAAAAACTTCACTAAGCAATTACTAAGAAAATATCTCAAAAATAGTTTAATGATAATTAAAGGAATTGAAATGTTACATTAGAAATAGTTGCTTAATGCAAAAAAAATGCAAGTAAGGGGGGAGCAGAGAAAAAGATAAGACACAAAATATGCTAGAAACAAAAGGCAGATATATATCAACTATATTATTAAAATTAATAAATGTTATTGAATAAATTAAACAATCCTTGCAAAAGACAGAGATTTTAATTGGATAAAATACAAGTTTCATCTGTATGCTCTCTACTTGAGACACAATTTAAAATCAAAGATGCAGAGAAGCTAAAAGTTAAAAAAGAAAAAAAAAAGGAAAGACCTATTTCATTCCATTAGAAAGCATAAAAGATAAGGAGTCTCTATACTAATACCAGTTAAAATAAAATTTTAAATAACAAAACCAAAAAAAAAAAATAATTGGCAATAAAGAGAGATATTTAATGATCTTAAAAATCTCAATCCTTTAGGAAGATATGGAAATTATAAACATACATGCACTGCATTACGGGGACTCAATTTAAAGAAGTAAAAATTTACAAAATTGAAGGGAGAAATAGACAACACAAAAATAGCAGCTGGGGACTTCAATATCCCAATTTTAATAATGTACTGAATAACAAGAGAGAAGAATGATAAGGATATAGAATATTAGAAAAACACTATAAATCAACATGATCTGAAATACAGGAATAGAGCATTCTAAACAAGAAGAAAATACATTCTCCTCAAGAACACATGGAATATTCTAAGGAATAAAAAAGGCCATAAACTAACATTAATAACTTTAAAATAATTGAAACCATGTAAGCTATGTTCTCTGACCACAAGTAAGTTAAAATAGTAAACACTAAAAGGAAATTTGGGAAATTTACTAACGTGAAAATTAAATAACGGAGTCCTGAAATCAATGGGTTGAAGAAGAAATCACATGAGAAACTAGAAAATATCTTAAGATTAATAAATACGTAAACATGACATACCAAAATTTATTAGATATAGGTCTAGAAGTAATTAGTTGGAAACAAATAATTGTAATCACTTATAGTTAAATAGAATAGAAATGTTATATTAATAACCTAGCAGTCTACCTTAAGAAGCAAGAAATAAAAGGGCAAACTGAACCTAAAGCAAGAAGGTGGACTTGATGAAGACAAGAGAGGAACTAAATGAAATCCAGAAAGATAAAAATTAAAAGCCAAAGTGTTTATCTGAAGAGATCAATGATATTGATATACCTTTAACATGATTAAACAAGATAAAAAAGGCAGAAGACACAATTACTAAAATCAGGAATGAAAGAAAGAACCTTTCTGATGAGCTTAAAGAAATAAAAATGATTACTACCAATTGGATAAGAACAAATTAGAAAACAAATATTAAATCCAACAGTTCTTAGAGGGGAATATATTCCTAGAACTGACTTAAGGGGAAGGTGAAAATGTGAAGAGACCTATAACAATAAAGAGATTGAATCAATAAAAGTCCTATAAATAAATGCTGAACACAGATAGCTTTGCTAGTGCATCTTAACAAAACTTATAGAAGAATTAACAAAAGTTCTTCACAAACTCTTCTCAAAAATTGAAGAGAAAGGAACACTTCCAAACTCATTCTATTATATCAGTATTACCTGACTCAAAAACCACTCAAAGACATCAAAAGAAAATAAAAATATTTACCACTATCTAATATGAATGTAAACAAAAAAATTTTAAGAAAATACTAGCAAAAGAATTTTAAAAGCCTCATAAATGGATATGTACCATAAAACAACTGAGTTGTATCCCAGAAATGCAAGGTTGGTTTAACAATTGAAACTGAATCAATATAATACACACAAACCTAATAAAATAAAGGAACAAAGCAGATGATCATTTCAACAGTTGGAGAAACAGGATTGGAAAAAAAATTCAATAGACTTTTATAGTTTTAACACTCAACAAACCATAATTAGAAATGAACTTCCTCAATCTCATTAAGGCAACTATGAAAAAATTATAGGTGATAACCATGTTTAATGGTGGAACACTAAAATCTTTTCTAACATGAGGAAAAATGACCAAGTTGGCCACTCTTTTCACTCCCATTCAATATACTACTGGAAGATTAAGTCAGGACAGATAGGCAAGAAAATATTGAAGATATCCAGATTAGAAAAGATGGCGCAAAATTATACTTATCTGTACTGTATTTCTATAAATTAGCAATGAGCAATGCAAAATGAAACAAAACATCAATTTACAATAGTACTACAAAGAATAAATTTTTATTTTATTTGGAAATAAAGGGAAAAAAAAGAAGTATAACCATATAAACGAAAACTAAAAAAAAAATCACGAAAAAAATAAGGAAGATGTAATATATGGAAAGACTTCCCATATTCACAGATTGTAAGACAATAATGTTACGATGTCAAAAAACCCCAAATAGAACTACAGGTTAAAAATAATCCTTGTCAATAACCAAGCTACCTAGTTAACAAAAATTGACAAGCTGATGCTAAATTTCATAACAAATGCTATGTACCAGGGAGCAGATGTTGTTCAAGCAGCTGAGTGCCCGCTTTCCACAAGGGAGGTCACAGGTTCAGTTCTGGTGCCTCCTAAGTAGAACAGAAAAAAATAACATGCAAAACAAACAAACAAATCAATACAGGGTAGCCTATGTGACTCAGTGGTTGAGTAACAGCTTCCCACATCCGAGGTCCGAGGTTCAATCCTTGGCCTCTGGTACCACAGAAAATCAAAACAAAGCAAAACAAAACAAACAGAAAAACCAAGTTACTGAGAAAGCCAAATCAATCTGTCTGAAAACAAAAGAAAAAAGTTGAAGACCTCACGCAGCAATTTTCAAAATTTCCTACAAATTTCATTAAAACAGTATAGTATTAGCAAAACTATAGCTATATAGATCAATAAAATAGAAGTGAGAGTTCAGAGATAAACTTATATCTATGTACAGTTGTTTTTCAACAGAGGTGCTAATACCAGTAGGGAAAGAACCGTCTTTGAAATATACGGTGTTAGAAAAAGTGGATATCCAACTGCACAGGAATGAAACTGAGTATTCAAACTCAAACTGCTCACAAAAATTAACTCAAATACATCACAGACTTAAATATAAGAGTGAAAGCTATAAAACTCTTAGCAGAAAACAAGGGAAAAATATCCATGGCTTTGTGTTAATCAATGGTTTCTTACATATAATGGCAAAAGTGCAGATGACAAAAAACAAAAAGACAAATTGTACTTCATCAAATATTTTACAAAATTGTTCTGCCAGTATTAGCATCAAGAAAGTGAAATGTCAACTGACAAAAAGGGTGAAAATTTTTGCAAATCATATATTTGATGAGGGAAATAGGCTAATTAAAAGATATTATTGGGTATTGAATCATGCCCCCATAAAGGCACATTCATCTCCCAACCACTAGTTCTATGGGGGGAATCCATTTGCAAATAGGACCTTTGAAATAGATAAGGTGGGCACAAACTGAATGACAGGGAGCTCTAATTCAATATGACTGAAGTCCCTATTAGCAAAGGAAATTGGACACGGGAAGAAGCCAGAAATCTATGAAAACCAAAAGTCACTAGCTGCTTGCGCCAGAAAACATTTCTTTTCTGAGCATCAATTTTGTACTTCTCCAAACCTAAAATCATGGCCCAATAAATTCCTATTCTTTCAGCCAAATTATTGTATAGTATGTGTTTAAGCAGTTGGAAAATCAAGACACATATCATTTAACAAGTACTTGAAATTCTAAATAACAGTTTAAATGATCCAGTAAATAATGGCAAAAGGATCCAAAGAGACTCTTCTCTAAAGAAGGTATACAAGATAACAGAGGAATTTGGAACTAATATAAAATATTCAGTTGATGCACATGATCACATGGAAGTAGAAAAAGGAATGAGAAAATGTAGAGCTGTAGGGAATATGTATAAAATTGGAAAAACTTTATGAAATTGTAACATAGAATACATTGTTAATCAAAATATTGAAAATATCAGAATGGATAAACCAAATAAGTTATGTATAAAAACAAACTCTGATTATAAGAACTCTGAGATTATAAAGTAAAATATTTTGTCAAGCAAATACTAACCAACATTATAGTGGTTTTCTATAATAATATTATAGAATATTCTGTCAATAGCTGAGAGAAAAAATAGACCAAAAAAAGCAATGGGATATTACAGACCTGAAAAACAATTTTAAAGATAACCTATTCATTTCAAGTAATGTTGATGACTGAAAAATGTTCCTCACTAAAGACAAGTTCATGCACTAACACCTAGTTCTGTTGGTGTGAACCCATTTGTAAATAGGACCTCTGAAGATGTTATAATTAATTAAGATATGGCCCAGCTGATTGAGGGTGGCTTAATCCAGCATGGCTGAAGTCCTTGTGAACAAAAGTGATTGGTCATAGAATTAGAAGCCAGGAAAGGAGAAGACAGAGAGAGAGAGATCACCATGGAACAGAGGATTGAATCAAACGAATGCTACAGACTTTCGAGAAATTATGGCCTCACTGGCATCTTGGTCTCGGACTTCTACTCTCCAAACTTGGAAGGCAATAAAATTCTGTTGTTTAAGCAAACAAGGGTGTGATATTTGTCATTGCAGCACTGACAAACTATGACAAGTGTGGAGGAAATGTGTACAGAAATTTTACGATCATAAGCTAGGTTATAGAGAAAACAAAAATAAACTTACAAGGTTTGAAATCATCCAGGATATATTACCTGATCATAATCAAGTAAGTAAGATATTAAATTGCAAAATGATATTGAAATGTCCAACTGCTTTAAAATTTAGCAAATGAAGTTATGCACAATGTTTGGGTGGCAGAAGTCATAATTAGAATAAAAAATCAGTGAAGATATGACACAAATATTTTCATGAAAATTATGCTTAGGAAGAAATTTTGCACATAAATATAAATATAAGCAAAACATCTAAACAACAGTGATCTAAGCTTCTTACTCCAGTGGTCAGAAAAATAACATCCTTCCAAATACAAAGTAAAGATGAAAAAATATTATAATATGCTTAAAATTAATTAGATGGGAAAACAAATTACAATAGTGAAAATTCAACAAAGACAATATTTTAGAAGCATTTTCAATACTCTGTGTAAAGTATTTGAACTATAAACAAGTAGCAAAGTGATATTTAAAATAATTTTTATATTAGTGAAAACTGTAGATTGGAAACTCTGGGGCAATCATTCAAAGTTTAAAATAAGCATAGGTGATATGCTCAGAAAGGAGATAAAGAAGGAGCCATACAAAATGCTCAATTAAAATCAATGAAGGAAAATAATATGGGGAAAATATAGAAACAAATAACAAATGTAACAAATAGTAAACAGTTATAAACAAAGTAGCTATTGGTCCAACTATATCAATAATTACTTTGAATATGAATGATCTAAATAAAACAATTAAAAGACAGGGATTGTCAATGTGGATTTACACAAAGTAGACAGGACCTAGCTATATATTGTCTACATGAAAGTCCCTCTAAATACTAAGATTCAGATAGCTTAAAATAAGGGGATGAAAAAAGCTATACCTTATGAAATCTAATCGAAAGAAAGGCAAAGTAGTGTACTAATTTCAGACAAATAAGCTTGAGGAAAAGGAAAATTTATCAAGAATATAGAGGGATATTACAAAACAAAGGAATCAGTTTTTCAACTCTATTATTGCAGTTGAACTCTTTTAATAGTTGATAGAATAAGAATAAGCAATCAGAAAAATCAGTTAAGATATAAAAACCCTCACTAGAGCTATCAATCAATTTGACTTAACTGACAAATATAGACCACTCCGCCTTGTTTTTACAGCAGAGTATATATTTTTCTCAATCCCACATATCAAGATAGACCATATTCTACATTCTCTCATGAATGATATCAAATATATAATACTAATATAAGGTGTTAATAATTTGGTGGATTTGGGGAAAATACACCGAATATAAGGTACAGGTTATATTTAGGAGTAATATTTGGACAATGCTCTCTCATAGTTTGTAATAAACGTTTAACAACAATGCAAGATGTTGGTGGTAGGCAGATATATGGGAGCCTGTATAATGACATACATGTTTTGTAAATTCACAACTTTTACTGTGTAATTATTGTTTATGTATGTTTACATATGAATGATAAATACAAAAAAAATTTAAGAGATAGACCATATTCTAGACCACAGAAGACACATTAACAATTTTACAAAAAGAAAAACTATGCAATGTATGTTCTCAGATCACACTGTAATTAAAGTAGATGTCAATAAGAGAAAGATAGCTGTGGAATTCCCCAATATTTGGAACTGAAAAAGCACAGATCTAAAAAGCTAAGATATCAATCAAAGAAGAAGACATAATAGGAAATTAAAAATTTATATTTTGAACTAAATATAATGGGAATACAACTAATCAAATTTTGGAATAAGTAAAAAGTGCTTAAAGGGAAATTCATAACTTTTTTCCCCTTTATAGCATTAAGTGCATGTATTAGGAAAGAAAAAAGACCTAAAATAAAAATATAAGCTTCTACCTTATGATACTAGATGGAGAAGAGCAAGAAAAGAGATTAAGTGATAAGCATTTTATCAGAGATCAATGAAATTAAAACAGAAAACACTATAGAAATGATTGAAGCCAAAAGCCAGTTCTTAGAAAAGATCAGGAAAACTGATGAATCTCATGTGAGACATCGCCAGTTCCATCTAGTGATGCAGCATAGATCTAAATACAAGTTGGAAAACAATAATGACTACAGTAGAAAACATAGGAGAATATCATCTTAACTTATGGTTAGAAAAGACTTCATAAACAAGATAAAAATACTGAAATGAAAAGGAAAAAAAGGATGAATTTCCAAATGTTAAAATTATATGTTTCTATTCAGCAAAATATGCCATAGAGGAGGAAAAGTCAATCCTCAGTGTGAAAGAAGAATTGTCAATATATTTATCTGACAAGGTAGTATTAACCAGAATATATAAATAATTTATAAAAATCATTAATAAAATTATCACAATGCAATAGAAAAATGGACAACTCACAAAAGAGGATATCCAAATGACCATCATAAATAATAAAAGATGTTCAATTTCTGTAGTCAACCTCAAGGAATTACCACTTAAAACTATAATATAATGTCACTAAACATGCACTGGATAGTTACATTAAGCCAATAGAAATCTCCAAGTTTGTCATGAAATATTATACAGCCACTGTAGGCATTTTACACTGCAATTAAATATGTAAATTAATTCTACTTAGTAAAATACTTTATCATTATCTTATAAAGTTGGACATATGCATTCTTTAGTGTTCAGCAATTGTACTCCTTATAAGAAATCTCCCTCTTTCACAAATTCCTATATATTTCCCTGTAATACTTTCCTAGTGTGGCCTAACAAACTACCACAGATATAGTGGTTTCAAACAACACCCATTTATTACCTCACACTTTTATAGGTAAAAAGTCTGGGTGGGCTCAACTATGTTTCTTGCTTGGATCTCACAAGGCTGAAATCAAGGTGTCCTTTGGGATGCGTTCCTTCATGGGTCTTTAGGGAAGAATGTGCTTTCAGTCTCTTTCAGGTTGATGGATGATTTCAGTTCCCTGCTTCCTGTAAGAGTGAGGTACACATTTCCTCACTGGCTGTCAGAAGAGGTCCTCTTAGCTCCTAATGGCCCCTGCCAGGTCCTTTCCACATGTCTCCTCCATCTTTAAAGCCAGCAACGGAATATCTTTGTAATGTTGAATCCTTCTTATGCTCCGAATGTCTCTGATGCCTTCTCTTCTACTACCGGATGAAGAAAACTCAATTTGTAAATGGCTGATGTCATTAGAGTAAACTTATCTAAAGAATCTCCTTTTGATAATCTCAATTTCATTTATTTTGTAACTTATTTATATCTACAAATTCTCTCTTGTCTTGTAAAATAACATAATCATAGGTGTGATATCATATTATCAGTTTTGGGAATTAGGGCAGGAAGTTTTGAAGGGCGATTTTGGAATTCTGCCTCCAGCAATCACTAATATACTTGCAGAAACATGTTTGCATTATTTTTATTTTTTGTTTTGTTTTGTTGTTGTGGGTCTTTTTCATTTCCTATATATCCAGACATCTTGTCCATATCTGGGCTGAGAACAATGAGAAGCAAATGGTGAAATGTACATTCTAGGTGAGTTGTCTTCCTTTAACAAACTGCTGGGCAACTTTCCATCCATCTCTTTAGACAGATTTACATCCAATGGCCAAATATAGATGAAAAGGTGTTAGAAAGACTGTATTCTTGAATAGACAAAGTGTTGAAGTCTCCTTCCACTTCTCCAACTAGCATTCTGTTTTAAGATGTGGAGAATGGGCAACTAGGTATAACTACTACACACATCAGAGGTTCCATTTATTATTTCTCGAAATTGTGTTCTCCATACTTCCAAATTCAAACTTATGTCTGTATATCTTTAGGGACATAAGTTTAGTCTTAAAATAGCATAGTAATTCATTAATCTTTCATTGGGACTAAGAATTATTATTGAACTTGATGAGAAACATATTTTTTAAAGACCAACTTCCTTTCATAGTCCCTTCCAAGGCATCTGTAATATTTTACACCATTATTTAGTTTAACTGTTTTCTTTACAGAAATGATACACAGTGGGGAAACTTTAGAATCTCTTTGAAAAAATCCCAAACTAAATAAATGCATGTATTATAGGAGTAGTAATAGTAGTGAAAAGGGTTTTTTTTGGTCTTTTTTTTTAATGTTACATTCAAAAAATATGAGGTCCCCATATACTGCCCATCCCCTTCATCCCACTCCTCCCCCCATAAAAACAACCTCCTCCATCATCATGAGACATTCATTGCACTTGGTGAATACATCTCTGAGTAACGCTGCACCTCATGGTCAATTGTCCATACCATAGCCCACACTCTCCCAGTCCACCCAGTGGGCCATGGGAGGACGTACAATGTCTGGTAACTGTCCCTGCAGCACCACCCAGGACAACTCCAACCCCCGAAAATGTCCCCACATCACATCTCCTCCTCCCACTCCCTAACCCCAGCAGCCACCATGGCCACTTTCTCCACACCAATGCCACATTTTCTTCAATTACTAATCACAATAATTCATGTATAGAATATAAGTAAGTCCACTCTGATCCATACTCTATTGTGAAAATGTTTTAATCATAGTTAAAATAATGTTTAATAGTGTTTACTAAATACCAGACACCATTCCCAGTGCTTTATAAATATTAACTTAATCAGTCACAACATTGAACCTTTGATTTGAATACTATTATCTCATTTAAAAAATTTATTAAAGTATATCATTCATACATGAACATACATAAACAATAAGTGTGTAGAAAAGTTGTGAATTTACAATGCAAACATGCATAGCATCATACAAGGGTTCCATACATCAACCAACCACCAATACCTTGCCTTACTGTGAAATATTTGTTACAAAATATGAAAGAATATTGTCAAAATCTTACTACTAGCTATATCCCATATTTTACATTTGGTGTAGTCTAAGAATGTAAATGCCAATTTAAAGAAATCTAGAGAATTATCTAAACACTGAATATTATGATGTCATTTTACATCCATAGAATTCAAGGTACATAGGTGATTGGTAACATATCCTATTTTTCAGTTTATACTTTCAATCTTTGGCTAGCGTAGCTGCATTTTGTAACAAAAATAAGCATACTTCCCACCAATTTGATGAATTTACTATATTCTAAGTGATTGTGTTGCATGAATTTTATAACTTCAATACAGATTCTTAATTAGGCAAGTCTGGTCATATTCTATGCAGAAACAGATGCATATTTTACATTATATTTGATTTTAGCACCAGATGTGATTTTCAAGTTTAAGATTCCAAGCGAAGCAATTTCTGACTGTGTTACATATGCTGTGGGTCCATTAATATAATGACTACCTTCTGGAATAACAATGCAAATTTCCCATAAAATGTATAGGTTATAGACATAAATCAAGGTGTTGGCATTTGAAGATAATGACATTTTGAGGAAGTTTTATATTCAGATATAGGAATTTAATAAAACTGCTTATATTTAGAAAAGTTATCCTAGAGGAATCTTTTAACATATTTAATTCCAATGGAGATTACATAATAAAACCTGGGATCTGCAAATGTAACTGGCTGTAGACATGTGTAATTAATGTTTCATACAAATTTTGACAATGATGAAATTATAAGCATACTTGTAGGACACATTTTAACTTGCAGTTTAAAGAATTGTAATTGCTAAACAATTTCAAAAATATTAGTTGAATTATTCTTTGACCCAGGCAATCCAAATAATACTTAATTTGACAGTGGATTCACAAATTTATTTCCCACAGACAATCAGAAATTGTGAACAGTCCTAACTACTTTAAATAGTTGTTTATAACACATTGTATTATTTTTAAACAAACTAGATGATTGAATGAGAAAAAAGAGATGCTGGGTTTCATAACCTATTTTTGAAAAACTGAAAAAAGCAATTACCTAGTTTACGGGAAAGAAAAGGATGGAGGAAGAATTCACAGAATATATGAACTCAAAATCGAGGAGCTTATACAATTGGGACTTGAAGATCACCACATGGCCTGTGCTCAGAACAGTTAGGGGAACATAGCTGATGGGCTTACCACTTAACTTCAGAGTATATTTCCATGCCTGGGTGTTGGAGATCGAATCATGTCCCCCACGAAAGACATATTCAGATCCTAACCCCTAATCCTATGGGTGTGAACTCATTTGTAAATAGAAACTTTGAAGATGTTATTAGTTAGCCCAAAATTTATGAGAGTGAGTCTTAGGTCAATATGGCTGAAATCCTTATTAAAGAAGGAAATTGAACACAAAAGGAAGCCTTGGGAAAATGCCAGAGGTCAATGGAACCCAAAGGAGAAAGGAAAAGACACTGCCATACGCATAAACGTATGACAAAAATGTCAAGGAGCAAGGATCACTGACAGTCTCAGAAAGCCACAGTCTTTGAAGAGAAAGCATCACAATGCTGACATCTCAACTTTAGACTTCTAATAACCTCAAAACCATGATCCAATAAATTCCTATTGTTTAAGTCCACCTATTGTATGATATTTGTTTTAGCAGCTTAAAAACTAAAATACTTAGTCATGTATCAAATACTGTTTCTGTTTCCTCTTGATAATATAATCAATGAGACAATCCATTCAAATAATTCCCTTTACATCTTGTGGAAGAGAGACAATTCCCAACTTAGTTAAATCATTGCTAAATAAACCAATTCAGCAGACAAAATGGTCAGTCAAAGAGAGATGAAATACAAGTTTTAAGTGGATTGTTTGAAAGATATTTTTTATTTTAAAATTGAAAATTGATTATTAGGCTAATGAAAAAGAGAAACACAATTTTAATATCCACATTTTTTCCCAAATACATGCATTGTGATTGTTGGAGAAAGGCACCATTTCTTAGCATGATTTCTCAGCTCCTTTTCTCAATATTTAGATTATATATGTTACCCTACAATGTGTCATTTCCACCCCATGATGTCTTGTCGTCTTCCGGTGATATCATAACTGAGACTTCAATAGACAATTCTACTGTTTGAAAAATCTGCTTTTCATGATATCAGAGTACAGAGGCACACAACCACATCCAATTATTATCAGCCTGTTATCTTAAGTTATATAAATTAGTTGTCATGTCAGATATAATGATGTATGAAATACCATGGCCATGAATATTTCTTTACACAATTACATTCTCCAGCTGTTCCTGACAGAAGTACTAAAGGTAAGACAGACAATCAAATTTGCAAAAGCTTCACTGGCCAATTCCAAAAAGAAGGAAAGGGATGGTCAAAAACCCATTGATACAGTATATAAATGTCAGCCTCCCAAGGCACAAAGCACAATGGATAAGGATGGGAAGTAATCCGGGAAGCTGAATTAAAAATATCCAGCACATCATAAAAGTTTCAGAGTTTTAAATAAAAGAAGTAAAACATTACTGATAAATTTGATGACCCTCTGTATTCTATTACAATTCTATTCCTTTCCCTTTCTCCCTCTCAAGGAAATTCACTACAATCAATTTAGTGTGTATTCTTTCTGTTCTTGTTTTTACACTTTCATAAATATACATATATCAATAAATATTACAGGATTAATTTGTAAGTTTCTACTTTTCTAAATCAATTATATACTTGGATATCATTCTCAATTCATTTTTCCCCACACCTGAGTACAGTTATAGGACTGGTTTAAGATGATACATATAGGCCTAATTATTTCTCATTAATTTTATTTATCAATTTCCTAACTGATTGAGTCTTAGGCAACTTTCACTGGTAAACTCTTTTTCCAGTCTTCTTTAACACAATAAGTGTTTCTTTAAAGGAAATATCTGTCATAGAATTGCTTAATGTTAGGGTATTTGTATTTTTAATTATAGTAATACCTTCCATTTGCTTTATAAAGTAGTTTTAATAATTTTCTTTTCCATCAGCAATCTAAGTTTCAATTTCCAATATCTTCATTAAAACTTTGTTTTATCAGATTTCTTTACATTTGTCAATCTGAATTTTCTTACAATATTACTAGCACATTTGTTCATCTTTTTTTGTTGTTAGAAATGTATTAATGGTTTGATTTTACAGTTTTTGAGTATGTCACACCTGCAAATCGCATGCTTGGAGTTGAGGATTTGACAAGTGGTCAGGGAGTTTACATTCTAATTTAGAGGGAGATATATAATCAACAAAAAGTGATCAGTGTATAAGAAGCTGATCACTGCTGTGGCAGGTATAGTGGGGCACTGCAACTTTACATTTAGTAGTTGGGGAAGGACTCACTGAAACAATGACATTTGAGCTAATATTTGAACAATAAGAGGAATGTTTCATACAAATTTCTAGGAGAATATTGTGGTCTAAGTGAAGTGCAAACTCATAAGTCCTGAAGGAATATTGTTCCGGTGTTCTTGACAAATAGCAAAATAACAACAGAACAAAACAAAACTAAACAAACAAACAACAAACCTGTGACCAGAACAGAAAAAATGAGGAAAATAATAGAAAATCGGGTTAGAAAGGTATTGAGAGGATAGAACCTTTTCCTCTGAGGGAGGAAAGCCATGGTGTTGCTATAAAATTACAGAATAGCTTGAATTTGGAGAAAGATAGAAGAAGACAGGTAGAAGAAGAAGTTATTGGGGTAATCTAGACAATGAAAATATCAGTTTAGATATTAGAGGTAGCAGCAAAGTAACTGAAAAGTTAACAGATTCAGGAAATATTAGGAAGGTGAAGCCAAAGGTTTTGCTGATGAATGGATTGAGGGTTCAGCATGAGTGAAAAAAAAAAAAAGCATATACAAAGATACTGCCAAGGATATGGCATGATCAAATGATGATGCACTTGACATTAACTGAGATGGGAATGGCTACAATTAGAGTAGGTTTGGGGAGGAGAAAGATCTTCAGTTTAGCCATATCAAGTTAGAGATGACTTCTAGATATTTAAGAATATTTGTTAATAAGTCATTTGGAATATCAGAGAAAGGTTCAAGTTAGAGATAGATATTTTTCAGGGATAGCCATGTTTAGACAACATATTTAAAGCCAATGACACAGTTTCTCCTCTATATCGCTACTACCTGACATGAGAACTGGTCTTTAGATATTCCTTTAGGTTGGTTCCAGAATAAGAAATTACACAAAGCTTATATAACTAAGCAGAGTCCCAAAAATAGCCTGGTAGATCTGAGTAGAGCCATCAATGATATATAAACCCCATATTATGTGAAAGAGAAATATTATTTGCTGTATATCCTGCGATGTTGGGGTTAGAAAAGCAAAGGCTGATTAATTTATTGAGTTACATCCTGAAGGAATACATTACTTCACTAATATTTTAAAAATTGCTCTTAAACAAATATCCTTTTTCTCATATTCTCCCCAAAATTTGAAATTAACAAATTTCTATTTTTTGCTGTTATATTTCTAAATCATAATTAAAATTTTAACATGTTTTCCAATTAAAAACATATTTGGAGATGTTAGTGTAGATTTATTATGTATTACTTATTTTCTTATCTGAGAAATTCATTTTGACATATTCTGACCATTTTCAACTTGGTGTTTTTCTCATAATCTGGTTGATTTGCAGCAAGCTCATGCATTTCCCAGACGTTAATCCTTGTCATTCTCTGATATTGCAAATGTTTCTTTCCATGTGTCATCTATCTAATTAGTTTGTCTGTTTTCAAATGAACAAAAACTCTTAATTTTTTTTGTGTTTAAATTCATCAATTTCCTTTAAAAATTTTTTCTGTATATTTAACTTGTATGTTTTATGATTATTTCTCTGTATTTTGTTTTTACAAATACTTTTTAGCCCCAAAGGAATTTGATATTCACTGGCATTTTTTTCTTTATTTGCTTTATTGTTTTATGTTTCTTATTAAGGTTTTTATTGCTTAAATTAAAAGATTATATTTGGAGATCTTGTTAACATTAATTTTTCTCCTGAAAGCATGGATATTCTGACAGTCTGGTAAGCAAATAATACTTTTTTTAATTGGTTTATGGTTGAAAATTAACATATAAATGGTTTCATAATATATGTGAATTTGTTTTTGAACTGTGTTCAGTTTCATTAAATTCATTATTAATAAAATAAATGTTTTTGTATTTTATATTCTCATGAATTATACAGTATAATGCAAATGGAAAAGAAAAAAAATAATAATTAAATGCATACCAGCATCCTTACCACTCAGCTTAAGAAGTGGACCTTTATAAATACTTTAAATTTTCCCATATTTTCACTCAGAGCATTTATTTGGTAATTTATTACAATTGCAATAGTAAAGTAATATATAATACACAAAGGCACTTTTGAAGTGAAAAAATAACATGAAAAAACACAATCTTCTAGTCATCAAGACTTGTCAAACTGTCAGAAGTCAGACAGTCTAGACACCATGGGAAAATTGCAACTATTGTAACTTATGCACAATAGGTAGCATTAATATTGTAATATTTACAGCAATGGCAAGAAGATATTATGTAAATACTAAGGGACTAATAAGAGGGAGGTATAAAGGGGTATGGAATTTCTCCTTTTGGAGTAATGAAAATGTTCTACAATTGACTGAAGTGATAACAGCCTAACTCTTTGATGAAAATGAGAGCCACTGAGTATACATTTTGAATGGATTGTATAAGACATGGGACTGTATAACACAGGAAATCCAGTGGTGAATGATGCACTGTGATTTAAAGGACAAATATGAGAAATTTTTCTCCTGAACAATAACAAATATAAAACTTATGTAGGGTGTTAATAATTGGGTGGATGGAGGGAAAATACACCAAATGTAAGATATTGGCTATCAGTAATAATTTGATGACGTTCTTTCATAGTTTATAGAAGATGTTTCACAGCAATGCAAGGTGTTGGTGGTGGGGAGATGTGTGGGAGCCTTGTATGATGACATGCATGTTTGTTGTGTAAAACACAAAATTTCCTATACACCTAATTTTTATATATGAACAAAAACAAATACATGAATGATATACTTCAATAACATTTAATTTTAAAAAAAGATATAACAAACTGATGCAGGAAAAGAAAAATATGCCAATGGTCAACTATGCTAGGATAGAGAGACCAGATAGAGATGCACATGTGTTTGGTAATCTTACATATAAGGGAGTTAGCTTTGTAGATAAGTGAGAAAATATTGGGCTATCCACTAAATGGCCTTAAAAGAATTATGGCATACATGTGGAAAAATGAAATTGTCTTCCAGTATTACAGACAAAAAACACAACTTAAATTCCACATTGATACAAATGTATAAATATGAAGAGAAAGTTTAACATACTTAAAAGAATACATAAAAGTTTATTTTCATGATCTGAGAGTTTCTTTGATAGACAAAAATCATGCCCCAAAGAGAAAAGATTGATAGAACAGACTAAGCTAAATTTAAGAACTATAATTCTTTAAAAATCATTTTAAGGAATATGGAAGGAAAAAAACCACAATACAGATGGTATTTTGCTATATATTTTACAAATGAATAATATCAAAGCTATATGAAGCACTCCACAAAATGAAGAGAGGGGACAGACATGAAGTTTAAACAAAACAGTCCAAAAATAAATACAGAGAAATTACTTTAGAAAGAAAACAAAAGAGAAAACCTGTAAGGACCAAACATGGAAAGATGTTCAAAATCACTAGTAATTAGAGAAATGAAAATGAAAACAAAATGATTTACCATTCTACTCCCATTAGATTGGTAACATTTATGACAATAAGAAAGGTTGAATAGCCTATAAAGCAATAGGATACATTATAACAAGTTGGTAGAATTGTAATGGGGCATGACTGCTTTAAAAAATTTTTGGCAATTCTGTTATAGTTGAAAATGTTTGTAACGTATGACTGAGGACAGAATATGTATACATTTATAAGTTGCATCAATAGTTCCAATATTTCAACTCAAAATCAGCAAGTGAGATATATTTCACATAGTACTCTATTGAAAGCACTCGAATGTGATTAATGATAAAATGCAATTAATATTCACTATGTAATAACTTGGTTCATCATTACCGCCTTTTAAGAAGGTTTAAACCTATATTCATAACGGCCTATGAATTAGTAATCATTATTATCTCCCTTTACGTGAAGGAAGAGAGAGTCACAGAAAAAGAAATTTACTTGCCCAGAATTAGAAATTTATAACTTCTAAAATTGTGTTTTTATTCCTAGCAGTTTGATTCTAGAGCCTGAATCTTAACTACTAGAATAAGTGGAGAAATAAATTAAAAAAGGAAAAAATGAAACAAAAAACTGATCACAATCAGTAAGGATAGATGTACACCTGATACTTTTCCAGAAGAATAAAGAAAACTTAAGGCTTAAAGTTAATGACAATTTTCATTATAACGCTAATTTGAATACATGTTATTGTCTTTTCATACAGGAAAGACATTTAAGAAAAAACAAAGAACATACAAAATCCTTATTAATAAAATAATTGTTGTAGACAATGTGTGAAGGAATAGTTTTTTGATTCTGTGCAAATAAAACTTCAAAATTCAGAAGTATTAATATTAATTGAATACTTTAAAAGTGTGAAAAATACTTTAAGAGAAACATAATATGAAGAATGCACAGTTAAAAATCTTTTAATTCTCAATAACATATGCTTCCTAAAAATCATGGAAAAATTAAAATATGCTGCATTATCCTTGGACTAAATTTTTTCTAAATTTAGTCTAAATCTAACAAACATAAAGTTAATAAAACACAAAAGGGAAAGTTTAGAGAGTAAACTCCAAAATAGTCAATATTAATATAAAGCACTGAAACATTCAAAAAGTATTCAATGAAATACGTAATCTTACTCATTATGTCTAAAGACTAATTTTATCAATGGGCATTTAAAAGTATTATTCTTAACATTTTATATGCATTTGCCGAAGGTGGAAGGATACACATAACCATAATACCCAAATTAAAATAAATTCATTTTAGAAATTAATGATTCTTTTGCAAAAGAGCTGAGAAGAATAGTTGCTGAGAGAGGGAAAACAATGAAGGAGACTGACCTTGGCCCCAGTTTACCATCTGTAGAAGATTTTCATACCACCGTTCAGGCAAAAGAGTCCAGGTGGAAACTGGTGGTTTCTCTGAGCTAAGAGGCTCATTAGGGGTGAGCCATGGTGGCTAGAGTTCCTAGGGCAGAGTACTGCAGACAAGAGAACTGCATAGGGATTGAGCTTTAGAGATCTGCTGAGGCATACTACTCAATTTGTAAAATAACTACTCAACATGTATGTTTCAAGAAATTATCTGTGGAACAGAAAAGAAACGCCCAAAAGAATGAGTGTGAACAAAAAGATACAAATGCTCACTTCAGCCTGAAAATTGATCATGGTCATACAAAACAGCATGCCAAATGTTGCAATAAAGAGAACATGGGAGGACAAATCCAGTGTCCCAAAAATGCCCCCATATTACACCAATTCTTCCTTCTTTCATTCCTCAGAACCTCCGGTTGCCACTCTCTTCAAATCAATGATAAGAGTTCTTCCATTGCTAGAATAATAATAAGTCTATAATAGAATAATATGTCTGCTTTAGTCCATTGCTCATTCCCCAATCTTGAGGATTTTGGGATGGTGATGCTCATTCTGCTTCTAATTGGGAAGGGGAGGGAATAGAACATTTGGGAATTCCTTATATTTTTATGTAATATTTATGTAATCTAAAGCTTCTTTAAAAGTAAAAAAAAAAAAAACAACAAATTATGAAAAAAAAAGAATACATGGGAGACTTAGTACATAGAAGGGTTCTATCTTCTAAGGACAACAAACTTAGCCCTAGAATATTGCTTTGAATACCCTACTAAAAATACTACAAGAAAAAAATTATAGACCAATATTGCTATTGAATATATATGCAAAAATACAAAACAAATTACATTGCAAAATGAATCCCAAAGCACACTGAATTAAGTATATACCATGATCAAATGGACTTTATCCCAGGTATGCAAGGGTTTTTCAATTCAAGAAAATCAATTAGTGTAGAAAAAATACCTTCATAAATTGAAGAAAAATCATTGATACAGAAAAGGCATTTGACAAATACAGCATCTTTTCTTAATTAAAAACAACAACAACAACACACACATACACTCTAAAAGATAGAAATAGAAGGAAGTTTTCCTAACATGGTAAAATGTATATATGAAAAATCCACAGCTAAGACTGAAAACTTTCCCACTGAGATCAGGAACAAGACAAGGATGCCCACTGTCACCACTGTTATTTAATACTGTGCTAGAAGTTCTAGATACACCAATTAGGCCAGATAAAGAAGTACAAGCCAACCAAATAGGAAAGGAAGAAGTAAAACTTCTTTTCTATTTGCTCACGATATGATATTATATCTAGAAAATCCTGAAAAACCCTCAAAAAAGCTATGACAAATTTAGCAAATCTGTGGAATACAAGATTAATATGCAAAAATCAGTAGCATTTTATATACTACGGATGAGTAATATGAGGAGAAAATATGTAAAAAAGATATTCCATTTATAATACTAAAAGAATAAAATATTTAGGAATAAATTTAACCAAGGATATAAAGGTTCTATACTCAGGAAACCACAAAATATGGCTAAAAGGAACAAAAGAAATAAATGGAAGGAAAACATTCTGTGTTCATGGACTGGAAAACCAAATATAATTGAGATGTCAATTCTACACAAACTGATTTACAGATTCAGTGCAATCCCGATCAAACTCTCAACATTCTTTTTTTTTTCAAAAATGGAAAAGTCAATTATCAAATTGATTTGGAAGGGTAAGGGTTCCTGAATAACCAAAAATGTCTATAAGTTGAAGAACAAAGTTGGAAGACTATCACTTCCTGACTCTAAAGTATATTACTTAGCTACAGTGGTAAAAACAGCTCTGTATACTGTCAAAGAGATATACATATTGACCAATGGAACTGAATCAAAAGCTCAGAAAAAGGCCCTCATTTGTATGGTCAATGGATCTTTGAAAAGACTGACAGACCCATCCAGCTGGGCCAGAAGTCTCTATTCAACAAATGGTTCTGGGAGAACTAGATATTCACATCCAAAAGAAAGAAAGAGGACCCTATCTCACACTTTAAACAAAAATTAAATAAAAATGGATCAAGGACCTAAATACAAAAGCTACAACCATAAAACTCCTAGAAGAGAATGTAGGCAAACATTTTCAATATCTTGTGATAGGTGATCATCTTTTTTCTTTTCTTCTTTTTCTTTTTTAAGAAATGTTACATCAAAAATATAGGGGATTCCCATATATTCCACCCCTACCCCTCATACTTTCCTCCATTAACATTTTTCATTAGTGTGGTGCATTTGTTACAATTGAGAAATTGCTATTATAGTTGATATTATAGATTACATTTTGGACCTCACAATTTTATAGGTTTTGACTAAGTGTATAATGGCCTATATCAATTCATTGCAATATCATGTAGGATAATTCCAATGTCCCAAAAATGCTCCATTTTACACCTACTCTTCCCTCTCCTAACCCTCAGAACCTCTGGTGATCACTGCCTTTATATCAATCACACAAGATCTTCCATTGTTAGAATAATATTAAATCTGCTATAGTCCATAGTTGCATTCCCTCCTAATGTTTGTTCATTCTCAATTTTGAGGATTTTGGGTTGGTGATGCCCACTCTGTTTCTGATTGAGAGAGGGTTTAGATCCCTTGGGGTAGATGGGTGGAACTGTCTTGCCTGCAGGTGTTGATACTCTCTGTTTTGGGGGATGAGCATTGTTCATTATTATCACTTTGTTAGTTGTCTTGGGTGAGTCCAGTGAACTGGAAAGAAGGTGTTGCAACTGAGCTGAGATTCAGGATTCAACTTGCATAGGAACAGGTAGAAAATTAAAGTCTCTGGAACATCAATTTAATGAGTATAATGCTAATTATAAGTTCAGATAAAAGGGGCAAAAGAGCCATATGTAGGGAAATATTAAGAGTCTAACTCTGTTACACAGGGAAGCATATAATCAAAGTAAGGTCCACTGACAGGGTGTTGAATTCCTGAGATTGTCTACCCTTCCTATAGTGTCTTGATATCTCTAGAGCTCTCTGGAGTCCCACTTTTTGAAGCACTGTTTACTTTGCAGTCAATGAGATTCTGCTGAGACATGTACAAGTGTAACCTCTGAAATGATCTCCCAACTCACTCTGAAATCTCTTAGCCATAAAACTCCTTTTTATTTAATATTTCCACCTTTCAGTGAGGTCTTTTTCCAAATGCATTGCTAGTTGGCACTTGTTGAAAATCCCTCAGTGTCAGGGAGCTCATCCCCAGGAGGCATGTCCCACACCAGGGGGAAGGTAGCGAATATACACACTTAGTATGTGAGGTCACATCTGAGCAACAAAGAGGCAACTCTAAAGACAATATAATACTAGGCTAAGTTTCAATTTCACAGAACAAGGTTCGTAAGTGCAGCCATCGATGTTGAGGTTCTGGAGTAATGGTCTGTCCTTCTCTATGCATTACCCATGTACTTGGGGAATTCTTGAATGTAGCAGAACTTCCTAGAATGTTGATTCAATATTCTCTCAGTTATTGTGTGGGTCTCCACCCATTGAGATAATGCCCCATGACCACTTGTGCATATTCACATGATATATAGGCATGCCCCAGGTATACCCCTCTTCAAACATCCCCCCATCACCAAAATCCCACACCTGTGATCCTCCCCTGTCATAGTTGTGATCTTCTTTGATCCAAAACATCCCCCCAAAATAAGCCAAAAATAAACAAAGATAATAATAAAATAAAATAAAAATAAATAACAAATAAGATACAAAAATTAAAATTAAAATTAAAAAAATAAAATAATATTTTTCATTGTGTCTTTCATCACTGTAAGATCAGTTATCTTTTACAAACAGTGACAATTTCTTTTGTATATCCCCCAGTGTCTTATTTTTTTGCTTTATCTTCAAAGAAACTTTAGGTTATAGAAAAGTAATAAAGAAAATATTGCAGATTCACATATATCCAACACCCTTCCCTTTCCCACTCTTCTCTATTAATAACATTTTACATATGCATGGTAAATTTGTTACAATTAATGGACAAATATTGAAGCATTGTTACTAACCATGGTCAATGGTTAACATAATGATTTTAGTTTTGCACCCTACTAATTTCTTAAACCATACATCCAAAGCATGAGCAAAAAAGAAAAATAGATAAATGGAACCACCTTAAAATTAAACAATTTGTTCTTCAAAAGATTTTCTCAAGAAAGTAAAAAGGCAGCCCACTCAATGGGAGAAAATATTTGGAAACCACTTATCTGATAAGAGTTTGATATCCATGTTATTTTAAGAGATCATACAACTCAATGATAAAAAGATCCCCCCAAAAAGAGCAATTACAAAGGACAAAAGACTTGAATAGACATTTATCCAAAGACAAAATACAAATAACCAAAAGCACATGAAAAAAAAAATTCAGCATCACTAGCTATTAGGGAAATGCAGATCAAAATTATGAGATACCATTTAGCATCCTATTGAATGGCCATTGTTAAAAACAAAAGAAAACAAAACAAATAAACAGAAGACTGTAAGTGCTGGGAAGAATGTGGAGTAATAGAAACATCCCTTCACGGTTGCGAATGTAGAATGGTGTAGCCTCTGTGGAAGACAATTTGATAGTACTAGAGGCTGAATTTAGAACTGCCATATGATTAATCAATATTATTACTAGTAATATATTCAGAAGATGTGAATCAAATATGCAAACAGACATTTGCACACTGATATTCATAGTAACATTATTCACAGTTGCTAAAATATGGAATCATGCCAAGTGTCCATCCACTTTGAATTGATAAACAAAATGAGTTATAGACAATATACATACAATGTACTATTATTTAGTTGTGAGAAAAAATAAAACTGGGATGCATATAACAACATGATGAACCTAGAAGATACTATTTTGAGTGAAATAAGCCAAACACAAAAGGCCAACTATTCTATGATCTCACTTATGTGAACTATATATGATGAGTAAATTCATGGAGGTAAACTCTAGAGCAAGGGTTCATAACCTTTTTTGATCCACGGATCCCTTTGTCAGTCAGGTGAAAATCATGGACCCCTTACTAAGTCCACACTATTCTGTGTATTATTTAATAAATACATCACACCAACACATCCCCACAAGAAAAATGTTTATTTTGAATTTCAATTCAAGCTCACAGATCCCTTGTTAAGTGTCCATGGTTTTAGTACACAGATTGAAGAAATAGAATGTGGGTTGAGATTGGGAGGTGATGCTTAATGTATATAACATTATTAATAAGGTTAATTGTAAAGTGTGGAAATGAATAGACTTGATAGTAATACACTATAGTAAGTATAACTAACACTGCTGATTGATAAATGTGATTGTGGCTGCAAGGGCTAGTCTGGACATAAATGTCTAGTGAAAGAAAGCTAAAGAATAATATAGGGAATGTAAAACATAAGGATTTTGTAGGTGGATGAGGATTGTGGTTATATATATATATAGTATATATATATATATATATACTATAAGAATGTTCTTCTTTTTACAAAGTGCTGAGTATATGGTGATAAAGGGAAAATTATAACTAATGTAATTTATGGGCAATAGTTAAATGTCATATTATAATATTTTGTACTGTAAGAAGATATTGTTTCAATAATAAGGAACAATAATAGGATAAAAGTGGGTATGGAATTTCAAAGCAAGGGACTGGATAGCCCAGGGAATTCAATGGCAGATGATGGACTGTGGTTAACAGGACAAATATGAGAAAGATTCTCATGAACGATCATAAATATATAATACTAATATATGGTATTAATAATTTTGTAGGTTGTGGGAAAAATACACGAAATGTAAGATATGGACTATAATTAAATGTAATATTATGACAATGCTGTTTCATAGTTTGTAGCAAATGTTTCCCAACAATGTAAAATTTGGTCATAGTTAGAGATACATTATCCTAGTATGATGATACGCATTTTTTCATGATAATTCACAAATTTTACTATACACTTATTGTTTACATATGTTCATGTATGAATGTAACACTTCAATAAAATTTTATTTAAAAATTGCAAGGTGTACACAAATACAATAAATAAACAAACAAAATAATATATAAAATAAAATAAAAATTTACCCTTTCATGAAGAAAATAGTCAATCAATAGAAGCAGACCCAGGTGATAGAATTAGTATATAAAAACATAAAAAGTTATATAAGAAAAACCAATAATCTAAACAATAGAGGAAAAATTTAATTTTATTAGCAGAGATAAGAGAGCTAAAGAAAACAAACAAATCAAACATAAAAAAACATAGCAGAGAGGCTGAAAATTAGAGTAGATTGGCTAAATAGAAGAAAAGATCCTGCAAAAGGGGTAAAACAAAAGATTAATGAACTTAAAGACATAGCAATAGAGATAGTAAATAAAAAATAAAGAAAAAAGACAAAAAAAAGGATATAGAATTATGATCAATGATATGTGGGAAAACTTCCCATAGTGTAATAAACATGCAGTTAGAAATCCCAAAGGAATTGAGGCATGAAAATATTTGATGTCATGAATGAAATTTGGTTAAAAGAATTATAAGCCCTATATATCTTAGAAATTAAGGACCCAAAGAAAAGGAATAAAAAAATACTACCAAGATGTAAAAATTTCAAAATTTTTTAATACCTGTGATAAAGACAAAATTTTAAAAGTCACCAAAGGAAAAGAAATAGCATGGAGACCTCAGAAGGACTGAAAAAAAAGTTTTCTAGAGATACTCAAAACTTGGATTTTTTGCAGGTTGGTGTAGAACAGGAAGGATAAATGGAAATTGCAGAATATGAAGATTTATCTCCACAAGAATGGTCAGGAAAAGATTGAGGAAGGAAAAATAATAGACATGTAAATTCTTCCCATTCTCATCTCCAAAGTTCCATATTTATGTGAACTTTGTTCATTTTTTGGCACCATTGTACAATTATTTCCTGTCAAAATTCTTGGGGAGTTGGCAGAATCTTCAGAAGAGGGTGGTAAAGCTCCAGAGTTAGATTGCCTCCCTTGCTTCTTGCTCAGTCTCTTCCAGCATGCTTTTTTTCCAATGCCTGGGTTTCTTACAACAGTGATACTTTGACTTTACTTTAGGAGCCCCCCTCTTTTCTGATGGTGGCAGAATATAAAACTTTCTTCCCTTTATAAATAATTCCAATTGAACAGCTAAGAATTCTTTCTTAAATTATTATTTTCTTTACATTTTTATGTTTTTTTCCAAATGCTGATTTCTTTCCCCAGCACCTGAGAAACTCTTTGTCTTGGCCATCCAAATATTTGTCCCCTTGTTTGTGCTTGATTTCCCTGTAGCAATGTAGTCACAAAAGTTGGGAGGAGCAATCTTTCCCTAGATCTATTTCAATAAATGTGGCAATTTGAAATTATTTTATAAATCTCCAAAAGAGAAATGCTATGTTTGTAAACTAATCTATTCCTCTGGGTGTGATACAATTTGATTGCCTTAAATTCAGTTGAAGGGCCTTTGATTACTTGATAAGATTCCTTTAGGACTTTTGATTGGATTATGTCAGTGAGATCTGACCCAGATGGAGACTCTGCCCCCTTGCTAAGTCTGATACGCAAAGAGAGGCTCACTCAGACAGGAAAAAAAGTATTTGATCCTGTCATGTGAGAAATAGGACTACAGGATTACTTAAACTCAAAGCCTCAGGAGGCTGGGTCTTTGGAGAAGCTCAAGAGGAAATGGTGAGCCCACAGGGGAAGGCTGCAACCTTGGCAGAGATCAGTAGCCATCTTGTTTCACCACATGACAATACTAGGATCAACAATAGCTAAATTTGGGGAGAAAGCATCTCTGCTGATGCCTTGATTTGAACATTTCATGGCCTTGGAGAAGTCAGCTTTTACCTCAAATGAATTTCCGTTATAAAAGCCAATACATCTCTGGTACTCTGTATCAGCAGTTCTTTGGCAAACTAAAACTGTAAATTTTGAAAATTCTTCAATAAAGTACTGGTAAAAGTCAAAGGTCAAAGGAGGGCCCATTTGCAGGGAGTCAAATTCCTGAGCTGTCAGCCCTGCCTATAGTGTGTGGATGTCTCTAGAACCCTCAGGATTCCCCTATTTAACACAATGTTTACTGTGGCAGACAATGGGATCCTGCTGAGACATGCATCAGAGTAACCTCTGGTATGACCTCCTGACTTACTTTGAAGTCTCTTAGCTATGTAAACTCATTTGTCTTTATCTTTTCCCCCTTTTGGTCAAGGTCTTTTCTCAGTTGCATTATTAGTTGCTACTCTGGAATTTGTGCTCCGCAGTGTGACAGAGTTGGACTGAGTTGTAGTTTCCCTACACATGGCTCTTCTGCCCCTACTATTTCAACCTATCTTTAGCACTAGAGTTGATAGGCTTATGTCCAAGAGACTTAAATCTTTGGGCTTTCCATTCCCTGAATCTCATCAGAACTGCAACACTTACTCTCCAGTTCATTGAACTCATCAGGACAAGGAACAAGAAATTGATGATGGACAATGACCATCCCAAGGAACAGAGAGAGTCTACAATTGCAAGCAAGAAAGTCACATTCATCTGCCCCATGGGATCTAAGCCCTCTCTCAATTAGAGGTGGAGTGGGCATAACTATCCAAGAATCCTCAAAATTGGAGAATGAACGATGAACTAGAGTAGACTTATTGTTAACTCTACTATAGACTTCTGTTATCCTAGCAATGAAAGAGCTTTTTTTTTCATAGTTTATGTACATTTATGGCTGTATACAATAAGAGCAAAGATTGTTCTTGTGTCTGTAAGTACATCGTCGGCAGGCACTTCTCAGAGAGTATCAAAACAGAAACATTAACTGGAGCAGGGAGACAGCGTGCAGGCCCACACACCCACCGCCCGCGGCTCCTCCAGGTGGAGCACACCCAGGAAGGACTGCAGTGCCAGACAGCTACGCCTGCCGAATCATCTGCATTTCTTTACTTACTGATCACTCTCAAACTAAAACCAGGAGGAAGAACTATTATCACTGAGGTGGAGGTAGTGGCTACTGGAGGTTCTCAGGGGAGGGAGAGGGAAAAATAGGTTTTATCTGGGGGCATTTTGGGGGCATTGCAATGATAGGTACAGGCCAATATACACCTTGTCATAACTTACAAATTTGTGAAGGAGCGAGTTTAAACTATAATGTAAACTATAATCTGCATTTAGTGGCAATGCTCCAATATATGTTCATCATTTGTGATAAATGTATCACCCTAATGAAGGATGTTTTTAATGTGGGGAAATGTGGGAGGGTAGGGAGTTGGGCATATGGGAATACCCTACATTTTTTAATGTAACATTTATGTAATCCAAGTATCTTTAAAAACTTTTTTCTTAAAAAAGGCAATAAGTAAATTTTGGAGGGTGATGCTGATGTGGGCTATGGGTGGAAGGCTCTTTGTCTCTTCAGAGATAACTAAGTTGTTTGACTTGTGGGTGTGGAACGGTGGGGGGCTGCAGTCCTGCCCTTGGGGACTAGCAGCAGCTCCAGTCCCAGGAAATGTTTAACAATGCGAGGGCTATAAACTTTAAGTATTTAGGGGAAATGCAAAAACCAAATATGCTAAAGGCTTATCTAGGATGTCTGGAGTCCATGCTAAAAGCTTACCTAAGATGTGGAAGATATAAGCTAATTGAAGCCTATTGAGAACTGAAACAAAGGGACCATTTGGCCTTTCCTCTCTGTATAAAAGACGTTTGAAAATCTTGTTCGGGGCTCGGGATTCAAACTGAAAGCTCCCGAGTCCGGCCGGCCATCAATAAACCATTTTTCCTTCTCAAAATCATTGCTGAGTCCTGGCCTCTCTATACTCAAATAATTGAACTTCTCTTAAATTCCACAACATTTTTGGCGACTCTGTTGGGACAATAAATGAAGGCCAGAGACGGTAGCATTTTGCTGCCCCTTCCAAATCCCCGAGGAAGCCGGGAGGACTCGGGTGAACCCCAAATCTGGGTGCCCCTGGATTAAATTTAATCCAGAAAAGATGTGGGCTCCACCAGAATCTTCCCGACAAAAATCGAGGGCAATGGAAGGTCTGAAGAGAAAGATTCTGGGAACGAAAAAGAACTCCGAACATGGAAGAAGGTAAGACTCCCCGGGTGAGCACAGTCTGGAAGGCCCTAGTTTAATTGCTAGGAAGGGGAGGCTGATCACCTCCCGAGAGAACCCTAGTAGCCCCAGAAGGCTGGGGGGAAGCCGTTCTCTCTAGGCTTGGGAAAAGGAGGAAAACCGGGGAAAAGCCCTGGTGTTTTAGGTTTGTCTAACTGCATGTTAGAATCTGGTACTGGTCTTATATCCACTAAAGGAGTGGAGTCTCGATTTTAATAGGAAGGGTATTTATAGGTTCAAGTCCTAATATCCTGGAAATTGGTCTAGATTAAGGAAAACAAAACTTGGTTACAGGAAAATGGATCGGCTTTTCTGGTGGAGCTTGGTCTGGATGTAAAGTTTAAACAGTGGAAAAGTCTAGCTGAAATCTTTTGTTATGGTGCTAATTTGTGAATGAATTCGCTTTATAACAAATGTTAAGTGTTCTGAGGTTTGTGATGGCTGTGAGGGCAGCCGTGGTGAAAATAAATATATAAACTTGTGAGTCAGATTAGTGACCTTTGTGCTTCTGTCTGTGTCAGCTCAATGTTAGTGTTGGAGTTGTGTCCTTACATAAAGAAGAATTACAGCTGAGCTGGAGCCCTCCCTTGCCATTGGCAAGGGGGTGAAATGATTCTGGGGCAAAAGCTGAGGAGTCTAGATGTTTGTGCATGTTCTGCTGTCTTGTCTCTGGTCTGGCCCTTTGCCGGGGCTTGGAGGCCATCTGTGTCCGCGCCAAGCACCCAAGTTTGTTGGGAATGTCCCAGTCGGGGCGGCTGGGTTCCTGGGAGAGTTGCCAAATTTGAGTAAGTTCTGTCTGCCCATTTTGGCTGAAAGCTGGAAATCGGGGAGCGGCTTGCCCCTTTCCAGTGAGTCCACCCTTCTATTCATAAGCCGCATTCCTGTTTGTTGTGCACCCAACTGCCTGAAAGGGGGGGGAATTGAAGGAGGTGAAAAGCAGAATCAGAATAAATGCAGTAAATTTCCCTCCTTAGGGTGTCAAAGCCAAAATACGTTTGCATTCTGCTCAGGTTCTTAGAAGGTATTGTAGTAACCTTAAGTGAGAGAATGTGTTCTGTGAAGGTAAAATCTGTCTTAAGGGTATAAATAATTATAAAAGTTTTACAAAGCATTGTTTAAGGTATTTAAGTGGCTAATTGCAGAAAGTCATTATTTAACAAAACTGAATTGATAATAATAATAATAAAAGGCAATTTTATAACAAACTTATTCAGCAGCCAATCTCCCCTGCCAACTTGCTTCCAAAAAAACTGTTTCTGGTATTACATGCTACTAAGTATTTAAAGAGAAGAAAAGTTCATTATTTTAACAAACTTGTTTAGTATTAATGGCAATTATATGTTGTAAGAAGTTTGCCTGGTAACTTAGCATGTGGGATATATGGAGTGTGTTTTTATTGTTAAGGCAACAGAAGATGATTTTGTCCTAAGATAAAATGATTGATTATTGGAAAGAGTAGAGTGTGGGACAGAACCTGAATGAATACTGAAAGTGTAGAAGGTTTGTGGAAGGGAAATTTTTATGATTAAATTGAGTAAGATCAATATACAAAGAAAATATTTTATCAATAGCTTCTTGTGCTTTAACCTCATCATATCCTCAATGTTTGAAGAAGAGTCTTACCTCTTTTAAAAGAACATTTTATGTTCTAGAAATCAAATCCTGAAAAGTAGCCTTTTATTTCAAACTAACTGCAAGAGATTTATTCTTTTACTTTAAAGGAAAAATTAAAGTAATGGTCATTTAATATGTTATAAGTTGAATGAAAGGTATTTAAAGGTGTTATAAAATAGGTTTTAAAAAAATTAATAAAAACTGTAACTAAGAGTTAAAATCATTTATAAATGCATTTATATTATAAAACAGTGGAAAGACAATAACTGAGATTATAGCTGGGTGAATTTAGCCTGAAACTATTATTTAAGTGTAAATTCTACACTAACCTTTCCTTTGTTTATGGTTACTTCAAGCCTAACCTCACCCTTTGCCTTTGCCTATGGTTATTTCATAATTGAGAAGAGCTGGGACATCACTGTCTCCTCTTCTGGTATTAGTAACCCTTTCTCTCATGAATTCAAGTGTAAACTAAATAAATTGCTGCCTGATAGAATAAGGTTAAATGACCACTGGAGTTTTATTATCTCCAAAACCAAAAGGGGGGTGGAGGGGGAGAAGTCTCCTGCCTTGACGGTCAGTGTTCCTAAGAGTGGCAATTCATGAGAGAAAGCAGTCTGTCTCCCTGAGGCTTCAAATAGCCTCAGTAAATATATACAAAATTAATCTTGTTGCTTACCCAAAATTCTGCTAATTTCAAGGTAAAATATAAAGTTCTAAAACAAAATGGTGCTAAGGGATTGAGAACATTTTGGTTATTACAATCCATTAAGTAAGAAAGAAAATTCTTGTGGTAAACTGCATGGTCATAGTGCAAATTAAGAAGAGTTTCAAAAGTCTTTGAAAAGTTTAAAGTAACTAAAGTCATGTTGTTGTGTCAAACTATTCATGTCTGCCTATTTGCTCAAATTGTTGAGGTTAAATATGCAGTTATATAAGTAATATGTATTTCTGGACCCCTAATTAATTAAGCTAAACAGTATATAAAATAATGCAAATTACAAGTAATATCAATGAGTTGTGTTTGTGTCTAACTCTTTGTGTCTGCCCATTTTTTTTAAAAAAATGCTCAATGTATGTCTTCATACATCAGGATAATATCAAATTAACAAATAAAAATTCTTAAAAGAGGTCTATTCAAATTGTTAAAAATTAAATATGCAGTTATATTTATAAATATTCTTAAAGCCCAAATTGAACTAAGCAGGATGAAAAAGTCATAGAAATCTGATTATGGAAACAATTGGGAAAGGGCCTCCTCTTTGCAAGAGCTTTTAAGGCAAGACTAGGTGTGGCAGATTAAACCTATCTACTAGGCTAGGGAATTAAGAATCAGTTTGCCTGGTAATCTCCCAGTTTAAACCTTTGTCAGCCATAAATTGCAAAAAAAAAAAAAAAAAAAAAAAAACCACACAAAGATTAGGTTAATTTTCACATAAGAAAAATGTTGATGTAACCTGGCGGCCTGCTGCCTCAGTCTCCCACTCCCGGGTTGGACAGCAGTGGAGACCAGTTTAGGCCAGTCCTATGGGCAGTGGAAGGATGCCCAAGAAGGAGCTAACTAAGTCGGTGCCATTTCAGCACTAAATTCTATTCCTTATTTGAAAAAGGGGGGAGCAGGTAAAAACTAAAATGGTTGGAATGTGATAGAGGAAGCAGTTAAATCAAACTTTTGCATGGGAAAGTTAAATCTCAGATAAGCTGTAACTTCTGAAGTATCCAATCTATGGAAAAACAGAGGAAGAGCTTGCATGCTAGGCTTAGGGGTATAAATTGTGTCATTTTTCTTTGTTCGGGGCACCAGCCATATCTGGCTCTGCGCCCCTTCTTGCAAGATTGAGAATAAATTATTTTCTTCTCCACAATCTGGTGAGCCTTATTTTCTTCCAGAAGATTTCTTTCCAACAAAATAAGGTAATTAGTGGCTCTATTAACAAATTTCAGTAAGTAAAGGAAAGTCCATAAAAACTATGGAGAGATCTTTCCTGGGTTATGATTTTTAAAAAATTAAGTAATTGTGTAATGTGTTTTAAAACCTGGTAGTCAGTATGCATGTGTTTTAAAACCTGGTAGTCAGTTATGCTTTTAAATTAATAATTTTCATAACTTAAAGAAAAGAAGTTTTTAGTTTCCTGTAAGGGAAAAAGAGAACATTCCTTGCATAAACTATTATGGTTTCAATTTTATTTAACTTGAGTATAATCTCCCATAGTTAATTTATAAACTAAATTAACATATGTACAAAATCTTTACAGTAATGAAAATTGTAAGTTCACATTGGTGAAATTAGGCTAAAGGAAAAAGATTGTAGATATGCTCTCTTAAATAAAGAGTAAATTTCTTTCATTGGTAATTGTAAATTAGTAAGTTTATTTAAACATGAGGTGTCTAGTCAATGCGGTTATAGTCAATTATAAGGAGTTTGTAAAACATCTTCCAAACTGAAAATGTTTAAATAGTTCTAATTGTAGAAGTCATTGTTAACTAAAGAAACTTAGATTGGTATTGGTAGCAGAAATAACTTCATGATAATAAACCTGTCTGAAGGCCACTGCAAAATACACATTTAAGTAAATGGTAATAAAAAGTTGTCTTGATTCTATTGGAAATATTCTGTTTTCATTCTAACAATGAAAAATAATATTTTTCCTCTATTACTAAAGTAAAGTACCTACTGTTATCTTCATAGTAAAATTGTGTAAGTAAATAGTCATTTGATATATGTATTGCGTTAAGTTGTTTAAAATATATATAAAACAAGGAATAAACTTTAACATTGTCAAACTCTTGTGCATTCGAACTAGGCCTTGTATACATTACAGGTGGCCTCTCCATGTGAGTTATTGGCTAGGCTGGTCACTGACCCCTCAATTAAAAATATGTGCTATATCAGTCTCTGGTTCTGCTCCTGAAGTCGATGGAAACTATATTGCAGTTTCAAGCTCCTGCAGCCAATAATGACTTGGTACAGCCAAGTGTACAATGGATATCGCCTCCAGACTGGCACTGTTCCATGGTGCCAGAGAGCACTATGCACCAGGCTAGTAGAATACTGGAAAATCTCTGGAATACTGGAAGGATGCTGCAACTTGCTCACTGCGTTGAAGAACATGCTAAGTGGAGCCATGATACCAGGAGACTGTAAGTAAAACTTAAACACAATTGCATTATGGCCTGCTCTCATGGAGAGATAACATGTAAAGTATTACAAACCTGAAACTCAAAACTAATAATGGCAACTCTGAATCCTTATGCATTAAGTAATACATTAGTTAATATTAAGTGCTGTACTTTTATCCTGTACTAAATATATGCCTAATAATTATAATGTTATCTTTTCTATTTTGGATCAAGTGCAGAAGTATATTAGACATGTTAAATTCCTGGTAAAATCATTTTCTAAACAGTTAATAACATGTCTATAGAATAAGGTGGCAGTCTCAGCCAGTCTCAGTTAGCAAAAGTGAGGCTTGCTTGCTGATGGTGAGTCACCTATTGAACAAGTCAAAATTGCTAGAAATTGTACAATGAAAATCAAGGTGTATAAAATCTTTATTCTGTAGTTCTGATCACTCCCACAGGTGAAAACTAAGAGTATTTCCAAATTAGTGTTCTAATCCTGAGTGAAGCCAGTTGCCCAAGGAGTACCAGTTCACCAGGAGCATCTGACAGAGCGAATGAGTGTCAATCATTGAACAGCTTGGAATGTGTCTTCAGACAAAGCTAAGTGTCTGTTGCAATTTCTCTCTAAAGATGGATAACTTAAAAAAGAATATATATGCTGTTCCCACCAGCTTTTAAGGAATGCCATCTTTATAGGCACCTAACCTTGTCTACCTCTGTAATCCAATGTGTCCTCTTTTAAAAACAGGTATTCCAAAATTTTAATTAAGTTTGTTTCTTTCAGAGTGAACATCTTATTAACCATATGAAAACTTCATCCAACTTCGTACAGAATGCCAGATCCATCTTCCTCCAGTTAGAATAAATTAAAGAGTTTTACACCTTATTAGGCAATGACTACAGCCCATGGCCAGCAGGAAGCAGTTACAGAAAAGAGATCGTCTCCCTTCAGCACCCCTTTTAAATTAAAGGTGTAAACTCTTTAAAAGTAAAATAAAAGTAATAGATGGATCTGGAACCTGACTGGAAATCCACGTGAGTGCCAGTGGCAGCAGAATAACTGCGGGAGGCCCCTGCCCAAGATTCTGCTGTCCAGAATGAAAAGTTCTAAACTTCTAAAAACGGTCCTGGATGCTGTACTAAAGACTGATAAATAATCAGTCAAGACAACAAACAGCCATCCACCTCATAGCTCCAACAATAATTATGCCAAAGCTTAGCAAGTAAACTTTGACAAAAGGGGGGAATGATGTGGGCTATGGGTGGAAGGCTCTTTGTCTCTTCAGAGATAACTAAGTTGTTTGACTTGTGGGTGTGGAACGGTGGGGGGCTGCAGTCCTGCCCTTGGGGACTAGCAGCAGCTCCAGTCCCAGGAAATGTTTAACAATGCGGGGGCTATAAACTTTAAGTATTTAGGGGAAATGCAAAAACCAAATATGCTAAAGGCTTATCTAGAATGTCTGGAGTCCATGCTAAAAGCTTACCTAAGATGTGGAAGATATAAGCTAATTGAAGCCTATTGAGAACTGAAACAAAGGGACCATTTGGCCTTTCCTCTCTGTATAAAAGACGTTTGAAAATCTTGTTCGGGGCTCGGGATTCAAACTGAAAGCTCCCGAGTCCGGCCGGCCATCAATAAACCATTTTTCCTTCTCAAAATCATTGCTGAGTCCTGGCCTCTCTATACTCAAATAATTGAACTTCTCTTAAATTCCACATTTTATGCATATGTTCATTATCTTGATTGTGGTAATGGTTTCATGAGTGTGTATATATGTCAAAACTTATTAAGTGGCTCACTTTAAATATGTGTAGTGTTTTGCTTGTCAATTATACCATATTAAAGCCATTAAAAAAATGTCAAAGGTCTACTCACCTGGGATTTGATTGCAGCATCTTGGCTTCTCCCAGCAATTCCCTTTCTGTGAAAGTCTAAGAATGGCCAACAGCAGTCCCTACATTATATTTATTTCCAAGCCAGGAAGGTCAACCAGCTTTTGGGAGGAGGCAGACAGTCAGCTTCTGAGTCCATGGCATTCTCTGATCTGAGGGATTGTCTTTGGCTCCCATTTTGCCTGTTCTTTTAATCAAGTAGAATGAACCAGTAGCAGCCTCCATTCAGTAACCAGCTTACAACCCATATGAGAGATACAGACGGAAAATATATTGTGGAGTACCTTGGCAAATTTTCATCATTCTTCCCAGAGCATTTTAAGAGAAAGAACTTTTAAATGGGTAAAATCAGCTTGGAAAAAAGGCATATGGAGTCTTAACTGTTTACATTCATCCTCTAGTAGGATTATTATGCTGAATAATTACTCAAATTTGCAGTAAGAGGTTGAAAATTTCTCCAGGAACCCAATCCTGCTGAAGTAAAACCATTGAAATAAGGTGCTGTGTTGTTGTTGTTGTTTTTTCTTTAGATATTCAGGGTCTCCTATTCTGAATATCTGAAGAAAAATTTTAAACTAAAAGTGGACACAAATCCTCCAAAAAATTCACTGACTGGAAGGCCTCACTCAATGTATCCCATTCTCATTGCCAAATTTTGGGGGTGAGAAAAATAGAAAATAAGAGACAAAAGGACATGTCAGTCTATATATAAATACAATCGTCTGATTTTTGTGCAAAACAAATAACTGAGTGCTTGCAGGTAGCGAGCAAGTACAGTGGAACCTTGTTTTACACATTCAAGTTGTAAGACCCTTTGTGCAGATTGAAAATTGTGCCTAACAAGAAATCCTGTCATTTAACAAGTATTTCTTACATGTACATACCTATCACATTTCTTTTGTAAAAAAGGAAAATAAACACTCTAATAAAAATAAGTATACAAAATCAACATAGAATTTCAGAAAATTTTAATTCTTTCTTTCTGCCTTTTTTTTTCTATTGCAAATTGCATATACCTTAATTTGCCTGTATTGAGGTCCCTTAAATTAGATCTTAGTGTATTTACAAAATTGTAATGATGTCTCAGGTTTATTTATACGTAATTAATGTTAAGGTTATAATTCATCCCACGTTTAGTAAAAAGCCAGATGACCATCAAGTTACACTGAGCTTATTGTGATTTACTATTTCTCAGGATTCTTTATCAAGGTGCTTTCATGTTTTGGTCTTCCTAAATCTTTATCAGTAACTCTATGGGTTATGCCTGATAGTGCATCTACCATGTATGATTGATTACATCCCCCAAAATCCTTAAGTGAGGCTAAATTAATTTCATTATAATACCGAGCAAAAAGTATTTTGAAAAAAAAAACACATGAAAGAAAGTCTCTATAGTCAAATAAAACCTGATAAAATTCATTACTGCAGACCTATGCTAAAAGAATGTTAATTGAAATCCTAAAAGCGGAAGGAAAATGGTAACGAAGGAAAATCTGGATCAGATCTTCCCAAAGAAATGAAGAGCCCTGGAAATGGTAAATACATTTGATTTTTTAATCTTTTTAAAGAATAAATGACAGTTCAATTTCATGTAAAAATAATTACAATATATTGTTAATTTTATAACATACACAGAAATAAATTATACGGTGACAATAGCACACAGACTCGAAAGGGGGAAATAGAAGGATACTTTTCTTGGGTTCTTAAGGAGGTGGTTTAATAGCACTTTAAAGTAGAACATGATAGGTAAAAGTTGTATACTATAAACCTGAAAGAAATCACTAAAGTAAAAAGATATAACTTATAAGTCAACCAAAAATAAAATGGTTTCCAAAAATACCCAATCCAAAAGAAGATCAAAAAAGAAAAGAAAGAGAACAAAATATGGGGGGGTGGGGGTGGGGAAGAAGTGAAATAGCAAAATAGAAGCTAATGTTCTATCTAGGGAGAAAATTTTAGCTCTGAACAGCTATATTAAAGAAATGATCAAATCAAGTATCTAAGGTTCTATCCTAAGAAACTAGGTAAATATGATAAAATGAAATCCAACATAAGCAGAAGAAAGCAAATAATTAAGATCATGGTGAAATAATTGAGCTATAAAACAGCAAAACAAGAAACCAATGGAGAAATCAATGATATTAAAAGTTGGGTTTTTATTAGCTTTTTTCTTTTTTAATCAACAAAGTTCACAAACCTATCACCAGATGATCCAGGAAAAAAAGAAAGAAGATACAAACCACCAATATCAATAAAGAGAGGGCTGATATCACTAAACATCTTGATACTATTAAAAATTTGATAAGGAGATATTAGGAAAAACTTTATGTCAATAAATTCAACAACTCATGTAAAATGGACAAATTCCTAAGTGACAAGATCTATTGTAACTTAATCAGGAAGATAGATAAAAACTTCTATCTCTTAAAAATATTGAATTTGTTACTAAAAACCTTATTACAAAGGAAACTCCATTCATAGGTAAAAAATTTGAGGAGTGAATTCTACCAAATATTTTGGAAAAATATTACCAATTCTAAATAAATTTTTCCAGAAAATTGAAGAGAAGATATTTTCTTACTTATTCTTTGCATCCAGCATTTCCTGGCTACCAAAACCAAAGAGATACATTACAAGAAAAACAAGAAATAAAACTGCAGTTCAATATCCTACATGAATACAAGGAAACAATTCTTGTAACCATTTTAGAAAATCTATCCCAATAATATATTAAAAGTATGATATAAAATATGTTATCATCATCTCAATAAATGCAAGAAAAGTATTTGACATGACTAAATACATGTTATCATCATCTCAATAAATGCAAGAAAAGTATTTGACATCTAAAATTCATTCATCATTTCCAAAATATTTTTAAAAAATTAGAATGTTAGAGAGTTTCCTCAACTTTATAAGGCATATGTGAAAAATCTACAGTTATCATAACTCTTAAATATGGAGGAACATATACTTTTGTTCTAAGATCAAGAACAAGTTAAGGTTTTGACAAACAGCCATATAGACTCAACATTTTACTGGAAGTTTTAACCAATGTAATAATGCAAGTAGGCATCTAGATATATAAAACTCTTACATATACTTTTGTTCTAAGATCAAGAACAAGTTAAGGATTTGACAAACAGCCATATAGACTCAACATTTTACTGGAAGTTTTAATCAATGTAATAATGCAAGTAGGCATCTAGATACATAAAACTCTTACATCTAATTTTAACCCAATTTAAGGTGTATAGATACTTGAAAAGCCACTTTGCAAAAATTGTTCTGGCAAATAAGCATATGAAAACCTGCTGAACATCATTAGTCTTTAGGGAAATGCAAATTAAAGCCACAGCAAATTGTCACTACTTATGCACTAGAATGTCTAACATTGTAAAGAATAGCCATGCCAAGTGTTGGCAAGAATGTTACATAATTTTAAATTTCATTAACTGGTGGCAGTAATGTAAAATAATACAATAACTGAAACAATTATTTTGGAGATTTTTAAACTATTATTTAAAATTACAACTATCATATGACTTAGCATTTCACCCCTAGTTATCCAATATAAGTTAAAGCATATGTTTATAAAAAGATCTTTAAATTAATGTTCTTAGCACTTTGCATATAATAGCCAAGAATTAAAAGCAACATATGAATGGATAAGCAATTTGTGATATATCCATACAAGAGAATATTACTCAGCAACAAAATGGAACATAGCAATACAAGCAACAACATGGATGAATCTCAATATAATTTAGCCAGATACTAGAAAAAAATGAGTACATGCTATATGGTTATATTTACATAAAATTCTAGAAAATACAAATAATATGTATTGACAGACAGTGGATAAATGGTTGTCTGGTGACAGGGAAGTGTAGCTGGGAAGGTTTACAAATATCATGTAGGGGATTCTTTGGTAGTCATATATACGTTTATCTCACTTGTGCTAATGTTTTTATAGCTATAAACATAGATAAAAGCTTATCAAATATTCTACTTTAAATACATACCATTTATTATAAGTTAATGATAGACAAAAGTGGTTTTAAAAACATACTAACTCAAAATATAAATAAATATATCTGACTACTCAAATATAGTTCCTGTAAAAATATGGCATATGTTAATAAATAAATAAACATGTAAGTAAGCATGTAAGTATATGTATGTGTGTTAGTATAAAGTGTGATTCAGTCTCTGATTTCTGATTTCAGTTTCAACAGATAAAAGCCATTAACCTTGCAGAGGTTTCATAACATTTTTTCATCTCTGAAATAGGAATAAAAATAAAACCGACCTTTTAGGGTAGTTGTGATGATGTAAAAATAAATTTATCATCATATTTAATTCCATGCCATTCATTTTTTAAAATATCATTTTCAATGACTATATAGTATTCCATGGCATGAAAATACAATAATCAAATTGATCTATTTTCCACTTTGTGTTGTTCAGGTTGTTTTCCAGTAAATGAGAGTGACTAAATCTTTGTACACAGCAATGCTTAATTCCTAATGATAATTTGACATACATCTATTATAATAAAAGCCTGAGTGTTCATTTTTTCCTATATATCACTTCTACCACCATTGTTCAGATCACCTTTACTTCTTGCCTAGAATATCCCAGTCTGAAAACAGAATGAAGATTGACCTTTAAAAAATACTAATCTTATTTTCTATTTTTCATTCTTCAATAGTTTTCCTATGGAGTAATAGCAAATATAAAATTAGGTACAACCGAATTTTGCTTCTAGTGGATTGACTAGCAGGCAGCACAGAAGAAGAGCTCCTGCCAAAAAACACTAGAATTGGCCAGAGAATATATGGAATTATGTTAAGGTAGTTGAGAGGTTCTGGAGCAAAAACTACTAGTAGGGCTAAAACTCCTGACAGAGAACCTTAAAAATGAAAACATTAAAAAATAAAATAAAAAAGGCTTCTGTCGTGAGTGGCACACATAGGGTAATTTGCTTGCTCTTCATGCAGAATGGACAGCCAAAAATTTTGGAATCATCATTTTTGTTGCTCAGACAGCTGGTGATCATTGGTCCATGAGCCCTAAAAAAAAAAAAAAAGAAAAAAAAGAAAGAAAGAAAAAGAAAAAAATAAAATGGAAAATGGCATCAAGCTTCTTTTCCTGAGAACATTTGTCTGTTTGGGAGACTGACAGCGGAATTATTTGACCTCTATTAAGTTATCTTAATCCTTTTCTAAAAACTTAAAGACCTCTAATATTTCCTGTTAAAAATGAACTCCAGTTTTGTCTACATTACAAAAGCAATATACTTGATATTAAGACTGAAAAAAAAATAAAAAGGTTAAAGTTGAAGTTTCAGGAGATTTTAATTAATAGGTATAGAACTACAGTAACAAATTCTGTTACACTTTCAGAAAAGGATCAATTATTCTTCTCTGTATGTAAGCAAAAACTAAAGATGCGGAGAATAGTTATTAAAATAAGCATTAAGCATCACGTTCCCTACTCAAGAATAGGAGCAAAATTATGGTTATTTTTCTTGGTAGATGAGCAAGTAAGGAAGATTAGATGCCAATTAACTCCTGACTATTGGGTCAAAATAGTATTTATTAAGAGTTTCCCAGTCAGTTCACAGATTTTAAGCTTAACTGAGACATTTTCTTATAATATTTGGCTCCCCAGAATATGATTTTAAAATTGAAGGGGGAGAATATTTAATTTTTAAATTAACTTGTAAGGATAGTAATAAATATGTGTAATGAAAAGTATGCTGATTTTCAAAATTTATTAGCATTTACATAAAGTTTATATATGCTTTAAATTAATCACAATAAATATTGGATTTTATTAACAGTTATAAAAGAGCTAAACATGCTCAAGTAGTGCACAATTTAATAGTTCTTCAAGAAACTTGATAAATTCTCGAGTAAATTAGTTTATGGAAGAAATTATAACCATTTCTCAATGAAAAAATTATCACCAATGATTTACAAAATATCTTTCATGTACTGAGTACATGATGGCCATTATAAATAATGAAAAATTCACTTCCATCCAGATAGTTATAATTCAAAATTGCATATCAGAAAGGATACATTAAAACCTGTGAACTATACAACATAGTTTATAAGCAAAATAAATAAATAAAAAGGTACTTATAACTAAAAGGCGCTTTGGAAATTTGGAGGATAAGAAAAGCAGTAAAAATGGCCCAAGCAAGGAAGGCTTTCTATAGGAGTCAATCCAAACTTATAACTTAAAAGAATAGAATTTGTTGAGGGGGATGAGAAACTGGGAACGATGAAAAAATCAAAGGCAGGCTTGAGCTCAATGACTTCCTAGAACAAAGAAAACATTCATCTAACAAGAGGAGAGTGAACATTGATCACTAATGAAGGTTGGGGTTGTGAAAGAAAGGGATGAATAAAATGATTGAAGACATCCTTAAATGTAATTTTTCTTGGTCTAATAAGTTATTAGAAGTTTGTGTAGTGTGCTAGGTAAGAGAATGTTTTCTGGAATCAGATGACAGATTCAAATCCTGTATCTGCCTCTTCTTAGTTTTATGACCTTGGTAAGTTACTTAATATCCTGCTTCAGGCGGGAAAAAAAAAATGTAAATAATGGTGTCTAGCTCAGAAGGTTGTTGCAAGGAGTAAGGAAAAAAAGTGGCTAGCTATCTTAGTTTTCTATTGTTGCCGTAAAAAATAATCACCAAAAACTTAGCAGTTTAAAATAACTTCTATTCTTTTTCGTACAGGTACAATGTGGCTCAGCTTGTTCACGGCTCCACGTAGCACACCAAAATCAAGCTAGGGACAAGGCTCTATTCTTTTCTGGGGCCTGTAATAGTGAATCTGCTTCCAGGTTCTCTCAGGTTGTTGGAAGAATTCAGTCCAGTGTTTCTGTACAACTAAGTACCCATTTCCTAGCTGGCTGTCAACTGCAGGTCATTTTCAGCTTATGGAAGACTGCATTCTTTGATGGGTGGTCCCTTCCTCTATTTTCAAAGTCAAATCACAGCCAAGGCAGTGCTTCTAATCTCTATGACTTCCTTTTTGCCGCGTCTGTCCTTTGTTTTCCTCTTTTACTGCACCTAAATCTGCTTTCCTCTTCTGTTCTTAAGGATTCATGAAATTGCACTGGGCTCAACTGGAAAATCCTGTTGGATTTTAAATTTCAGCAAATTGCATCGAAAAATTACCTTCCTAGCAGTACCGAGATTCATGTTTGAAAAACAGGGGAGAGGAACCAGGGCAGGTGGCAGGGCAGGGACGGGGGAGGTTCATATGCATAGAGGTCTGCCTAAAATACTGACATATAAGAAACACTTCTTAAATGCTACCTACTATTCTAATCACTCAGGAAAAATCAAAGTTTTTCTCCTACAATAGTGTTCACTCTTAAAATTGCATAGAATTGCAGGCATTTATATATATAAATGATTTCAGAATTTTGCACTCTTTAATATTTTTTTTGCATACCATGATTCTGAGCAAGATGATTTGAACTATTGTTTAAACAAATGTTAACAGTTTTCCTAGTGGAAATCATTTTAAATTCACAAGCTTTTTGAGTTTAAGTGCTATGGACCTTGATAAGTAATTTAATGAGAAGAAATTGAAAGAAATTACTTTTTATATGTATTTTAAATATTGGATAATAATAAATGAAAAGCTAAAATTGTCATAGTCAGTTGTTAAATAAAGCCCTATCATTTTAGTAGATCCAATATTTATCTTTGTATCTAGATTTTTAGCTCCTGTATTTTTATCATCAAACATGTATTGTGATTCAATAACCTTACTTCCGTTTAAGTGTGGGAAATTAAAATACACCCCAAGGTCAGATATGTATATGCTCATGGTCTAATTAAGTACGTTTTCATCATTAAATATTGAATCTTTTTTGCCAAAGGCGGAATGTAACAAAGGGAATTCCATTTTGGTGCTTATTTCATCTTAAAGGAGTAGTTCTCAAATGTTTTAGCCTCCTCACCCTTCATATACGTAAAAATTATTGAGGACCTTAAACCCTAAGATCATTCTTTTATATGGATTATATTTATTAATATTTACCATTCTAGAATATTTGGCACTATGTGTTTTTCATTCTTTTTTTTTTTCCTATTGCCTTCAATAATGAGCATTCTTTGGTGTTCTTGATAAGGATGTTCCATTTTCAGTATTTTACTCTAATTTTATTTTCCTTTTTTCTAACAAACAGATAATTTTTCTTGAAAATACATAAAAGAAATGCCACTGGAAATTTTGTCAGTGTAATTCACCACCTTAAAATATAAAGTTTAAATATTTTTGTGTAAAAATTATCAAAATTAGAATCCTTACCTTGAATTACATTAAATATTTTACTTCATAGAGAAACTAGATGATAATTTTCTTTAAGAATTGGAAAAGAAGAAGATACCAGAGATCATAATCTATGGGGAGCTTAAGGAAAGACAGAAAATTTTCATTAAATACAGAAGACATAACTATCCATAAGAAATGGATCCACAAATACATTATAAGAACTAATGCTGTTTTTTGGTCAGGAAATTACCAATCTGCTTTCTCTCACAATTATACAATGTTAATCTACATACATTGGGTTTAATCTGCTGAATTTATATTTGTAGGTCTAGTCCTGGACTTTCTATTTGGTTCCACCGATCTTTGCATCTATCTTTATGTCAATACGAGACTGTCTTGATTACTGGAATGTTAAGTAAATCTTGAAATCAGATATTCCAACTTCTCAAATTTTAATCTTCTTCAAAGTTCCCTTATGTTTTAATACAATTTTTTTTATCAGCTAGATTTTCCTAAAATAAAATCTTCTGATATTTTTATTTGGATTGCGTTGAATTTGTACATGCATACAGGTAATATCTCAACAATATTTGTTCTCCTAATCTATATGTATTATATATGTCTATACTTATTTGGATTGTAATTTTTAGTGTATAGGTCTTAATTATTTTCTGTTAAATTCATCCACACATATTTCATGTTTTTGATGCCGTTGTATATGAAGTCATATTTTAATTTCACTGCCATACTAGATTTCAATATATTGATCGTTTATCATATGATAGACTTGTTAAATTCATTTATAAAATCTAGTAGATTTTTCCAGGTTTTATTTAGGATTTTGACATATATGATTACATAAAAGCATATTTATTAACAGAGAAAAAAAATCTAAAGTCTGGAGCCAATTTCTTCCACCTGAGCTCCAGTCCCCAAAGTCCAGTAAGACATCATTTTAATGCCTCACAGGCAATAAGATAAACCCACTATATCCAAAGTTGAACTCTTCACCTCTCCTCAACTCCATGCCTCCTTTCAGTGTTTCCTATTTCAAGGCATGGCCACATCACCCCCCATCTATTTTTTCTGTTTTTGTTTTTTATAATTTTTTTATTTTATTCTTTATTTTCTTTTAAATGTTACATTAAAAAAATATGAAGTCCCCATATACTATCCACCCCACCCACCTCACCCCTCCCACATCAACAACCTCTTCCATCATTGCAGCATATCCACTGCACCTGGCAAATACATTCTATGCATGCCTCAGCAGCTTACCAGAGACAGCCAAGTTAGATGGAAACTCAGGTGCTGGTTCTCCTGAGGACTGCAGAGATTCACAGGTTCTATGGTCATGGCAGATGGCTATGGAGTTCAGTGCCATGTCAGTTAGCTCTACTTTGAGTTTGTGTTCCTAAGTGTGATGGAGTTGGACTCAGATATGACCTTTCTACAATGTGGACCCCCTATTTATATATTCTAAAATACATAACTGATTTTTACTCCTTTGATGAAATCTCTTTATTTTCTCCCCATTGACTTTGGATAAAATCCAACCCTCTTAGCATGACACAGAAAGCCCATTTTGGTTTGGCTTCTGTGCATACTTCAAACCTCATCATTCATGCTTATTTCTTTTTTTTTTTTAAGCGATTTATTTATTTCTCTCCCTTTTCCACCCCACCCCGGTTGTCTGTTCTCTGTGTCTATTTGCTGCATGTTCTTCTTTGTCCACTTCTGTTGTTGCCAGCGGCTCGGGAATCTGTGTTTCTTTTTGTTGTGTCATCTTGCTGTGTCAGCTCTCCGTGTGTGCAGCACCATTCCTGGGCAGGCTGCACTTTCTTTCGCCCTGGGCGGCTCTCCTTACCGTGCATACTCCCCGCGCGTGGGGCTCCCCTATGCAGGGGACACCCCTGCGTGGCATGGCATTTTGCGCACATCAGCACTGCGCATGGGCCAGCTCCACACGGGTCAAGGAGGCCAGGGGTTTGAACCGCGGACCTCCCATGTGGTAGGCAGATGCCTTAACCACTGGGCCAAGTCCTCCGCCATTCATGCTTATTTCTAGCTCCTTGAATACACTCTGCTTCTTTATCTCTCCATGTTATTCCCTCTGCCTTCATTACTTACAGCCCTTAATACCCCAGGATATCTGCAATTTATTCCTTTTTTTTTTGTACTCTTATATTTCCACCTTGCTGAAGAGAATTTTACAATGAATTAATGTTTAAATGGCTCAATTTTTTTGAGTGTTTTGAGATGATCTTTTTTTCTTTTCTACTAATATGGTGAATTACGTTGTTTCAGTTTTTTGAATGCTAATCTAACCTTGCATTCATTGAGTCAAACCACTTTTGGTAATGATGTAATCTTGTTTTATATACTGCCTATTATACTTGATAATAAGATTATTTTGTATCTTTATGAGGAATATTTATTGTAACACATTTACCTGGTTTGAGTATCAGGGTATTAATGACTTTATTAAAGACTTGAGATTTCATCCCTCCACTCTGTTTTCAGAGTTTTGTGTAGGGTTGGTAAGATTTCTTTCTTAATTACTTGAAAAATTCACTATGGATGACTTCTGGGCCTGCAGTTTTCTCTAAGTGAAGATTTTTACTAAAATTACCACAGATTTCTGTTTAATATTTATTATAATTTCTTTTAGAATATTTTCTCATTTCCATTTGTGTAAGCATTTTGATCCATGGAATATTTATAAATGTGACCTTTTTGTGTAAAATACTTGACTAATTTTTCAGGTACCCTTTTTGCTACTGATTTCTGCTTTAATTATATTCTCATCATAGAAAATACTCTATATAATTATGATTCATTTTTTATGCCTGAGTATAAGGCCTATCTTGGTATATATTTTATGTGAGATATATTCCACCCACCTTTGATCAGAATGGATATGTATTCTGTTGTTCTTCTTTCACTTATTGAGAGGTTTCCAACTATAATTTTGGAACTGACTCTTCCTCCATTAGGTTATATTACTTTGTTTGTTTGCTTGTTTGTTTGCCTGCTTGTTTTCCTTCAGATATTTTAAGCTCTGTTGTTGAAGGCAAAAACACATAGTCCTGTTATGTCTTCTTAATAAAATTTCCCTGTTCTCATTCTGAAATATGCTTCTTTATTCCTGCTAAAATACCTAGTCTACTTTGTCTGATATTAATATTTCTCTGCCACCTATCTTACAAATATGTTTCCTTGTTACATGTTTCTCAATATTTTACTTTAATCTATTGGTGTTTGTATATTTAAAGTGTATTTCTAACAGACAACATGTAGTTGGATTTTTCTTTACTATCCAATCTGTCAATCTCAGCCTTTTAATTAGAGTGTTGGACTGTTTAAATTGTCCATCTTGTTAGCTGTATCTTATTCTAGCTCCTCCCTCCTTTCATTTCTTTTTACCTGCCCTTTTTTACATTTTGGGAGATATTTTACTTTACTGCTTCTATTGCCACATTATTTATAATTCTTTGATTTGGTTTTAGTGTTTGCTATGGAATTTAGAGTATTCATCTTTTACATATCAACCTGTATTTTCAAATGATTTTATTACATATAACGTGAGAACTTCACATAAATTTTCTTCCATTTCCCTTTTACCATATTTTGTACTATTATTGTCATAGAGTATACTTCCACAAATGTTATAAACTTTACAAAGTATTTTTCCAATAAAGATTTTAAATTAGCAAAAAATATATATCACCCTATATTTACCATTTCTGTATTATTCATTCCTTTAGGTAGACATACATTTTTAAGTTATAATATACTTTCAGTCTAAAGAATCTACTTCAGTGTTTTTTATACTGCAGGTGTGCTAGTGACAAATTTCTTCAGCTTGTGTTTTTCTGAAAATGTTTTTATTTTCTTTTTATTGTTTAAAGATATTTTTATGCATATAAAATTCTAGTTTGACACATTTTTTTCTTTTTCTTTTTAAAACAACATTACCTTGTCTTTTGGCTTCTGCATTAATTTAATGTCAGAAATTAAATTTAAATTAACTTGAAAAAGAAAATAAAAATTCACAAAGCAGGTTTATTTCAGATGGTGTTAAATGGGGGGAAAAGTACAAAAATGTGGCACTGTAACAGGGTAAATTATCCATTCTAGATATCAGAGAATCTACCTGGCTCCCAACCTTTCCATTCCCTTTCCACAGACAAAGTTATACTTTCATGAACATACTTCTGTGCTACCAATCTAAACATTCCTCAATGGTTGGGCATTATTGTTTTTTTCTGGGGCTTCTCCCCACTGTCATTTCACCATAAAATAAAATCCAATCTACTTATAGATGAAGAATTTTTGTTCCTCTTATATGTTTTTTTTCTTTAAATTGGAGAGTAACAAGAGGAAATTGCTCAAATAGAAAAATTAGCTACAATTTTTTTTTCTCCATTCATTAAGGCAGACATTTAGTGCCTGAGCATATAGAATTGAGAGCTAATAATATTAACTAAATTGGATTGTGCACTTGTCCCTGTTCAATATAAGCGCTGTATCTAAGGGAGAAAAGAAATGTTATTAAGGCAAGGAGTTGATATGATAAGTGAATAAAATAGTTAGGACACAACCATTTTTATAGTATCTGCTAAGCTGCAAAAGAAGGGAAAAAAGGAAACAAGTTAACACAAGTCAGCAAGTCCTGGCTGTTACAATATATGTGCCTTTATCCTATAGGACACAAGTGATATATATTGCATAGCCTGTACATTCTGCAAGTTTGCAAATGGGAAAATAAGATGGCAGCTAATATATAAAATGTATTTTCTTAGTAAGAAAAATTCAAGCATTAAATAATGAACTATAATTTGTTTTAAAAGCAAAGATAGTTATGAAAGTTTAGAGGACGAACTTTCACTTCTGAACATTATATTTTCTCTCCAAACTTTGCACAATGTTCTTTCATTAGATAAAAGTACAATAGATAAATATATAGATTAAAAACATCTGTAACCCCTATCCAAATAATTATGGATCACTTTATCAAATACCTTGAGGTGCTAAGTACCAGAAATACTTCTCATAAACCAAGCTCCAGAGAATATTCTTTATAAGCCTATGTGATAACCCAGATTTCAGGAGAAAGGTTTCAGTGAAGGTTTTACAAGCTATACTATTTTCAGGTGATTTTAGGAGGAAAATAGTGTCATGGAGAAGACTCCAAAAATACAGTAGTGCAATATTAACTTTGCCCATAGGAATTAGGAGCTGTTCGAATCTGCAGAAAAATTGGAATATTTTTATCAAATAAAAACAAACTCTAAATTACTTATTCTGCAAATAAAAGAATAATTTAGGAAAAGAGTCAACATATTTTGACGTTCGGGGGTGATTTACTAGTTAGTATGGATTAATTCACTGATTTAACATTTATTCATGTATTCAATTTCTATTGATTACCACTATGTAACTCCTGTGCTAAGCAATTTACATAAAGGAAAAATATAGAACTGATATGACTCCTGAGCTCAATTTCTCATCACAAATCCTACTAGGGGTTATCAGACCTGTAGATTACAAAAAGAATACTAAATGGAAGAGACAGAAATAAATTTCATTGGAATTTCACACAATAAAGAATGTACTAGAAAATGTATAAAAGAGGTTGTTTACCCCACTCTCACCCACACCTTGGTTATCACATTCTGCTTTTATTTTTCCATGAAAAAAAGCCATTTTATTAAATTGTTATTCTCTTCCTACCCAGAGATGATTCAACTACTGGTGGTCAGCTAATTCAAGATGGGGCAATCATAGCTCTTTCTTGAAATGTGTGGATGTGACAAATCTTTCACATGATTGAAACTACAGTATGCAAAACATATAAAATAGAGTGACATTATTAAAAGCTAAAAGAAGAAAAAGTAATGTCAATCTAAAAATCAAATAAGAATGAAAAATAGTATCTGACAAACAATAAATGACAGAATTAATTGACAACAGACTATGCAAAAAGAAGGAAGAAGAAATATTATAAGCTTCAGAAATTGGATCTATACTCAGGGGTGAAGAGTGTCAGCAATGGAATTTTTTAAAAAGATAAAATATTGATTTTCTTTTTCTCATTTTTAAATTGTCCTAAATGAAAATTGGCTATTTAAAATCCGAAGAATAAAAATAGGCTGTATTTTTATCATTTAGAAAACTCAAATTTTATAGCCACAATGACACAAAAGATAGGATGAGAAAACTGAAAATGTACTGTTGTAAGGTATTAGATGTGTAGCAGTATGGTATTATTGGAAGTTATATTCAGATTATTTTATAGTTTAATGTATAACCAGGGTAAACCACTACAAAGTCAGCCAAAAATAAAATTATGAAAGGATACAGAGAGAGAGTTATGAATAATCAGTGTGGAAGAGGCAAAATTATAGGGACAAAGAACAGATCGGTGAAGTGATGTTCAGTGGTAGGAGGTGGATTTGACCACAAAATGGCCACACAAAAGATTTTTTAGGGTGATAAAATTGTGCTGTATGTTTTTCTCGTGGGGGGTCACACAACTGTACTCATATATTAGTCAAAATCCATAGAGAATATCCTGCCTGAATGAGTTGTTTTGGGAAAACACAGAACAGAAGGCTTCAGGACATAGATCTGGAGGAAACAGGACAAAGAGATAAAAAGCCCAAAGGAAAACCGTGCGTTTCACAACTGGGTGGCAGAAAATCTCCGGTGGCTAAGACCCAACCTCAAGGCAAAAGCCGCTGTGAACCCTCTGATTCCCACTAACCACCGACGGGGAGGGAGCTTCTCCAGGAGAAAGAGGGTTCTGGCCAAAGGTGGAGAGGGGTTTCCTTTCTGTGGGTTTGGTTACCTGGACCCCTTTGAACTTTAGGGAGAGTATAAGCTGGCAAGAGGTGGTCCTGAGGAGAGGGGAGAGGCGAATCTGCTTAAGCAGCCGTATTTACCTGACAAACCTGGGAGAGAAACTTGCGCTTGGAGAGGGCAGAGTCAGGCAATTGACAGGTCCAGTACCTATGCAGTATTTCTTAGCTCTGGCCACTGCGTGGTCCTAGAAGCAGTTTCTAAATTCTGTTCCCCAATGAAAGGAATCAGGCTCCTTGGAGAAACAGATGATTTCAGGACAGGAGCAGGGAAATACAAAATGATCATGGAGGATAGTATAAGACAGGAAGTAATAATAATTTTAAAAGAATAGAGATCTATTAAAAAGACACAGGAGCTAAGATAGTATTCCCAACTGCCAAAGCTGGAAAAATTTGATAAGAAAATATAACATATTGGATTATGATGCAAACAGTAAAGTATATACCCATAAGTCCATACTAATATTAATGAGTAATTTAATAAATATACAAGTTGGGGAGGAAGTTCAAATTTTCATTACAGAAGAATGCCATATATATATATATATATACACACATATATATATATTTGAATGAAAGAAATTTTAAAAATCATCATTGGAACTTCACAGTGATAATTATTGCATGTAAGAACCACTGGTGGTTGCTAAAAACAGTACGAAAAATATAAGTGAGAACAGGATATTTTCTAACCTTAAAATGTCTCCCTCAAAATATGTATTAATTATTGTGGTGCTTTTAACTATTTTGACAAATACTTTAATACCCTTGATTCAAACAAGTAGAAATTCATTCTTCTCCACTTAAGTCTGGACTGGACTTAGTGACTCACTTTGAATAAAGAGTATGGATTGGCAAGAGTAATAAGATCTGCAGACATGAACGTAACCCCATGATCAAGGTAAACATCTTTAGTAATAAATCTTTCAGATATAACATACCACTGATATGATGCAATAAGAAGACCATTTCACTTTGTGATATTCATTCCAAAAATATATAACCACAGTCTAATCATGAAAAAGACATCAGACAAACCAGAATTGAGGGACATTATGAACAATTATCAACCAACATTCTATTAATTTTTCATGGTCATGTAAAAACAAGAAAAGACTGATAAACTGTCACGGACCAGAGGAAACTAAAGCGATACAACTACTAAAAGCAATATGATATACTGGATTGGATCCTGGAATAGAAAAAGAACATTATTGGAAAAACTGGTGAAGTCTGCAGTTAATAGTATTGTTCTGGTATGACTTGCTTAGTTTTGATAAATGTACTCTTTTTATGTAATGTGTTAAGTTTAGGAGAAGCTGGGTATAGGGTATATGGGAACTCTCTATAAGTTTTTAACTTCTATAAATAAAAAATAGTAGAACTATGAATTTAAGAAGACTTTTATTCATTTTCAAGTGCAGAACAAATATGGGTTTATGATGACATAAACATATGAGGATAATTAATTCTTAAAAACAGGAGTGGTATCTTATTTATCACGGTGTTTCTGCATACTAAAATTGTTGCCAGGCACACGAAGAAAAATATAATAAAGCAGTTTACTAATTAATTAAATGTATAGTTGTCATAACATTTACTCACTATTTTCTATATAGCTAAAATATTAAAAGATAGCTTGTTCTTAAAACAATCAATAATTTTTAACAGTAAGCTATAAAACACAAAAATTTCACTATAAAAACTTGTCAAATTCATTGCCTGAAGAACTGAGGTTCAGTTTGCTCTTGTATTGTATTTTTGGAATATGTTGGTATAAGTAATATAGGCAAGAAACACAGTATCTTCATCTCACTAAACTAAAAACTATTTAAGTTTGTTTTAACCCAGGTCCTGGAGGGCACAGGTCACAGAAGCTGTAAGCCCAAAGGAGGCACTAGGCACAGTGTCAGACATAAGCTTTATTTATGGAGAGAGAGTCTCTGGTGGAGGCGGTCCAGAGAATGAAGATAGCACACCATAAAGAGGCAGGAAAATGAGGGACAATACATAGGGTCTCAGAACAGACATTTCAGAACTGAGTTTGTGCTAGGGTCACAAAAAGCACATAAACGGGGTCTGATGATGTTATCATAGGAAGTAATAGTACAGCCTGGAAAAAATTACAGTCTCCCATACCATCTGTACATTGTTTCCTGTGAAGAGGATTATTACATTTTACCTTGTGTCCTGGGGCATACAGACCATTGGGAGCCGCAGGCTGATTTTCCCTTAGACTGAGGCAGGACCAAGAAAACCACTGGACCCTCAAAAGTTGTTAAACGTTCTTGCCTACTTAACATCTTTTTTGGGTAAGGTAATAATTGACATCATTTGAAGCTAAACAATGCATTTTTTTCTTATTGTGTAGCTTTTCTTTTGCATTGACTAAAATCATCACATATCCAGTTCAGAAAGCAGAGCAAATAGCTACATCTTTATCTCCCCTGTGAGAACACCATTATTACCAGTAAAATGCCAATGTCGTATGCTCAAAATAAATGTCTAGCACAAATATCATGAAATTTCATCAGTTTCCACAAATGATGAAGTAAAAATTAATTTAAATCAAATAAGGTAAAAGAAATAAATGTACTCTTGAGAGATGGCATATAAAACAATCTTTTTGACATTCAGGTGAAATATTTAACCATTTATTTTAATGGTTAGCAATGTTTATTTTGAGGTATATTAATAACTTTGTATCAAAATTTGAGGATATTTTCTTCAAATTCATATCAATTACCAACAATATCTAACAGTTAAACATTAACAATATACTTTCTTTTCTTTTAACTGCTGAATGCCAAACATTTATTTTATATATTTACTTAATTGTTAGCATATTTTCTGTCTTTTTTTTAAAGAAACATAGACCACACAAAATATTACATTAAAAAATATAAAAGGTTCCCAAATACCCCACTCCCCACCTTCCCACACTCCTCCCACATCAACAACCTCCTTCATCAGTGTGGTACATTCTTTGCATTTGGTGAATACATTTTGGAACACTACTACACCACATGAATTATAATTTATATTGTAGTTTATATTCTTCCTCAGTTCATTCAGTGGAATATGGCAGGATATATAATGCCCTGTGTCTGCCCCTGCAATATCATTCAGGAAAACTCCAAGTCCCAAAAATGTCCCCACATCACTTCTCTTCTTCCCTCTCCTTGCCCTCAGCTACTCCCATGGCCACTGTCTCCACATCAATGATACAAATTCTTCCATGGCCAGAGTCACAATACTTTTATAGTAGAATACTCTATTCCATATTTTATTCCTCCATCCTGTGGACCCTGGGATGACAATGTTCCCTCCACCTCTAAATTGAGAGGGGGCTTAGATCCCACATACCTGATGGATGTGATTCTCCTGCTTGCAGTTGTAGACTCTCTCAGGTCCCTGGTGTGGTGGTTAACCTCCCTTTTAGCTGACCTGGGTAAGTCCAGTGAACAGGGGAGTAGGTTTTGCAACTCTGCTGAAGCTCAGGGCCCAGCTGGCACATGTATAGTCCAGAGATTCAAGTTTCCTGAGCTTATACCAACCCCAGCGCCAACCATAGGCTCAGTAAAAGTGTCAGAAGAAGCACCTGTAGAGAGGTCACATCTGAGTCCAACTTCATCACAATCAGGAGCACAAATTCTAGAGTAGACTCCAGCAAGGCACTGAACTTGAGAGACATCTGCCATGACCATAGAAACTGTGTGTCTCTGTAGCCCTCAGGAGCTTCACTACCTGGGGTTGTATCTACTTTGACTGTCTCCGGGATCCTGCTGAGACGTGCATAAGTATGACCCCTCCGATGACCTCCTGACTCATTTTGAGGTCTCTTAACCATAAAACTCATTTATCTTTACCATTTCCCCTTGCACCAGGGAGGCTCATCCCCAGGAGTCATGTCCCACAATGGGGGGAAGGTAATGCATTTACATGCTGAGTTTGACTTAGAAAGGGGCCACATTTGAGCAATATGGTGGCTCTCAAGGGGTAACTCTTATACACCCTGCAGCTCTAGGCCTCATTGGAGTTTCAAGAACACAGTTTCACAACCATAGACATCAGTATCAAGGGCCCATCATTAGACCATCCTTCTTCACTGGTCTTTGTCCTTGCACTTGATGGATTGTTGCTGTTCCATTGGGGAATGCAACAGAGCTCCCCCAGCTAGGAACTCAGCACTCCCTCAGTTGTCATGTGTAAATCTACCTGCAATGACATTGCCCAATGAATATCCAAACATATTTATATACCCTATTTACATGCCCTGGAGAACTCCTTTCCACCCATGCACCTTCCATCAATGACACCCCACACCAGTGCTCCTCCTCTGCCATAATTTAACCTCTCTGTGAGCCAAAACTTCTTCAAAAATGAAGCCTACTATATTGCCAAATTAAATTAGTAGGAAAATGAAATAGTAATGAAAGGTTTAAAGAAATAGAATACATAATTTAGAAAAACTAAAATATAGTAAAAAATAAATTGGGGTATTAAAAATGAAAACTATAAAACTTTGTTTTTGATGTTTTACCTTTAAACATGGTAATAGGTGTGTGTTGCCCTGTATGTACAGTGGCAGGGCAGTCTCTTTCATTCTTCCTCAGTGTCTACGTCCTTTTTTAAAAATTTCTAATATTGTTTTCAAAAAGTTTTAGATAACAGTAAAGTTACATATATAATATAGGGGACTCCCATATACCCAACATCAAATTCTTTTCCACCTTCCTCAGCAATGATCTTTTTACATGTGGATGTTATATTTGCTACAGCTGATGTACGAATATTGAAACCTAGCTATTAACCATGGTTTCCATTATCGTTTACATTATGGTCTATATTTTAGACTATACTTTTCTCAATTTTTGGTTACATTATGGTTTACATTTTGACTATACACTTTTATAAATTTTTGGTGAAATTTAACGTGGCTTATATCCATCATTGCATGATCTTGTGAAACACTTCCTTTGCCCCACAGTTACCCCCTCTTCCATCTCTTCTATTCCTCTTGCCCTCTCCTCTCAGGGCCCACAGTGACAACCAAGCTTCACTGCTTGAAGGACAAGATTTATAGATACTTGCAACAATTATGAGGGCTTGTCACACCAGTCTGTCCTCCCCCATTGTGAGCCATCCATGCACTCAAGAGACACCCTCTACTCTGTTTGAGAGCATCAGACCTCATCAAGATTGGGGAAAACACCTTTCCACTCATTGTATGGATCTCCATCCACTGATATAACTCACTATGACAAGATGAGCATTCACACACTCCCTAGAAGCCTGACCCAGGTGCACCCTGTGCCAGAAGCCCCCATCAAACACCTTAAAATCGTAACCCTTCCTTATTATATTTTCTAAAGACTTTTCTCAACATTATAGTTTCAACCACGTAACTGACAATATTCCATGTTCACTTGCTCCTGCTAAACCCTCCCCCAATTCCATGGACCATCTGACCCATCATCCCAACCCTAGCCCACCTCAAGCTTGCAAAGCCCCACCCAATAGTTTCTCTATGCCCCTGTCTTATCCCTTCACAGCACAACTACTTACCTCCACTTTATCATAGATTTCACCCATATAAGCTTCAGCTCACAACCTTCCTCTCCCCCCAATTCCTGTAAGCCTATCGTCCATTCTCTAGTTCTCTTATACAGATTGATTTGCTTAATTCATATCAGAGAGGTCATGTAGTATTTGTCATTCAGTGCCTGGCTTGCTTCATGCAATATAAGGTCCTCAAGATTCATCCAAGTTATACCTTGTGTTAGTACTGTATTCCTTCTTATAGCTGGGTAGTATTCTACTGTATGTATATACCACATTTTGTTTATCCATTCATCTGTTAATGGGGATTTAGGTTGATTCCAACTTTTGACAATAGTAAGTAATGCTGCTATGAACATTGGTGTGTGTATATCAGTTCATGTCCTTGTTTTCAGTTCTTCTGGGTATATACCCAGGAGTGGAATTGCTCAGTCATATTGCAAATCTACAGCTACTTTTTGAGGAATCAACAAACTGTCCTATAGAATGGCTGGATACTTCTACATTACCACCAGCAGTGGATGAAAGTTACCATTCCTCCACATCCTCTCCAACACATGCAGTCCTCTGTTTTTTTAATAGCTGTGAGTCTAATGGGCTTAAGATGGTATCTCACTGTAGTTTTGATTTGCATTTCCCTAATAGCTAGTGATGTTGAGCATTTTTTCAAGTGATTTTTATTCATTTGTATTCCTTCTTTGGAGAAGCATCTGTTCAAATCTCTTGCCCATTTTTTAATGAGTTGTTTGTCTTTTTATTTTTGAGATACAGAATTTCTTTATATATGTTGGCTATTAGGCACCTATTAGATATACAGTTACCAAATAGTTTCTCTCATTGTGTAGGCTGCCTTTTCACTTTATTGGTATTCTTCTTTGATGTGCAAAAGCCTTTAATTTTGAAGAGGTCCCATTTATCTATTTTTTCTTGGGGTGTGAAATTCATGAAGCCATTTCCTATTACAAGTTCCTGTAGATGCTTCCTTACATTATCTTCCAGGGTCTTTATGGTCTTGCCTCTTATATTTAGATCTTTGATCCATCTTGAGTTAATTTTTGTATAAGGTCTGAGATGGTAATACTCAACTCATTCTTTTCCATATGGATGTCCAATTTTTCAAGCACAATTTGTTGTAGAGACCATTTTCTCCCGGTTGAGTGAGCTTGGTGACTTGACAAATATCAGATGACTGTATATGGGAGGATCTATATCAGAACTCTCAGTTCAGTTCTTTTGATCAGCATGTCTATCCTTTTGCCAATATAATGTCATTTTAACCACTGTAGTTTTGTAGTATGTTTTAAAGTCAGGTAGTGCAATTCCTCTGATTTCATTTTCCTTTTTCAATATGTCTTTGACTATTTGGGGCCCCTTGCCCTTCCAAATAAATTTCATATTTAGTTTTTCCAGTTCATTAAAAATACTGTATTGATTTTTATTGGAATTTCATTAAATCTGTAGATCAGTTTGGGTAGGATAGACATCTTGATGATACTTAATCCTCCTATCCATGAACAGGGAATATTCTTCCATTTATTTAAGTCTTCTTTGATTTCCTTTAATAGCATTGTGTAGTTTTCTGTGTATAAATCTTTTACATTTTTAATTAAATTTATTCCAAGGTATTAGATATTTTTAATTTAGTATTATAAATGGTATTTTTTAAATTCCTTCTCAGAATGCTCATTATTGGTGTATAGAAATGCTACTGATTTTTGCACATTGATCTTATAACCTGCAACTTTACTGAACTAATTTATAAGTTCTAGAAGCTTTGTTGTAGGTTTCTCAGGGCTTTCTATGTATAGGATCATCTCATCTGCAAATTGTGAAATTTTGACTTCTTTTCCAATTTGGATGGCTTCCATACCTGGTTCTTGCCTCAGCACCTGAGCAAGTACTTCTAACACAATGTTAAATACAATGGGGTGATAGTGGGCATCCTTGTCTTGTTCCTGATCTGAGGGGAAAAGATTTTATGATTTCACTGTTGTAAATGATGTTGGCTGTGGGTTTTTCATGTATACCCTTTATCATGTTCAGAAAATTTCCTTTCATTCCTATATTTTGCAGTGTTTTTATCAGGGAAAGGGCGCTATATTTTGCCAAAAGCTTTTTCTGCATCTACTGATAAAATCATGTTATTTTTTTTTCTGTGATATGTTTATGCGGTGTATTACTTGGATTGATTTTCTTATGTTGAACCATCCTTGCATTCAAAAGATAAAACCTACTTGGTCATGGTGTATCATTCATTTGATATGTTGTTGAATATGATTAGCAAGTATCTTGGAGAGGGTTTTAGCTTCTAGGTTCATTGCAGTGATTGGTCTGTAATTTTCTTTTCTTGTAGTGTCTTTGTTTGGCTTTGGTATTAGGGTTATGTTGACATCATAAAATAAGTTAGGCAATGTTCCTTCTCTTTTGATTTTTTGAAAGAGTTTAAGCAAGATTGGTGTTAGTTATTTCTGAGATGTTTAGTAGAGTTCACCTGTGAAGCCATCTGGCTCGGAGCCCTTTTTAATTGGGAGATTTTTTGTGACTGAATCTCTTTACTTGTGATTGGTTTGTTGAAATCATCAATTTCTTCTTTCATCAATGTAGGCCATTTATGTGTTTTAGGGATTTGTCCATTTCCTCTAAATTGTCCTTCTTTTTGGCATACAGTTTTTCAAGGTAACCTCTTATGATAGTCTTTATATCTCTGTGTCAGAGGTGATATCCCTTTTATTATTTTTTATTTTGCATATTTGCATCTTCTCTCCTTTTTTCTTTGTTAGTCTACCTAAGGGTTTGTCAATTTTATTGATCTTCTCAAAGAACCAGCTCTTGGTTTTGTTTACTTATTCTAGTGCTTTCTTATTTTCTATTTCATTTAGTTCTGCACTGATCTTTGTTATTTATTTTCTTCTTCTTCCATTGGGGTTAGTTTGTTGTTTTTTTTTCACTAATTCCTCCAAGCATGCAGTTAGGTCTCTGATTTTGGCTCTTGTTTTTTGATGTATGAGTTTATGGCTATGAATTTCCCTCTGAGTACCACTTTTGATTCATCCCATAAGTTTTGATATGTTGTGTTGTCATTTTCATTGGTTTCACAGTAGTTGCTGATTTCTTTTGGGATTTCCTCCTTGACCCACTGTTTGTCTAAGAGTGTTTTGCTTAACTTCCATATATTTGAGCCTAATCTGGTTCTCTGGCCCTTGCAGATTTCCAGCTTCATTCCACTGTGGTCAGAGAAATTATTTTGTATGATTTCAATATTTCTGAATTCACTGAGACTTTCTCTGTGGCCTAGCATTTGGTCTGTCTTGGATAATGATCCATGTGCACTTGAGAAGAATGTATATCTTGCTGTATTTGGGTGTGATGTTCTGTACATATCTATTAGGTCCAGATCCTCTAATATATTATTCAAAGCCTTTGCTTCTTTATTGATTATCTGTTGAGATGTTCTGTCTAGTGGTGGTAATGGTGTATTAAAGTCTCCCACAATAATTGTAGAGGCATCAATTCCTTCACTTAGTGTCTCCAGTGTTTGCCTTATGTATTTGGAACCACCCTGGTTCAGTGCATAAATGTTTATGATTTTTCTTTCCTCTAGATAGAATTTCCCTTTTACTCATATGTAGTGTCCATTTTTGTCTCACACAATAGTTTTGCATTTAAAGTCTACTTTGTCAGATATTAGTATAAGTACTCCTACCCTTTTTGATTATTGTTCGTCTGTAAGATTGTTTTCCAGCCATTCACCTTCACTTTCCCTGAATCCCTGGGTCTAAGATAGGTTTCTTATAGACAGCATATAGATGAGTCATATTTCCTTATCCAATCTTCCAATCTGTGTCTCTTAACAGGTGATTGTAATCCATTGACATTCAGTGTTATTACTTTCAAGGAATTACTTATATTAGCCATATTTTCTTTGGATTTGTGTTTGCCATATGTTGTTTGATTTTTTTTTTTTTCTCTTTTGGTCATTTTAGTTGTTCTTACACTCTCCTCCAACTCTGTCTCTCCTGTTTTTTTCTTTCCTCCTGCAGAACTCCTTTCAGTATTTCTTGAAGGGCAGTTTTCTTACTGGCATACTCTCTTAGTTTCTGTTTATCTGTGAATATTTTCAACTCTCCATCATTTTTGAATGCCACCTTTGCTGGATAGAGTATTTTTGGCTGGATTTTTTTTTCTTTTAGTAGCTTGACTATGTCATACCACTGCCTTCTTGCCTCCATAGTTTCAGATGAGAAATCAGCACTTAATCTTATTCATCTTCTCTTGTATGTGATGGTTTTCTTTCCTCTTGCTGTTTTCAGTATTTTCTCTTTGTCTTGAGCATTGGATAATTTGACAAGTATATATCTTGGGGTAGGCCTGTTGGGGTTTGTGCTGTTTGGTGTGCATTTCACTTCTTGGACATGTACATCTATCTTTATCAATAGGTTTTGGAAATTTTCAGCCATTATTTCCTCCAACACCCCTTCTGTGCCCTTTCCCTTCTTTTTTCTAGGATGCCTATAATGCATTTGTTTGTGCTTTTACATTGTCATTCAGATCCCTAAGTTCCTGCTGGATTTTTTCTATTGTTTTATTGACCAATTCTGTTATCTGTTTGGTTTCAGATGTACTGTCTTCCACATCACTAATTCTTTCCTCTGCCTCTTCAAATCTGTTGTTATTAACTGAGAGTGTATTTTTGATTTCTTGGTTTGTGCCACTTATCGCCATTATATCTGTTATATTTTTGAATATGTTTACAATTTCTTCTGTATGCTCTCCAAGTGTTTTCTTAATATCCTTAATCTCTTCCTTCATGTCATTAAGTTGGCCCATGGTATTTGTTTGAAGAGCATTGCTTATTGTTCAATGTTCTGCTCCTTTTCCTGGTTTTTAGTTTGTTCATTAGATTGGACAATGTCTCCCTGATCATTGGTATGGTTTGTAATTTTTTGTTTCTATTTGGTCATCATTTTATCTTGATGCATTTGTTCAATTGATTAGCTTCTCTGTGTAATTTGGGTTTTATTTAGTTGCTGTCTTTGTGTGTATGTTAAGTCTTCTCTTTGACACTTCTTATTCTATTTCCTTGTTTTTGTCTAAGTTCCCTTGAAGGAAAAAGATTTGGGTCAGGGAAAGCAAAAGGGGTAGAAAAGAAAAAAGTATAATAATAGTATTGATAGTAAATGTTAGCAGAAGAACCATATAAGACCTAAGAGAATGAATATTAAACTCATGTAGGCTGTGTAGAGTTATAGGAATAAAAAAGTGGAGTATCTACAATGAGATGGGAAACTGAATATGGACAAAAATATAGTATGAATTAAAAGGCCAGTGTGATCAGGAGAGAGGGAAAGAGAAAAGAAAGGACAATAACATAAAGAGTGAATAAAAGATAGAAAACAGAATAGAAGTGTTTGAAATAAAAAGCCTGAAAAATTGGGGCCTAAACAAAGAGAGGTGGAATATAAGATCAACAATAGATGTTGGAAGATAGAAAGATGTAAAGGAAAGGAGACAGCATTAGTAGCCAAAATTAGTACACCCAGAAAAGAGGAATTGGAGGATGAGGAATCACAGCAAACAAGAAATGCTAATAAAAAAAAGAAGAAAAAAATGGGGAGGTGGAGGAAGTGAAGGGATAAAGAGGAAGAAAAGACAAGAAAACAAACAAAAACAGACATACCCTCAAGCAAGGAGTCCTCTTTGCAATTGAGTAAACTGATTAGGAATCTGTCCTTCCCCCTTTCTCTTTTCCTCACTTCTCTCACTTCCAGGGCAGCAGGAAACCCATGTGAGTGCTCCCCTTTGAGATTCTAATGGGACCCTGGTTAACCAACTCACCACAGAAATAACCACTCACAGACTCTTTGAGAGAGAGCACCTACCCCTTACTGGGAATCCTAAATATTCCATTGGAATCCTACCCTAAATATGAAATTGGAATCCTACCAAGCACTTCCTACTGTCTCCCTCCCTGAGGTGTATTACACAGGACTCACTAATTGCCTGATTCCACCTTCTCCCAGACCAATTCTCCCTATCTAAGGGCTTTTAGGTAAATCAGGCTGCCTCAGCAGATTCACCTCTCATCTCTTCCTAACCTCTCTCAAAGCCAGCTGGCATGCTTCTCAAAGCCAGCTGGCATGCTCCTCTAAGCTCAAAAAGGGGGGATGAGACAATTGAACCCACACTTCTTGGGCCCCTCTATACCCTCACCAGAACCATTGCACTCTCAGAGTTTCTGTAAGACCAGTGGGCTTGGAAAAGGCCAGGGTTCAGGAGTGCTGGGTTCAGGGAATGCAGGTTCAGGGAACATGGGTTCAGGGAATGTGGGTTTGGGAATCACAGATTTGGGGAACATGGGGCTGGAGGAATGCTGCCATGTGACCAACAGGGTTCAGGGAATGCCGTGGCCACCAGCCCTGGGGTAAGGGTTTAGCTTCCCACAGCTTTGGGCACAAGGACCAGAAACTCATGGTTTTATCTTGAGCAATCAATCATTCCTTTTGTCGCACTCTCTCTAGATCAATGTCCAGAAGCCTTCTGCTTTGTGGGTACACAAAACAGCTCAGACAGGATTCTGTCCCCATTCAACTGGTTTTTGACAGGAGAGATGACAAGGGTGCACTCACTCAGATGCCATCTTGCTGCACCTCCTCACAATCTACTTTCTATGAGAATTATATAGTAATTAAGATACATGTTTAGCAAATAAATATTAATTGATATTCATTCTTTTGTTTTACCTTCTGGGACTGATATTTAATATAGAACTTTATATAAATGTCAAATGCATTTTTGTACTGCTTTGTTTTGTGCTATGAGCGCCTGTATAGACATTTTTTTTAAAATGTTATTAAAAAATGTGTCCAAACAGGAAAACATAGATACATATTTGAAATGACTAATATTTAAATACTTTATTTAAAATAGCTAATATTTCATTCAACTCAGATACAGTTTTTCTCAGTAAATGCATGTTTGGCCTGAACTTTTTTCAATGTTAAATATACTGCCCATGACAAATACTCAGGACATAATGTGCCAACCAAAGATCCAATATAGATTTTCTTCCTTATTTACTTTAACAATCCATAAAGCGAGTGGATATTTCTTAATTCATTACATGTAGACCCATATGATTGAATATTTCTGTTGTTCACTGCATTATATTATCAAGGGTATACTTCCAATGAAATCATTAGTTGTATTTTGGATTGATGATCCTGTAATTTATGAACCTCTTTGCTTTTCTAAAAGTCAGGTGCATGCAAAGTGCTAAGCAATAGAATGCTTGCAATTAAGTGGAGTTTTATGTTGCACTTTTGTCATGGAGTGTCATTCAGGATGATGAATGCAGTCAGGATTCTTAATAGAAATCCATGAACAGTTCCTTAGAGCTATAGAAGATCTTGCTCAGCACGGGGACACTCAGATGCACAACACTTTTATTGCCAGAAAGGTCTTAGACTCCAAAGTTCTGACTTTCTCCTCTGGTGGGTTGGCTGAGCCAAGTGAGAGCTCATATTTGAGCTTCCACATTCAACCTATGAGATTATTTGGCACTAATGGATGATAGAAAGAAAAATTTCCCAGAAAGTGGTGTGACCACAGAGGAAAATGGCCATAGCATCTCCCCTAAAGCAGAATCAGAGTCAAATCAGGAAGGCTTTGCTTTTTGAAATGTGTGCTTTTCATATCATCTGCTACCATTTCAGATTTGCTATTGAGCAGTGATTATGTTTTTCATTCCTTGTCATCACGTGGCTTTTTTTTTTAATTAAGCATTCCTAGCCTGAATTAACCACTGATAAATAGGTGTTCCTTGGCAAGTTCCTTAAAGTCCTGACATTCAATTTCTATTTGTGAAAAGTGGGGATAGTAATGCATACTTTTCCTGCTTGCAAAATTTAGAGAAAAACTTATGCATGTAAATGCTTAGCATATTACCTACCATATATACTCAAAAGTGACACTTGTTTTGATTATTGTTATTAAAATAATACCCTGTACTCAGTTGATCTAAACAGTGTTGCTCCTTATAAAATATTTTCATCCTTTTTATTTACCTTGTCCATTTGTCATTTTAGATCAGAGTTCTACTGTAAAAATGGTTTTATAACATAAGATTTTACAAATATAGCAGATCATTAGTTTTGAGGGAAAAAAAACACAGTGTAAAGAAGTATATAAAAAATTAACATAAACATTTATATAACTTACAACAGATGACTAACTGTACCACCAACTGTTATTGATATTAACATTCCTTTTATACATAAAAACCACCTAGTTAATGGGGGTGGGGTTAGGGTGAGTGCTATCTGGGATTAGAAATGCTCCCTTCTTACAACTCTTATGCATGTATATACACATACACAAATGCTCTCTGTCTATGCTCCAGGGATTTATTTCATACTAAAACTTAAACCTTTCATGAACTCATTGTGTCTGCATATAAATCTCATTCAAGCTAAATCCTAAACTTCCACCTCTTTGGTACTATAAAAGCAGGTGTAATAACCCTCTAATTCTTCTGCTCACTGTTGTCTCTTAATTATAATGCAAATACCCTGAGATGTGTCCATTGCTAAGGTGCCTGGAATGGAGGGTGCACAATGTAGCTTTGACTAGGAACTTGAAAACTATTTGGTCAGTTCCCCGTATACTGGTTTCGTTTAAAAAATAAAAATCATTCTAAAGTTCCACCTGCTTTCTCTCTTTCCACAGAGAGTGTTTTTATTTTCTTCAATCCTCATGGCAGATCTTTTCAATTTATCTTGAATTTGCACACAGAAAAAAATATATTTATTTCTACTACCTAAATACAATGTTCATTCTCCTTTCATGCATTAGCTTGTCCTCTGAGTTCTCTATTCTAATTGTATTTTCTTTCACATCTATTTCCAATAAATATATTCTAGTTTAATTTGTTTACACTTTTGAGAGTAATCCGTAACCAACAGAGGTTCACATATTTCAAATCACAGCTAATATTAGTATAAATATCCAGTGCGGCGGCTTGCTCGGTCGGTAGAGGTGGGGTCTGGCTGCGGATGAGGGGTCGGTCCAGCTTTGGACGAGGGGTCGGTCCTGCTTGGAACAAGGGGTCAGTCCCACTTGGGACGAGGGGTCAGTCCGGAAGCAGACGAGGGGTCGGTCTCACAGGGGTTGCGCGGTTCGGCTGACGGGGTTGCCCGGCGAAGCTGGCAACGAAGGGGTCACCCGGAGAAGCAGGCGACGAACTGGGGACAAGGGAGGCCAGGCCCTTGTCGGGGGCTCTCAGGACTAGAGGGTGCACGGCAGAAGAACTACCGCGGAGATAAGGTAAACATGCAAGTCCAACTTTACTGAGGGAGAGGCAACAGTTTTATAAGGGCTGGGGAAGGCTGATTGGTCGAAGCCACGCCCTGTTTTGATTGGTTGCCGGAGAAAGGTCAGCGGGTGGTACTGGAAGGGGGAGGGGTGGTGATTAGGGATTGGCTGTTGCTGTTGCTGGAGGAAGTGGCAGGGTTTAGTGATTGGTGGCTGCTGTTGCTGGGGTAGAGGGCAGACTGGAGTTTCCCGCCCACGCCTGGCTGTTGCTGCTGTCAGGGGGAGGGAAAAGGGCAGACTGGAATTTTCCGTCCACACCTGGCTGTTGCTGCTGTTGGGGGAGGGGAAAAGGGCAGACTGGAATTTTCCGCCCTGCACCTGCGCAGGGAGAAAGAAGAAGAAGGGTGCCGCCCCACAGGCATCGTGTGGCACCATCCGGGAGGAGGGGCGGCCGCGGAAGCATGGCTGCCGAGAAGGGGAGACCCGAGGGCACTCTGCGCCCATGCTGAGCTTCCTTCAGGGGTGGCGGTGGGCCCGACCAACCACCCTATTATGGGGGCAGCAGAATTAGGCCTACCGCGGCCGCTCCCCTCGCCAGGCCAGCAAACCACACTTCAGCCCGAGGGGTGACCGCATTTCCCCCTTCTTTTCAAATAAGGGCCAGGATGGCAGCAGTAGCAAGTAGCCGAGGCCCAAGAGGCGGCAATGAGGGAAGCGGGGCTGAAGAGGGAGGTGAGTATGCCGGGGATATAAATGTACAATTTGGGGGGCGGTATCTTGCCGTTGCAAGCAAGGGTGGCCAATGTCCAATTCTTGTTGATCTCGGCGGCTATAAGATCCATCTGTTGTTAAAAGTCCTGAATGACAGCGCGTTACAGGTAGTTGATCTCTTCTTGGCGGCGAAGAGCCGTAGAGGCAGACTGTGTGATGGTCTGGAGGATCACAGTTGTGAGGACAAGTCGCGTCAGGGCACCAGCGGCGGTGGTGGCGGCAGCGTCGGGAGTGGTGGAGACGTAGGCGAGGACAACAAGAAGGCCAAAGTCTCCACGGGCGCGAGAGAGGCCGATGTTAACAGGGCAGGCCGACATGGGGCGGCCCAATCTGCAACGTAATGGGGGTTCAAGCAAAAAAGGGAGGGGGGCGGGGGACGAGAAGGGATGCTTTGGATGGCTGAGAAGAGGAGTGAGGTCGAGACAGGAGGAAGCTCCGCAGAAGTATGGGGAGGCAAAAGCAGAAACGTTATTAGATGCTAGAAAGCAGGCCGTGGGCCAGGGAAAGAGGGTTGCGGGCCGTTTAGTGGGGCTGGAGCTGCTTGAGAGCGATGACGGCATGGGGGGCCACAGTTACAGAAGACTTGGGCTGTTTCAAAGAGATCTTACACCGGTGAGTGTCTAGGAGACCGGCGAGGGCCCGAACTTGCGGGGCTTGCTTAGCAGATAGGATGTTACCCATTGCTAATGGCCTTTTGGAGCCGATAAGAAAAGGGGCCCTTACCTTGAGAGCGCAGCAATGGGAGCCGAGGTGCGCGGTGAGACGAGGGGTCGGAGCTGGTGGGGCTCCGACGGTGGTCGCGGGCCAAGAGAAGGCCCCGACGAGGGGAGGGCAGAACGACGAGCAGTGGAGCAAGGCAAAGGGGAGCAAGCACAGAGGGGAGGAGGCAGAGGTGAAGGCAGGGGTGGAGGTGCTCAGGCACGCGCTCCTGAGAGTTTTATTGGCGCCTCTTAATCATAGCGGGTCGGTATAAGCCCCCGACATGGAAGGAGAAAGCCATCCAGTGATTCTCCCAGACCGCCGTGGATCGTATGAGGTCACCAAGGTTCAGGAGCAGCAATGCAGAGCGAAAAGATAGGGGTGAGAAGAGAAGAGGGTGTAGGGCTGTGGGAGGGTTACTTCAGACGTGCAAGCGCGCGCTCCCGAGAAATCCAAGGCTCCTCTTAATCATAGCGGGTCGGTATAAGCCCCCGACATGGAAGGAGAAAGCCATCCAGCGATTCTCCCAGACTGCCGCGGATCATATGAGGTAGCCAAGTCTCAGGTAGCAGCAATGTTGCATGAGAGAAGTCCCAAGGTGAGAAGAGAGGGGGGGGGGCCGCCAGGTTATGGAGTGAGGCTGTGGTGGAGTTGCCTTGCCCCACGTTGTGCTGTGGTGGGGTTGCTTTGCCCCACGTTGGGCGCCAACTGCGGCGGCTTGCTCGGTCGGTAGAGGTGGGGTCTGGCTGTGGACGAGGGGTCGGTCCAGCTTTGGATGAGGGGTCGGTCCCACTTGGGACGAGGGGTCGGTCCGGAAGCAGACGAGGGGTCCGTCTCACAGGGGTTGCGCGGTTCGGTTGACGGGGTCGCCCGGTGAAGCCGGCGACGAAGGGGTCGCCCAGAGAAGCAGGCGACGAACTGGGGACAAGGGAGGCCAGGCCCTTGTCGGGGGCTCTCAGGACTGGAGGGCGCACGGCAGAAGAACTACCGCGGAGACAAGGTAAACACGCAAGTCCACTTTATTGAGGGAGAGGCAACAGTTTTATAGGGGCTGGGGAAGGCTGATTGGTCGAAGCCACGCCCTGTTCTGATTGGTTGCCGGAGAAAGGTCAGTGGGCGGTACTGGATGGGGGAGGGGTGGTGATTAGGGATTGGCTGTTGCTGTTGCTGGGGGAAGTGGCAGGGTTTAGTGATTGGTGGCTGCTGTTGCTGGGGTAGAGGGCAGACTGGAGTTTCCCACCCACGCCTGGCTGTTGCTGCTGTCGGGGGGAGGGAAAAGGGCAGACTGGAATTTTCCGCCCACACCTGGCTGTTGCTGCTGTCGGGGGAGGGGAAAAGGGCAGACTGGAATTTTCCGCCCTGCACCTGCGCAGGGAGAAAGAAGAAAAAGGGTGCCGCCCCACAGGCATCGTGTGGCGCCATCCGGGAGGAGGGGCGGCCACGGAAGCATGGCTGCCGAGAAGGGGAGACCCGAGGGCACTCTGCGCCCATGCTGAGCTTCCTTCAGGGGTGGTGGTGGTCCCGATCAACCACCCTATTATGGGGGCAGCAGAATTAGGCCTACCGCGGCCGCTCCCCTCGCCAGGCCAGCAAACCACACTTCAGCCCGAGGGGTGACCGCAATCTAGGATTTTCCTATTGTAACAAAATAATTCCACATTTTAAAAGGTTGTAAAATTTAAAATTTTTAAAAATATTTTAAGGCTTTAAAATTAAAAATTTTATGTTAATCATGGAGAAAATCTGAACTAAAATAGGATATTAACATCTAAGGGACCATGGCAGACCAAGCAACAGTAACATACTGTCAAGGGTTTCTCAGCCTGGGTTAATCAAAATGCAGTGCATTAGCACTTGAAGCAGAGAGCATACAGCATCACTTGATCTAGCACTGTGCAATGGTTAAGAACACAGGCTTAGGTCCCAAAGCATGTTGATTTGCACCCTGGGATAGTGACATATTAGAGGTGGACTCTGGGAAATCTGCTTCAACTCTCTGGTCTTAGATTCCTCACCTCTAAAATGGAACAGGAGAATGTGGGGAATGGCAATTATATTATTCATCTTTAAAATTCTTATAAAACATAAATAAATGAAGCATATAAAATATGTCTAGTACAGAGGAAATTCTTTTTATTGATTTCTCTGTGGTCATTGTGGTGGTTAACTTACGTTATAGCAAATCAGCTTTGGGAGGGTTATAAGAGGAATATATGTAGATTTGTGATGTTCTTAGTCCTGAACCTGCACACTTATTTATTCTTTCTTTAAATATTTAATGAGGATGAAGTATGTTCCTGGCACTGAGGTAAGTGAACATAAACAGATTCAATCCTTTATTTCATGGAGGGTGTGGTATAGCAAAAGAGATAGACATTTGCCTCAAATATCAGAGAAGTAATTCCTTTCATTGATACATTCAGAAAACACTTACTGAACATTGATTATTTGATAGGCACATTTAAGATGCTGCAGATGAAATACAGTACTAACAAAAATTCCCCTGCTGCCAGTAAGAAACTTATATTTTAGACTGATGTCAGATATTAAACCAGCAAAACACATGCAAATAATATATAGTAATAAGTGGTAAGGATAAAATAAAGCAAAGAAGGAAGGAGATCAAGTGTAAAAGGTGTCAAATGGGGATTTTAACCTAATTATGGTTTCCCTGATGTGGTGATTATTGAGCTTAAATATAAAGGAATAATCAGGATTGCCAAGCAAAGAAAGGGAGAGAGCCCTGTCTGCAGAGGGAATCGCATGTAAAAAACTTCTGTGGACAAAGAAGTTTCTTATGGTTGGAGAACAGAGAGGTAAGAATTTCATCATTTATTCATTCTGACTGTGAGCTTTTAAAGGTCAACACCAGAGTATTCTGTTCATTCCTGTGATATATATCAGTCTAGATTAGACTGGTTTAGGTCTATTTCATAACTATCTTTCCATAACTAACCAAGTTTCATGTTTGTATGTCTAAAAAGTTCAGCCATTCTATTTCTATTGCTCTTGTAATTTTGATTTCTATACTGTAGAGAGGTCAGTCTCTGGACCATTTATTAGCCATATGACATGAGCAAATGATTGGATCTTTCAGAGCCTCATTTTCCTCACCTGTAAAATGTAGGCAATAATGTCATCTATCACATAGTGTTTTGAGATTAATATGACGGGTTGTGTGAGATGATGCATTTATCACATTTCTGGGATCACATTCCAGCATCCAGAGATTTGTGACATTTAATGATAATAGTAATAGGGGTAATAATATCCTCTATTGTTAGATAGTCAATGTGATATATAGACTTCGGTGATCTGTCATAAATAGATTTCTTCTTCTGTCACTGTCTTTGAGCTACAAAGAGGAACTTGAGAGGTATTGGTTTAATACACAAAGTATAAATCTTTCAGGTGGCTTATACCTAGAATATTTTCTCTTTTATGTTGTTTCTTTATGCTAAAATATATCTATTTTTACTTCTTATTAGGATAAAAGTTACTCAGAAATGAAAATTTGCTCTCATTTAGAAGTACCTATAAAAGCGAGGAATAGCTTTAACTGTTAGGTGATTACCACAGTTCAATAACAAATATGGTGGGATAGCTCTATATTCTGTATGACTTTTCTATAGACCCACAACTTCTTTAATTAAAAAATAATAAATATAAATTAGCTGCCAGTAAAAGTGTTTTATTATTTTAGTGACAATAACAAATGCACTATCAAACTATTTCTCAAATAATTTTTATACTTTATGATATTCAGTTTTCACATTATAAACATACTGTGTTTATATCTCTTTCTAAAAGAGATGAGATTTTAATTTTAAATAGCTTAGGTATAAATGGAAGTTCAAGCTCATGACAAATTGATGTGAAGGAGTCCAGGTCTATTACTCGAAAGTGGTACTTGATATTTCTTACCCTGGAAGATAGAATTGGCTTCCTTTGCTAGCTGAGAAATCTCTATCAAGTTGTAATAATACCTCTAATTTACTGATTTTATTTTGAAGATGAATTGAATATAAAAAGTTCATAATTGGATTTAACTGATTGAAACCATTTTGCTCCTTCAGAGAAAATAAAAATGTAGCAAAGGTTTGAACAAAGTGTTAAATGTGCTTGCCAATTATTTGTGTGAATGCTGTTATAGTCAGAACACAACAAAACACTGTAATGACAATATCAAAATATGTATTATTTTCCTTAAGATAATCCATATGATACTATACTATGTTTCCAATTTCACGATGTCACCTGGCTCAAAGTAAATATTCAATATGCTTTCACTGTTCTTATTATAGTATTGTAATATAGTATAGCATTTGATTTTATCCAGGAGCCAGAAATCTGTTTTTGTGGGGAATTTTGATATTTTGACACAATCTAAAGACTTAGTTCAGTAAATATTTGCGGCTGGGGCGGCTTGCACCCCGATGCTGACGGGGGGGGGGGTTTGGAGGGGTCAGACTAGACCACAGTGGCATCTGATGCTATGGCAGACAGCCTCAGAGGGGCTCTCAGGTGTGGAGGACGCATGGCAAGGGGAGGAAGAATGCCGTGGAGACCAGGTCTGTGTGCAAGTCCGTTTTATTAAGGAAGTGCAGTGGGTTATATAGAGAATGAGGAGGGCGGGGTAGAGCAGGAGGAGTGAGGGCTACAGGGCGGCTGGGGATCGGCAGAAGCTTGTGGGCGGTCTTGTGGTCTTGTGCCGTTAGCTGTTACTAGGGAAGTGGGCAGATTTCAGGTTATGGTGCAACAAATATTGATAAAAGAAATTTAAAAGTGAAGGCTAAATAGTGTAGGAAGCCAGATAATATAATTTTTAATAAAAAACATATGTGACTGTAAAACAAGCAAAACATCGTTTCTGTAAGATTCAAACCATATTTGGAGAAAATACATTAAAAGAAAATATTGATTTATTACTGCAGAGGTAATATAAAGATTCATCAGTTCAATGGGATTACTAAAACATTAGATTATATTTGATTTTACTCTATAAGTATAACCAAATTTTAATTAGGGGGAAACGGACTTTGGCCCAGTGGTTAGGGCATCCGTCTACCACATGGGAGGTCTGCGGTTCAAACCCCGGGCTTCCTCGACCCGTGTGGAGCTGGCCCATGCGCAGTGCTGATGCGCGCAAGGAGTGCCCTGTCACACAGGGGCACTCCGTAAGGAGAGCCGCCCAGCGCGAAAGAAAGTGCAGCCTGCCCAGGAATGGCGCCGCCCACACTTCCCGTGCTGCTGACGACAACAGAAGTGGACAAAGAAACAAGACGCAGCAAAAAGACACAGAGAACAGACAACCGGGGGAGGGGAGGGGAATTAAATAAAATAAATAAATCTTTAAAAAAATTTTTTTTAATTAGGTTTAAATATACTGAAATAAAAAAGTTCATGATTGATTTAATTTTAAGATGATATATTGAGTTCATGCTGATGCCCTTCTGTTCACTTCAGACATACTAAAAAGATAGCCCTCACTTGAAAATAAGGAAAATAATTTTCCAGAATCCAAATTGGAGACATCTCTTTAACAGAAAAAGAGGCGTTATGAACCCCAAAACCTTAGGAAGCTCTTAAATTCAGTGTTCTTCAGAACCAAAGAGTTTAACTAAACTTTATTCATAACATGTAGAAGAAAAGTGCTTAGTACTCTGATATATAATATAATTAAGAATATAAGGAGATAACCATCAACCCAATAGAAAAGTAAACAAGAGATATGAAAATCAACAGACACTTCACATGAATAAAATTATGAATGACTATATATGTGAAATAGTGACCAAATTTGGTAGAGAATAAGAAAATGCTGATTAAAACTAAAGTGAGATATTAAAATTTCAGAAAAATCAGAAAATAAAATATTAAAACTCAAGTGGTGAAAGTATAGAACAATTTCATTCATTAGACATTATAACAAATTTGCACAATTTATTGGCATTCTGAGTAAAATTCTGCAGTTTGCTGCCTAATTGCATTGTGCCAAAAACACACATGCACAAATGTCTAGAATATATACACACTACTGCTATTCACAATAGCAAAAATATGGAAAAACCTAAATGTTCATTAACAGAACCAATAAATAAATTGTACTATTTTAATAAAAGTGGAATAGTTTCACAGCAGTGAAAGAAATGCATGCATCAACATGAATGAATCACAATGACATAACATTGAATTAAATAAAAGTATCACAAGATAATTTATACTGTTAGCATCTCTAGAAATTTTTAAAAATAGGTCAAATGGAAAACAGATCATTTAGGGTTATATAGATTTTGTACATCTATAAAAGAAAAGCATGAGAAAAAATAACAGATAGAAAGGTTATGATACTTTTTTTTTTGATGATGATGCTCAGGGAGGACCTAAAGTCAAGGAACTGTGCAATATGAATTAAATGTTACGAGATATGAAGATGACAATAATCCCCCTCAACATTTGTATTCCTTGACACAACAGTGTATGAGTTTCACATCCTACTTTAAAAATTTTATATCCACAAAAGTACATTTAAGATCAACATTGTGTATACTTCTTGATAGATACTTAAGGGTACACATAAGGATTTTATGAGTCAGAGAAATTTCTTTAACTCATTGGTTTCAGCACATGCTGTAAATGTTTATGTTGCAAAAATCGAACTGATATTTAGTGTTAATACATTCCATGAAATCTACCTATTAACTTGTTTGTCTCCTTCTGATGAGATCACCAACTGGGGATCATTCATAGAATATATTATTGAAATAACTCATTCTAAGCTTTGGCAGTAATATTAAACAGGTTTCTTTGTGAATAAACATAAGTATACATATGGAATAGGCACACAGGGTTTTCACACACACTTATAATCATCTTTTGGATCTTACCCTGAAAGGATGACTGTTGGAAGTTAAATCAGGTGCCCCACAAAAGGCATGTTCACTTCCCAACCCTTGGTACTATGGAATATACTCATTGCAAACAGGTTCTCCTGAAGATGACACTTCAGTTAAAGGATGGCCTAAGTGAATAAGGTTGAGCTCTAATTTATGCTACTGGAGTTCTTCTAAGCAAAGAAAGTGGACAAAGGAAGAGAAACCAAGGTTAGCAGTCAGAAGCTAGCAAACCAACAGAACCAAGAAGAGAAAAGGGTAGACACTGCAATTTGCGTTGCCATGTGATGGAAAAGCCAAGCGACCCCCAAAGATTGTTGGCCAGCCAAAAGATACTGATCCTGTGAGGAAGTCTCTGAACCTGTGAGCCAATAAATTCCTGTTGTTAAGCCAACTCATTGTATCTTAATTGTTTTGGCAACTGGGAAACTATAGCTATGTTACAGCTTTTTTTTTTTTCCTATAAATTAAAACAGGGTGAACTGTTATTTGGAAAGTATACTAAGGAATACTTGAGAGAATATTCATTAAATAGCAGCCATGTTATATATAAAATACTTATAGCTACACATTTATATCCACATATATAATAATTACATACAGTATATGTATGTATATAAATGCTCACATATATATGCATACATATTATATACATACATATGTGAATAAAAGGATTAAAAATTCTTCAGCTTGTAAAGAAAAATAATTGATCACAATAGGATTATTTGCTTGGGTAAAATGAAGATATTCTTTTGACCCATTTTCTGATTATTCTGGACTTTTAAAACATTCATTTCCTTTTATGGAAACAATTTCCTCTCTCTTTTCTCTCACAGTTTCTCTCCTAACTACACAAACTAAGTCTCAATCCAATTTCTACTATATCCATATAATCTTTAAGTGTTACATGAAATATAACTGTAAGATGTAGGTTAGGCCAGATGGTAAGAGTTGTAAAGACCTGGTTTTCTGAAAAGATAAGCAAATTGAATTAGCAGCAAATATAAATATGTAAGATAAATCAAATTCCTATGTATTAGATAAAATATCTTACTAAGGAAATATTTACAACAAACATACTTGCCTGGCAGATTTTTAAATTATTTTTTAACAGTGCAAATTTTTATGGAGCAGACTCTAGAATTGAAAAGATAACTATATATTCACTTTGGATTCACTGTGATTATTTAAAATGTTTTTTTTTATTGCTTCCTCTTATTACTGTGGATAATTTTTCCAAAGAATGTGCAGCAGAAAAAGTGAGTATAATTAATGGGAAGGAAAGCAGTCTTATAAAAGAATATAGTAAAATATAATTTATAAATTTCTAAAATTTAAAAACAACCTTTCTCTTTATTTATATACTTAAGTCTTGATAATGCATGACTAGCAATTATAAAAGTTATTTATTATAATTTTGATAAGTTAAATAATACATAAAATTTTCTAAGGTAGTAACTCAAAACACATTTCTCTAAAGACAGAATTAAAATGAATGAAAAACATATTCCTTATTGTCAGAGAATCAACCACATGCTGAATATTTGAGCTTTCATGATGCAATTTCACATCATTTATGCTTCCATTTAAACAGTTTTAAAAGTGCAGAAAGAAGGAATCTAAGATTCAACAAAATTTCATAGAACTAGTCCTAAAAATAAGAGGAATTGATAGAAGACAAGAAAAATGTCTAAGAAGCAATAATATAGAAAATGGTGAAAGAAATGCAAAGGTAATATAAAATATAAGCTATTTCCCTTCATGTTTACTGAAAACAGCTGCCTTTGGATAAAGAGGGTTTTGTAAAATCAGTGAATTTTATGAGCTTCTTCAATTTGCCGCATTTCTATTCTTGTAAAGTGTTTCATCCATGCTGTCATATGCATCCCAGTTTCATTTCTTCTTACAGCTGAATAGTATTGCACTGCATGTATATACCACATTGTGTTTATCCATTTATTGGCTGATGGGCACTTGCGTTGTTTTCATATTTCAGCAAATTCAAATAATGCTACCAAGAACATCAGTGTGCAAATGTCACTTGAGTCTTTCCTTTCAGTTTTTCTGAATATATTCCTAGTAACATGATTGCTGGATCACATGGATATTCTATGTTCAGCTTCTTGAGGTACTGTCAAACTGTTCTCTATAGAGTAGAGGCTGTACCATTTCACCTTCCTGTAAACTGTGAAGGGCTGTTACTATGTCTCCCCATCCTCTCCAACATTTGTAGCTTTCTGTTTTGTTAGTAATGGCCATTCTATAAGGTGTGAAATGGTATCTACTGATAATTTTGATCTGCATTTCCCTAATAACTAGTCTTGTTGAGCATTTTTTTTCATGTGTTTTTATGGCCCTTTGTATTTCCTCTTTGAAAAAATATTTTTTCAAGTCTTTTGTCATTTTTTAAATTGGCTTGCTTGTCTTTTTATCATTGAGTTGTATGATCTCTTTATATAACATGGATATCAAACTCATCAGATATGTGGTTTCCAAATACATTCTTTCAATGAGTAGGCTGCTTTTATACTTTCTTGACAAAGTCTTTTGAAGAACAAAAAAGTCTAATTATTTTTTTTAATTGCTCATGCTTTGGGTATAAAGTTTAAGAAACTACAACCTACCAAAATATATTGAAGATATTTGCCTACGTTTTCTTCTAGGAGTTTTATGTTTGTAGCTTTTATATTTAGGTCCTTGATCCATTTTGAGTTAATTTTTGTATAAGGTGTGAGATAGGGGTCCACTTTCTTTCTTTTGGGTATGGATATCCAAAAGATATATTCAACAAATGTTCAATATTTGTTGAATAGACTGTTCTGGCCCAGCTGGATAGACTTGACAGCCTTGATCTTTGACAAGGTATCTTGTCAAATGGTATCTACACAGATATGAGTCTATTTCTGAATTCTCAATTTGATACTATTAATCAATCTATCTGTCTGTATGCCAGTATATAGAGCTATTTTTACACCTATAGCTAAGTAGTATGTTTGAAGTCAGGAAGTGAGAGTCCTCCAACTACATTCTTTTTAAAGACATTTTTGTGATTCAGGCCCCCTTACCCTTACAAATAAATGTGATAACTGACTTTTCTGCAAAAAGGTTGTAAGGATTTCTATTGGGATTACATTGAATCTGTAAATGAATTAGGTAGAATTGACATCTTGACAATATTTTGTCTTACAATCCATGAACACAGAATAGGGAGGGTGTAGTGGAGGGTTGTGAAGTTGGTCTTTGGTAACACTTACTCTCTGAAATTTTGTTTGTCTGTGAAGACTGTAAACTCGCCCTCATTTTTGAAGGACAATTTTGCCAGATGCAGAATTCTTGGTTGGCAGATACATCATACCACTTCCTTGCCTCCACGATTTCTATGAAAGACTGGAATGTAGTCCTATTGAGATTCCCTTGAATGTGATGCTTTGCTTTTCCCTTGCTGCTTTCAGAATAATCTCTTTATCTCTGGTATTTGTCTTTCTGAATAGTAGGAACTGAGAATAGGTCTTTTTGGATTTGTTTGCAGTGTGTTGTCCTTGGATATTGATATTTATATCTTTCACAAAGACTGGGAAGTTTTTGGCCATTATTTCTTCAAATATTCTTTCTGCTCATTTTCTGTTATCTTCCTCCTTCTAGGACACCAATAATGCATATGTTTGTATGTTTCACACTGTCACACAATATCCTGAGACCCTGTTTCACTTTTTCCATCCTCTTCTCTTTCTTTTCTTCTGTCTTTTCAAGTTCAAATATATGGCCCTCCAAGTCATTAATTCTGTCTTCTATGCAGATCTGCTGTTATATAACTCTAATGTATTTGTAATCTCCTCCATTGTGTGCCTCAGTCCAAGAAGCTTGTTACTTTCTTTTGGTGGCTTTCAAATTGTTCTTTATTCCTACTCAGTTTCTTCTTAATATCTTTTATCTCTTGAATAATTTAGGATATTTTTGTGATTTTATCATTGATTAGTTGTCTTAAATCTTGTGTCTCATCAGGATTTTTGGTTTCTTCCCTTCTCTAGGCCATCTCTTCCTGTTTCTTAGTATGACTTGTAATTTTCTGCTTAAGTCTAGGCATCTGAGTAAGTTGGTGAATTTACTCTGACAGTGAATCTCTCTCTCTTGCCTTGTGGTGTTGTTTCATAGCTCTTCTTTGAGTTCTGGATCAACTTATTCTAATTATTTAAAATTGCCAATCTTAAGTTATCAAAATAGGGCCAAGGACTCACTAATGGGGCATAAGTCCTCCAAGGGGTTTGGGACGAAAGACTCCTAAAAGCAGTTTTTCTCCTTGCAGTTCTCTGGCCAGTCAGCAGATGGCAATCGTTGATGATTCTTTCCATAAATATGTATCTTTCAATCCACACTTGCTGTGATTCTGGTCTTGCCAGAGCCAAGATTCAAAGTGGGCTCTGTTTGTCAAATTCTTGGAAGAGATACCACTCTCAACCCTCCTCCACACCCTCCCTATTCCTAGGGAGGAAGATGTTCATTCCTCTCACATTCAGTGAGTCAAGGGTTTTATCCAGGCTGTTTGCCTAGAGGCTGGGGAATGGGTGACTTTCCCAGCTACATGGGTTAGTAACTCATAGTTTTCATTTTGACTTCTCTCTATCCTTCACCCTCCTGGGTTGTGGAGTGCTCTCCTGGTCTGCAGATTCCAAAAGTACTTTCCTTGGTCAGCTTTTTGCTCATCCTGCATTGTTTTCATGGGAGAGTTGAGCCCTGCCTGCCTACTCTGATACCATCTTCTTCATTGCCCTCTTAATACAGAGTTTCTCCCAGTGTGATCAGCCAGTACTGAAAACCCCATTGATTTATGCTCATTTGGGGAACCCAGGAAGAGGGGAAGGTGGACTAGGATGAAAAAACAAACAAACAAAAACTGTTGCTTGTCTGCTAGAAATCTGTATGGCATCTCTCTCCCAGGAAGTAAGAACTGTGAAAGGATGTAGTACTACTGAGAAGATGACATTCCCAGTACTAAAAATGTTACTCCCTTAATTAAATTTTAATCTCCATTTTGTATAAGGGCATTATCATGTTTGTCCTTCAAAATGGTAAAGTAAGATATGACAGGTTGACTGCCCTGGAACATAACCCAACATGTGTTGAGTTGTGCCCTCATTAAATTATAATTCATTGCTAAATAAGGAGAGCTTTGAAAACCAAGTTACTTAACTCATTGAAGCTCTGCTTTTTAAAGTTTCCACAGTAGATCCTGCTTTGTGCCTTTAACTTGTGGCATTGTGCTGTCATGTAACATATGACTTCATCCCCTACCTTCAAGTGATATGATGATATTTTTTCTTGTATGACTTTATATAGTTTCTTTTTTTAAAACCTATAGCTAATTTATCTCCTAAAATTCTGACAGCAGTGAAACTTATACATACAAATTAGATTATTCTATCTTATTCAATGCTTTTCTTTCTTTTTTTAATATTTCAAACATGTTTCCAAGAGTCTTAGCTCCTTCTGATTTATATCATTTATAGACCTGTTCCCTTACTGGCAGCCTGGGAATCTTGTTCCTCTATCATCATGGAAATTTTTGTGATCCTTTCCTTTATTGCCTCAGTGGATTTCTGGACACATGCCTCTACTTTCTGTTTTAAATCACTCATTTTTATAGAACATGTTCTCCACTAATTTTGAGAATTAGTTATTTGGAAATAACTTTTTCAGTCAGTATATGTTTAAAAATATCTTTAAAAATTATATCTCACTTATTTGATATTATGGATAGGTTTTAAAATAAAGTTTGAAAGTCAACTTGCCTCAAAATTTGAGGGCATTTTCATCTTGGTTGTAGTTTTGGAAAGTTCCATGTGATTCTTACATCATTTAAAAAAAATTCTCCCCTGATTTTTTGGAACCTTAAATGGTAATTCATATCTCCTAGTTTTCCATTATGTTATGATAAATTGCCTTTAGTGGTATATACACACACATGTTAGGTTGGGAATTTTCAATTTGGTAACTTATGACTATTAATTCTTGTTTCTTTTTGTGTAGTATTTTTAAAATACTTTTTACCTCTTTAATTTTTCTGTTTTATCTTCCTATGGCTATATTTATTTGGATATTTGCTTTTCAAGGTAAATCATTCATAGCAGTTTGGTTAATTTGGCTGAAAATATCTATATCTTAAAGATGGGTATTTTTCATTTTATTAGTAGTTGTTAGCTTACAAAAAACCTTGCACAAATCCAGAATTCCCATACATCACCCTACCACCAACACCCTGCACTGTTGCGTGACTTTTGTTACAAATTTTGAAAGAATGTCACTAAAATATCACTGCTAACTATGGTCCAAAGCTTATATGTAGTGTATTTTTTCCACAAATAATTCTATTATTAACATCATGTATTAGTATTGCAGTCATAGTTCAAGAAAGGATGCTACTGTATTTTTACTGTTAACCAGAATCCATCACCCACCACATGATTCATTGTGTTCATTGTGTTATACAGTTCCTTGCATTGCACACTCCATCCGAAGTGTACACACAGTGAATCTCAGTTTTGTCATCAAGTTATGTTGTCATAGCCACAGTCAATTTTAGAACATTTTCTTTACTCTAATAGAAAAATTCCTTGCCCCCTATTATTGAACCATTGCATTGATACAGTATCTTCTTTGCTATTGATGTAAGAATACTACAGGTGTTGGAGAGGATGTGGAGGAATGGGAATACTCATCCACTGCTGGTGGGAATGCAGAAGGATCCAGCCATTCTGGAGGACAGTTTGGCAGTTTCTCAAAAAACTAGCTATAGAATTGCCATATGACCAAGCAATTCCACTGCTGGGTATATACCCAGAAGAACTGAAAACAAGGACACACACCAATATATGCACACCAGTGTTCATAGCAGTATTATTCATTATCGCCAAAAGTTGAAATCAACCCAAATATCGATCAACATATGAATGGATAAACAAAATGTGGTATATACATACAACTGAATACTAATCAGCTATAAGAAGGAATACAGTACAAACACATTGGATAACATGGATGAATCTTGAGGACCTTATATTGAGTAAAGCAAGCCAGCAATTGAAGGATAAATACTACATGACTTCTCTGATATGAAATAAGCAAACAAAGCTATCTCAGAGAGCTGAAGAATGGAAGATAGGCTTAAAGGAAATTGGGGGTAGAGGAAAGTTGTGAGCTAATGCCTACATGGGTGATATCAATGATAAAGTGGAGGTAAGTATTTGTACAGGGAAGGAAAGACGGGGGCATAGGAGGCTTTGCAGGCTTGAGGGAGGCTAGGATTGGGAGGATGGGTCAGATGGCCCAAGGATTTGGAGGGAGGGTTGAAGGAACAGTTGAACATGGGAGATTGTCTGGTATGTGGTTGAAACTAAAATGTTGAGAAAATCCCTTAGAAAATATAATAAGGATGGATTACTTGTTTAAGGTGCTTAAGGGGGAGCATCTGGCACAGGGACAGGCTTCCAGGGAGTGTGTGAGTGCTCATCTTGTCATAGCATGTTATATCTTTTAGTGGAGACCTATACAGTGTATGAAGGTGTACCCGCATATCCTGGGGAGGCCTGATGTTCTCAAACAGAGGGAATTGTGTCTCTTGAGAGAATTAGAAGCTCACAATGGGGGCGAACAGTCTAATATGTCAAATATTCAGCATTGCTCCAAGTATCTGTGAATCTGGTCCTTCAAGCAGTGAAGATTGGTTGTCACTGTGGGCTCTGAGGGGAAGGATAGAGAGGAATAGAATATATGGAAGCAGGATAACTGTGGGGCAATGGAAGTGTTCCACAAGATCATGCAATGATGGATATAAGACATGTTAAATTTCATCAAAAATGTATAAAAGTTTATAGGCTAAAATGTATACCATAATGTAAACCATAATGGAACTAAAAATTTAGAAAAATGTACAGTCTAAAATATAAGCCATAATGTAAACCAAAATGGAACCATGTTTGATAGCTATGTTTCAATATCTGTACATCAGCTGCAGCAAATATAACATGAACCTGTAAAAAGATCATTGCTGGGGAAGAGGGAAATGGGTTTGATGTTGGTTATATGGGAGTCTCCTATTTTGTATATGTACTTTACTGTGATCTAAAACTTTTTTGAAGTCAAAATTAAAAATTAGAAAAAAAAGCATGTAGACACTGAGGAAGAAATGAAAGAAATTGCCTTGTCACTGTACATAAAGGGCAAGTTATTACAGTGATGAAAGGCAAAACATCAAAAACAAAATTTTATGATATTTTTCATTTTTAATACCCCAATTTATTTTTACTTTATTTTAGTTTTTCTAAATTAGTATGTACTCTATCTCTAAACCTTGAACCTATCATTGCTATTTCATTTTCCTATTAATTGAATTTTGCAATATATTAGGCTTCATTTTTTAAGAAATTTGGAACACAATGGAGTTCAACTATGGAAGGGGAAGAATTCTGTAATGGGGTATTATTGATAGGGGGCACATGCTTGGGAGGGAGTTCTCCAGGGCATGTCTATAGGGTACATAAAAATGTTCAGATATGCTTTGGGTATTTTCATAGTAGTTACCATTACAAACAACTGAAGGAGTGCCGAGTTTCTAGCCAGGGGATCTCTGTCACATTCCCCAATGGAACAGCAACAATCCCCCAAGTGCAATGGCAAAGACCATTGAAGAAGGATCATCCAACAATGAGCCCTTAATACTGATGACTATTCTTATGAATCTGTGTGCCTGAAATTTGAACTAGTCCTACAGCTTCAGGGTGCCTAAGAGTTACCTCTTGAGAGCCTCCATGTTGCTCAAACGTGGCCACTCTCTAAGCCAAACTCAGCATGTAAATGCATTACCTTCCCCCCAGCATGGGAAATGACTCCCAGGGATGAGCCTTCCTAGCACTGAGGGATTACTACCAATCACTAACTGGTAATGCAACTAGAAAAAGACTTTGAATAAGAGGGGAAATGGTAAAGAAAAATGAGTTTATATGGCTAAGAGTCTTCAAAAATGAGTTGGGAGGTCATCACAGGGATTGCACTTATGCACTCATCAGCAGGATCCCAGAGACAGCCAAAGTAGATACATCAGCAGGAACTGGTACTCCTGAGGGCTACAGAGACACACAGGTTATACAGAAATGGCAGTTGGCTCTGGAATCCAATGCCTTGTCAGTGTACCCTACTTTGAAATTTGTGCTCCTGATTGTGCTGGAGTTGGACTCAGATTTGACCTTTCTACACATGCTGTTCTGTCACCTTTACTGAACCTATGGTTGGCACTGGGGTTGGTGTATACCCAGGAGACTTGACTCTCTGGACTGGCCATGTGCCAGCTGGTTCCTAAGCCTCAGCAGAGTTGTAGCTCCTACTCTCCAGTTTGTTGGACTTATCCAGGTCAGCTAACATGTAGGTGAAGATGGTCAACAACTACACCAGGGAACCAAGAGTGCCTACAACTCCAAGCAGGAGAATCACACCCATCAACCATGTGGTCTAAGTCCCCTTTTGATAGAGAGGTGGAGTGGACATCACCATCCCAGTGTCCACAGGGTGAAGGAGTAAAATATGGTTTAGATTGAACTTCCTGATATTCTACTTTAGAACTATTGTGACTAGTAATGGAAGAAACTGTAGCATTGATCTGAAGAAAGTGGCCATGGTAGTTGCTGAGGGCAGGGAAAGAGAAGAAGAGATGTGATGTGGGGGGAGTATTTTTGGGACTTGGAGTTGTCCTTAATTATATTGCAGGGACAGATGCTGGACATTATTTATCCTGACATAACTCACTGAATGTACTATGGGACAGTGTAAATTACAATGTAAACTATAAACCATGTGATGCAGCGGTGCTTCAAAATGTATTCATCAAATGCAATGAATGTGCCTCAGTGATGAAAGAGATTGTTGATGTGGGAGGAGTGTTTGTATGTGTGGGGGTAGGATGTGGCATATGTGGAAACCTTTTATATATATATATTTAAAGGTTTTTTAAAAATGTATTTCTCTCACCTTCCCCTCTTCCCCGCCCCAGCTGTCTGTTCTCTGTGTCAATTTGCTGTGTGTTCTTCTGTGTCTGCTTCTATTGTTGTCAGTGGCACTGGCAAATTGTGTCTCTTTTTGTTGCATCATCCTGCTGCATCATCTCTCCATGTGTGCAGTGCCACTCCTGGGCAGGTTGAACTTTCTTTCATGATGGGCGACTCTCCTTATGGGTGCACTCCTTGTGCGTGTGGCTCCCCTACATGGGGGACACTCCTCCATGGAACAGCATTCCTTGTGTGCATCAGCACTGCACTTGGACCAGCTCCACACGGGTTAAGTAGGCCCTGGGTTTGAACCACGGACCTCCCATGCGGTAGGCAGATGCTCTAACCATTGAGCAAAGTCTGCTCCCCTATATTTTTTTAATGTATCATTTTTCGTGATCTATGTATCTTCAAAAAATACAATAAAAAAGTTTTGAGATGTCTATTGGCTGCATAAATTAACAAACAAATATCAACCATGAAGTAATTAATAAAGAAGATACACTATTAAAAATTATAATATTGATGTTAACTATAGTCTATAAGCTATATTAATTATATTTTCCCATATATCACCATATTCTTAACATGATGTAATAGTGAGGTTCGTGTGTTCTAGCTCATAGAAGAACATTCTTGTATTTGTGCTATTAACCACAATGCTCATCCACTACCAAATTCACTATGTAATACAGCCTGTAGATTATTTTATAGCTTTCTTTCAACAGTATACCAATCTCCATTTTTATGGAGCTAGGATTTATTATTCAGCTATTTTCCATGTTCTCTTTAATGTTTCATGGAACAACATTGCTTCTTGAATTTTAGTCACCATATATAGATCCTAGCCTTGGAAAAAAAGGATTTCTTTAGGAATAATATATTAATTCCATTTGAGGAAATATCCCAGAAATCACCCATCATACTATTCTTACATCATCTAGAACTTAATTTATCTAACTAAAAGGATATCTCAAAAATATAGGATTCATTTTTTAGCTTACCAACTGTATCCAGCTAAAATGTTGTATTTCTGTTACTGAAGGATATAGATAGTAGTTTCTGCCATACCATGTTATTAATTGGCTTTCTTTTTTCTCCTAATTTTAATCATCATACATTTTATACTATAGATGATTTTCTCAATTTTATCTTCTAACATTTCTATTTTCATTTACATTTCCTTCCTCTAATATTTTACCTAAGCATTCTTTATTCTTTTTGGGTTTTGTCTGATTTTTATTTTTTTAAGTGACATAGTTTGATTGTTTAATGTAAGCAGTATTCTCTTATTATTTAGAAGTTCTAATTAATGTTAAATAAAATGAATTGACTGTCTACATTGGAATTGTTAGGAGTGATCTGTTTTTTTCAAGAAATGACAAGGACTTTCTAGGTTTTAAAAATAAAAGTGGGGCTTTCTGAAAAAGTGGAGTGTAATCTACAAAAGTTGTAATTAAGCAACAGTTAAGAGTAAGCTTGTTTCAGTCCAATAAAAATAGGAAATATCACATTACATACAGAAATATATATTCTAATAACCAATCTATGATTATTCCCCACTTTGTAAAACCCTCCTTTATAATATAGAACCTAAATATCAACAATTATTGTAATGTTCCATTTGGAGATCCCTAATTATCTTTAGAAGCATGTGGTGCAGTTGTGCTCCAAAAGATATTCACCAAATGCAATGAATATACCACAATGATGAAAGAGGTTGATAATGTGGGAGGAGTGGGGGGTGGGGTATGTGGGGGATGGGATATGGGAACCTCTTATATTTTTAATGTAGCATTTTTTGTGTCTGTATCTTCCAAAAATACAATAAAAATGGATTTATAAAAAAAATAAATTTTAAAAAAGTATATGCTATTTTGAGACTCTTACTTGAGTTTGCAAACTCCTGCTCCAGCAGTTTCTCTTTCAATAAATTCATTGTATTGATTATTGAGTATGACTAATGATTATTTTTATATTGCTGTCCATAAATCAGCTTAATAACTTCAAATTTCTATCAGAGAATTAATCAGAAAGTCACATGGCCTGTTTGAAGTCAGAGAAAGAAACTTAGGGTGTGAATTTTCCCTTTATTTATATTTAAGTAATCATTTCTTTTTAAGATCCACCTCTTTCCAATTTCAGAGTATGTAGTACTTTCAATATCCAAGAATGTTCTGTAGTGCAGAATGCTAATTGAACACTATCTTCAAAATATTGTAATATAAAATAGAACATGGACATTGGAGATACACTACTTTGAATTTAATTCTTTTGGTGAACAATTTTTCAGTTTTTCCTTGGTTTGCATTGCATTGATAAGTCTTGAAGAATATTTATGAGATAATCTATAGACTCTTCTTCAAGGGTCTCTTGGCATTTTACTCACTATTAAACTTGATTATCAGTTTTGTATAAGAATTCTGTAGAGAACACCCTTGCAGTCAATTACATCATATGAAGGAATGCATTGTATTTACATGATATCACTCACTATGTTGACTCTCATCAGTTGTTTATGGCAGTGTTTACAAGGGTTCTTCAGGGTTGAGTTGTTATTGCCATCCCCAAACCACTCTTTAGAATTGAGTCACAGTCTAGAGAGAGCATCATACAAGGAAGAAAGGTACAGGCATTATGCTCCAAATGTTGAAGAGAGAGTGTTTACAAATATTGTTTAGAATTCTTCTGCAAGTGAAATTTGTCTTTTTGGAAAAAAAAAAAAGAATTTTATCACTAGTTCCATGTAGTATCACAATTAGTTAACAACAATAATTACATCACAGATTTGAATACAGAACTCTATAACCTGGGTTCTTAATTATCACTATTATAAATTCCATTGTCTTCTATGTACAATATTCTAAGAATAAATTTGAGAAATTCTTCTTGAACATACCAGATACTTGTTATCTGCAAAAGTATGCAAACAAATTTAACTTATCTTTCAAGAAAGAAATTTGCTGCCAGTATTTCATTTTTTATCTACTATTGAGGACAGGAGAATATGATTTTATTTAGAATACCTTTTTAATTTTCTATTGGCTCATTTGTACACAAAGAATGATACTTAACTTTTTATTTGCCTTCAAATAAGTAAAAGTGTCCAAGTATATTAAAGTTAATTTGACACTTATAACCTTATTTATAAAATTAAAGGCTAATTGCACTTTTGTGTTTCTTGCTTTATTGGAGCTTCTTATTATTCCTCTTGGGGTCTATAATCTCAAGCTATATGATTTAATAACAAACTTGGGATTTACTTCATTATGAGTTGGGGAAATAGACACTGCCTGTGTTATACACTTAACACATTCTTACTACTATTTGGGAATTTTGGAAAGCAAAAAATATGTGTGCATTCATGAATTTGTATTTATAATATGTGTGTATAATTATACATATACACATACTCACAAATTGGAGTTACATATTTATATATCATAAAAGATATTGTATTATTATATGTATTTTATAAAGGAGTTTGTCAAGAAAGTGAAAAGGCAGTCTACTAGATGGGAGAAACTATTTGGAAACCACATATCCAATAAAGCTCTAATATCCAGCTATATAAAAAAATTCTACAACTCAATTATAAAAAGACAAAGAACAAATTTTAAAAATGGTCAAAGGCCTTTAACAGACACTTTTCCAAAGAGGAATATAAATGGCTAAAAATCACATGAAAAATACTCAACATCGCTAGTTATTGGGAAAATGCAAATCAAAACTACAATGAGATATAATCTCACATATACTAGACTGGCTGCTATTTTAAAAAAAAACACAGGAAACTACAAGTGTTTGAGAGGATGTAGAGAAATAGGAACACTCATTCAATGCTGGTAGGAATGTAGAATGGTATAGCCATTGTGGAGGACAGTTTGGTGGTTCCTCAGGAAGCTAAACACAAAGTTGCCATATGATCTGGAAATCTTGCTGCTAGGTATATAGCCAGAACTGAAAGTAGGGACAGGAACAGATATACACACACTAATGCTCATAGTGGTATTATTCACAATTGCCAAAAGATGGAAGCAATCCAACTGTCCATCAACAAATGAATGGATAAACAAAATATGGTATATGCATACAATATAATATTATTCAGCTGTAAGAAAGAATGAAGTATGGATTCATGCAACAACATGGATTAACTATGAGGATCTTATATTGATTGAAATAAGCCAGAAACAAAAGGATAAGTATTGCATGATCTCGCTGATACGTACTAAGTATAGTGAGCAGACTACTCATGGAGGTAGATTCGCGAAGATAGATTACCAGGAGATAGAATGACAGTAGAAAATATTGAACCAATGCTAAATTTGTACAGAATTTATAGTTAGGTTGATGGTAGTGGTTTGGAAATGAATGGAGGTGGTGGTGACACAGTGATGTGGGTGTAACTAACAGCACTAAATATGAGTGTGAATGGGTTTGAAAGGTGAAGTGTCAGGTCATCGAGGTTGTTAGAAGGAAAGGTAGCATATATAAGAGGAGACTGTATAATACAGTGAACTCTTGGGTGGCTGAAGATCGTGTTAAGAATGCAAATATAAAAATATTCTTTCAGGATCTATAACAAAGTTGTAACACTAGTATCTCTCTCAATTTTAATGTTTGTTCTTATTGGACCTTATTCTTGTAAAAAATGAAACTAAGCCTACTTAGAAAATACCTAAGACTTTCCTCCTGAATACCTTCTTGCTACTCTACTTTTACCTCTCTAAATCAAACTCTGCAATTAAACTCACCACCTTACCCCCAACATGGGATATGACTCCCCTGGATGGGCCTCCCTGTTAGTGAGGGATTATTACCAAGCATTAATCAGTTATTTATTTAGATAAAGAACTTGACTAAAAGGAGGAAATACGTGTGGCATAGTGAAACCTCTTTTGAAATATGAGTATAGGCAATATTGCATATAAAAGAATGTTTTCCTTTGAAACTGAACAAATGTATGTTAATGTTACAAGATGTTAATATCAGGTAAAAATATAACCATTGGGTAGAATTGACATCATAATGATATTTATTCTTTCAATCCCTGAACTCGGAATGTCTTTTCAATTATTTAGGTCTTCCTTAATTTCTTTTAGCAGTGTTGTGCAGTTTTCTGTGTACAAGTCCTTTACATCTTTAATTAAATTTATTCCTAGATATTTGGTTCTTTTAGTCACTATTGTAAATAGAATTTCGTTCTTGATTTCCTCCTCAGATTGCTCATTCCAAGTGTAAAGACATCGTACTGATTTTTGCACATAGATCTTATATTCTACCACTTTACTGAGCTTGCTCATTAGGTCTAGTAGCTTTGTTGTAGATATTTTAGGACTTTCTATATATATAGGGTAATATCATTTCTGCAAATAGCAAAATTTTTACATTTTCCTTTCCAAATTCTTTTTATTTCTTTTTCTTGCATAATTGTGCTAGCAAGTACTACTAACACAATGTTGAATAAAAGTGATAACAGTAGATATCCTTGTCTTGTTCTGGATCTTAGAGGGAAAGTGTTGAGCCTTTCATCATTTAGTACATTGTTAGCAGTGGTATTTTCATATGTCATGTCATAATACACCCTGCATTATGTTAAGAAGTTTTCCTTCCATTCTTAACTATTCAAGTATTTTTAACACTGAAGCATGTTGGAATTTTTTCAAATACCTTTTCTGTGTTAATAAAGATGATGGTTTGGTTTTTTTTTTCCCCCCTTTGATTTGTCAATGTGGTGTATAACATAACTGATTTTCTTATGTTAAAACAGCCTTGAATACATGGGATAAAACACACTTGATTGTTATGTGGTTCTATTAATATGCTGTTGCATTAGATTCGCAAGTCTTTTAGTTAGAAGTATTGCTTCTATATTCATTAGAGATATTGATCTGTAATTTCCTATAGTGTTTTTATCTGATTTTGGTATCAGGATAATGTTGGCTTAATAAAATTAGTTGGGTAATTTTTTAAATGTTTAATCAAGATTGATATTAATTATTCTTTAAATGTTCAGTAGTATTCACCTGTGAACCATTGGTCTTGGGCTATTCTTTGCTGGAAGGTTTTTGGTAACTGATTTGATATCATTACTTGTGATTGGTCTGTTGCAGTCTTCTATTTCTTTTGTCAGTGTAGGTTGTTTGAGTGTTTACAGAAATTTATTCATTTTGTCTAAATTGTCCAATTTGTTGGCATAAAATTTTTCATAGTCTCCTTTTATGATAGTCTTTGCTTCTGTGAGACAGTGATGATGTCCCCTTTCTCATTTCTGTTCTTATTTATTCATATCTTCTCTCTTCTTTTCTATTATTTAACTAAGGGGTTGTCAATTTTATTAATCTCAAAAAAACCCAGATTTGGCTGTTATTAATTCTTTCTAGATTTTTATTCTCAATTTCATTCAATTCTCCTTTAATCTTTAGTAATTCTTTCCTTCTATTTACTTGGGATTAGTTTGCTGTTCTTTTTTTTTTTTTTTTTTTTTTTTTTGTTCCTCCAGGTGCACAGTTAAGTCTCTGATTTTATTTATTTCTTCTTTTTTAATGTCGTCATTTAAGACTATAAAGTTCCCTCTCAGCACTGCCTTCATTGCATCCCATAAATTTTGATATGTTGTGTTCTCATTTATATTTCCTTATTTCTTTTGAGATATTTACTGATTTCTCTTTCAATTTCCTCCTTGACCTAGTATTGTTTAAGAGAGTATTGGTTGGGTTCCATATATTTGTGAATGTTCCAGTTCTCTAACATTATTGTTCCTCAGCTTCATTCCTTTGTGGTCAGAAAAAGTGCTTTGTATAATCTCAGTCTTTCTAAATTCATTGAGACATCTTTTATGACTTCACATGTGGTTTATCCTGCAGAAAGACCCATGAATGCTCAAGAAGAATGTATTTCCTGCTGTTTGGGGGTGGAATGTACTGTATATGTCTGTTATATCTAATTCCTTTAATGTATTATTCAAGATCTCTGTTTCTTTATTGATCTTTTGTCTAGATATTCTGTCTTTTATTGAGAGTGGTGTATTGAAATCTCACACTATGAACAAAGAGGAGTCTATTTCTTCTTTCAGTTTTGGCAGTGTTTGCCTCATCTATTTTTGGGCATTCACTCTGGTTAGGTACATAAATATTTATGATTGTTCTTTCTTCTTGGTAGATTAAGTATTGCAACTATGCACTAAAGCAGATATTATTATTATAGCAATGGAAGATCTTGTAACAGTAATATAAAGACAATGGTCACCAAAGGTTCTGAGGGAAGAGAAAGGGAAGAATACATGTAACAGGGAGCATTTTTGTAATATTGAAGTTGTTCTGAATGATATTGCAATTATATAGGCCATTATACATTTCTTCAAAACCAATAAAAATGTATGGTGCAAAGTGTAAACTATAATGCAAACTATTTACCATGGTTAATACCTGTGCTTCAATATGTGTTTATCAATTTTAATAAGTGTACCACACTAATGAATGATGTCATTAATGGGGAAAAGTGTGGGATGGGAGGGAGTGGAGTGTAGAGGAATCATCTTATATTTTTGATATACTATTTATAGAATCTAAAGCTTTAAAAGTACAATAAAAATAAAATACAAGTACTGAAGGTAAAGCAAAAAAGCACTATTTGAAAGAATAAAAAGGAAAAAGGGAATAAACTCAATGTCCATCAAAAGGTGAAGGCTAAATAAATTACGTTACAGATAAATTATGGAAGACAGTTGCAATGAAAAATAATATAATAAACTTATGTGTACTGCTATTTTTAAAATGTAAATTATTTTAAGTGAAAATAGAAAGTTGCAGAACAAGTATAAAAAAATATAGTGTCTGTCTTTTAGAAATATTTTTCATTTATAGTCCATTTTGTCCAATATTAGCATAGCTACCCCAGGTATTTTTGGTTTAATGTTTCCAATTGTTTTCCAAACTTTCACATGCAAGTGGGTCTAAAATTAGTCACTTGTAGACGTAATATAGATGGGTCATTTTTTAATCCATCATGCCAATTTGTGTCTTAATTGGGGAATTTAACCCTTTATCATTCAGTATTATTATTCTAAAATCAATATTTACTTCAACCATTTTTTCCTTAGGATTATATATGTCAGATCTTATTCTTGTTTCTCTTTTTCACCTATTCAGTTACCCTTACTAAGACTCTTACTTTCTAAACTCTCCTCCAAATCTCTCTCCTGTCTTTTCTTTTGAACCTGCAGAACTCCATTTTGTAGTTCTTGAGGGTCTGGAATCTTGTTGATGAATTGTCTCAATTTCTGTTTATCTGTGAATATTTTAATCTTTCCCTCATTTTTGAAGGACAGTTTTGTTGGACATAGAATATTTGGTTGGTAATTTTTTTCATTCAGCATCTTAACTATATCATACCATTGCCTTCTCAGATCCGTGGTTTCAGATGAGAAATCAGTACTTAATATTATTGAAGATCCTTTATATGTAATAGATCTCTATTCTCCTGTTTTATTCATGATTCTGTCTTTTTAACTTTGGCATTTGACAATCTGATTAGTATATGTCTTGGAGCAGGTGTGTTAGGATTTATTCTGTTTGGACTAAGCTGTACTCTCTGTATGTATACATCAATGACCTTCATAAAAGTTGGGAAATTTTCAGCAATTATTTCCTAAATATGCCTTATGTCCTGTTCCTTTTCCCACTGTTTCTATCTCCAGGACACACATTTTGCATATATTTGTGCATTTCATGTTGTCATTAAATTCCTTGTGCCTCTGTTCATTTTTTTTTTCTCTGCCTGTTCTTCTATCTATGTGATTTTGGATGTCCTATCTTCCAATTTCTCTAATTCTTTCCTCTGCCTGCTTACATCTGCTGTTTTGGGATTCTAGTACATATCTTTTAAAACAAATCAATTTTCTTAATACATATTAATAACACATACAATTTATCCAAAGTATAAAATCAATGGCATTTGGTATAATGACAGAGTTGTTCACTTCAATCATTATTTTCAATAATAATAATAATAAGGAAAAAACAAACAAACAAGAAAATTCCTTACCTCTCAATCTCTGTTTCCACTGCTGTACATAGTTGCTATTTTTGGCTATTCTTTCACAATTATTGATTTTATTATTAATCAGTTTTATTGAAATATATTCTCATATCATATGATCTATCCAAAGTGTATACACAATGGCTTTTGTTTTAGCTGTTAAAAAGTCCTTTATTGTAAAATTGAAAAGTAAATAGAAAAACAGATTAAAGAAATTACAAATTTTAAAAGAGTGTACAAGACTGTTAGATTTAATTTAATCATTATTTTAAAAGTAGCATAGCAACAAATCTCTACAAATTTAAATACTATTTCAAATATAGTAGAAATTAATTATAACATAACTCTAGTTTTTATATTACAGCTCTAACTACTGAACATAATAATCTCTTAGAATGAAATAAATTATTGGTTTAGTTATTTTATTTCCATTTAGGCCATAATTCTTTCTAGATAATCAAATTCCTATTTGGGAATTCTTCACCTCACATTGATTAAAAGCAAGTGTTTATTCTGTATGAAAAAATTTACAGAATACTGATCACAGGAACAATTTTCCATTTGCATTGAGTAATTATTGTTCATATACTATAATGTTGTTATTTTACATTTATCTGGTCTATTCCAGCTCCTTTTTGGTTACTATTTGCATGGAATACCTTTTTCCAAACTTTCACTTTCAACCTCTCTGTTTACCTATATATGAAGTAGCTCTCCTGTGGAAAACATATATAAATGACTGATTTTTTTATCCATTCTATCAATCCATGTCTTTTGCTTGGGGAGTTCAATTCATTAATGCTTAGTGTTATTATTGTAAAGGCATTACATTCTTAACACTCTTTGCCCTTCAGCTCTCTGTTGTCATATCATTCTATTGTCTGCTGTGTTATCCTTTAGTTTACCCTTCCTAATAATCTTCATTTCTATAATCTTCTCCAGTCTCTTGTCGCTGTTTCTCCCTTTCAGGCTGCAGTACCCCTTTAGTATCTCTTTTAAATCTGGTCTTTTAGTAATATATTCTATCAATTTTCATTTGTCTGTGAAAACTTTTAACTTGCTCTCATTTCTGAAGGATAGTTTTGCATATACAGAATTCTTGGCTGAATTTTTTTGTCTTTCAGTATCTTAAATACATCATACCTGATTTCCTCTCTCCATGGTGTCTGATGAAAAGTCAGCAGTCAATCTTATTGAGTTTCCCTTGTATGTGATGCATTGCTTTTCTCTTGCTACTTTCAGAATCCTCTCTTTTTATCTGATATTTGCCATTCTGAATAGTAGGTGTCTTGAGGTAGGTCTATTTGTATTTATTCTGTTTGGGGTGCACACCCCTTCTTGGATATTGATATTTGTGTTCTTTCTAAGCGTTGGGAGCTTTTCAGTTACCATTTCCTCAAATATTCTTTCTGCTCCTTTTCCATTGTCTTCTCCTTCTGGATACCAATAACATGAATATTTGTGTGTTTTGCATTGTCAATCAATTCCCTGAGACTCATTCATTTTTTCCATTCTTTTCTCTCTCTTTTTTCCTGATTTTTCCAGTTCAGATGTCTGTCTTCAAAATCACAAATTCTGTCTTCAAGCTAAGCAAATCTGCTCATATGTGCCTCTAAGGTATTTTTAATCTAATTGATCAAGGCTTTTATTCCCATAAGGTCTGTTACTTTTCTCTGCAGACTTTCAAATTGTCCTTTATGTTTTCCCAGTATTTTCTTTATATCCTTTACTTCTTCAGTCATATTTTCTTTAAAATCTTTGAAGTGATTTAGAAGAGATTTGTCATCATTACTGATTTATTCTTTTAAATCCTGTACCTTTTCAGGATGTTTGGTTTGTTCTTTTGGCTGGGACATTTCTTCCTGTTTCCTAGTATGGATGATAATATTTTGCTGATGTCTAGACACCTGAATATGTTAGTGAGTTTACTCTGATGGGTAATTTCTCTCTCTTGCTTGTGGTTTTTGTTTCTTTTTCACAGCTTTTCTTTGATTTTTTTCAACTCATTCTCAGTCTTTAAAATTGCCCAGTTTTAGTTTTTAAAACTGGGCCAACAACGCACTAGTAGCATATAGCTTTTCTCCCAGGGGTTGGATACAGTGAGTGTGAACATTTTTTTTTTCCATTCAATTTCAAGACTGGCCAGCAGAAGGCACTCACCAGTGCACTTTTCCATAAGGATGATTCAATCTCAACTTTCTAGTGTTCCTGTATTGACTCTCCAGACTTGAGATTCAAAGCAGGTTCTGCAGGCCAAATTCACTGAAGATAAGCACTCCAACTTACGCTCCCTTTTCCCTTGAAACTGCTGACAGAGAGGAACATGTCTGTTCCCCTCATGGTTGGCTGCAGTTGAGTCAGGTGTTTTACCCTAGCTTAATATTTTGAAGGTGGGGAAACTGGAGCCCTTCCCAGGCACTAAGGTGGCTTGGTAATTCACGTTTGTCTTTTCTGTCTGTCTCTCATTCTCTTGGGAGTTGTATAGCACTGTCCTGCTCTCCTGACTTCCAAAGTCAATCCTTCAGAAAACTTTTGGTTCTTTCTCCATTGTTTTTGTGAGAGGATTCACCTCTGCTTTATAGTCCATCACAATCTTCCCACAATCCTCCTCTAGAATATTTTTAATTTCTTCTAGTGTGCATTCCATTCCCATGAGATATATGACTTTTTATGTATGTTTACAATTTTTTCTGTATGCTCACCTAATATCTTCCTCCAACCCAAGATGGCCCCCTCATCTGTTTGCTCATTGTTTTTGCTCATTGTTGGTACTCTTTGTCTGCTTGTTATTTGCACCTGTTGTCTGTTTGTGTTTTGCTTGTTGTTTGTTTCATTCTTTAGGGGGCACCAGGAACCAAACTTGGGACCTCCCATATGGGAGGTAGGTACTTAATTGCTGGGGCCATATCTCCTCTCTTCTTGTTTTCTTTTCTTTTCTTTTTTTTTCTTCTTATTGTCTGCTTGTTGTTTGTTCATTGTCTTGCTTACTGTTTTCTTCATTGTCTGCTTATTTCTTTTTGTTCATTATCATCTCATTGCTTTTGCTTGGTGTCTGCTTATTGTCTGCTCATGTTTGTCTTCTTTAGGAGGCACTGGGTCTGAACCTGAGACTCCCATGTGAAAGGCAGGCAGTCAACAGCTTGAACCACATCTGCACACCTAATGTTTTCTTAATATCCTTTTTCTCTTCCATCATCTTCTTGAATTGAGTTAGGAGATTTGGAAAGCAGTAAAGTTTGATACCTGGGTCCAGCCCCTCTGAAGAAGGGCTCTTATCCCACAATTGCTGCAGAACTCCCTCATCTCTCCCCATCACAGGACCACAATAGGTCTTTTAATCATTTACACCATTCTATGGTGGGAATTTTCTTTAATTAACTGTTCAAAAATCAGCATCTACCTTGGATTTTTTTATTTGTTCCTTTGCATGGGTCAATTCTTCCTGTTTCTTATTATGACCTGTAATTTTTTGTTGCTGCCTAGAGAAAAAAAATTACACGTCATACTAATTTTTTACTCCATTGTTAGGTTTCTTTCTCTTTCCTAGGTTTTTGTTTATTTGTTTGGCTTTGTTTTAAGGCTCTTCTTTGAACCTTGGCTCCACGTATTCTAAATCTTTAGAAATGCCCATATTTAATTGAAAAAAATAAAGAACAAAAAAAAAACCCAAGAGATAAGGAGAAACAATAAATGAGGAAAAAGAGGAAAGGGAAGTAAAAAGGAAAGAAAAACGATAGAAGATATAGGTAAGAGAAAAAACTGGACTCCCTCTCAGGTCTCTGGTATCTGACTAGGTGCCCCCCTCACAGGACAGATCACCCTGCAGCCTGCTGCTCCCCTGGTACCTGGTTAGACACCTCTCATTAGCTAGATCACCCTGTGGCCAAACTCCCTGGTGCCCACCCGGACCTCCCTCTCTAGCTGCCTGTTCAGATCAGCTCCACAGCTCTGTAATTTCCCCTATGCTGTCAAGCCTGTCTGTCTTCTGGAAGATGAATTTAGCTTGCCACTCCCTACTTCACCATCTTATCTGCTCCTCTTCTTGTAATACTTTTGAAACTTACCAGAAACTAAAATGGTATTTTATATATTTCACATCTGTCTTCCAGCTATTCTTATATTAAGATTTTTTCTTTTAGAATATTTTCACCATTTTTTTTGTCAATTTGCTTTCCTCTTTGTTTTTCAGAAACTTTGAAATTCCTGTGAAGGATTGGAAGATCTATTGTAAGTGAGACACTCATATAAACAAGAAAGCCATATTCTTACTCTTGGATTTCAGAAAAAGGGCACAGAATTTTTAACCACTAATTTTTCTCTTGGAAAACTTTTGAGTAATTGAATCGTTGTCATATTTTTAACCCATAATGGACATCGGTAACTCCATGACCTTTCTACTTGTAATATTTGCAGGCACCATATCTATAGGTTAACTAATCTTAGAAAACTGAGGATTTTAAAAATTATAAATTGGTATAATTTGTACTAATTTCTAGATTGCTTACTTTATATGACCATCTGTAAATATTTTATCAAATACTGATCGTTTTGAGGTTAGCAATTTCACTATTTAAATAATTTTATATAATTAATTACCTAATTCAGTTTGTGCCCATTTACCAAAAAAAAGAAGGAAAATAGGCTCACTTTAGTTGAGCTACAGCATCTACCATAGAAAGTTTATTAACATCAATTTCATATGAATTTAATGTGCATTTGTTTATCTACCTTTAAAGAAAAACTTCATAAATTGCCATTTGTAGCAATTTTTAAAAAAATTGTCTACAATTTACAACTGCTTTTCAAACACTATTTTTTCATCTAATAGGCTAAAAATTAATTGAATAGGGTGATGTAGACCTATACTCAAGGACATCAGTGCTTTAATGAAATCCTAAGCATTATAGATATCTGCCTGTCTTTCTGAAGTAAATGCAAGTCTTTAATTACAGACTTTAACCTGGTACTCTAGATAAGGTTTTTAATTTAATTTTTATATACCTGCAATTTTACAATGTGATTGTTCCTATCTGGAGAAAATATAGAAGAAACACTAGTTCGTTTTGTTCTGAAAAAATGAATAGACTATTTAAAACACATAAAATCAATTTCAAATAGTTACAAAGTTCTTAGAGAAACTACCTTGTATTTGAATTTTGTTTTTAAGTCATTTTTTAAATTTTAGCATATAAATTAAAGAAACTGGCTATTGAGTATTCATTGTTTTTCTAGTATGTTTTTCATATTAATTTAATGATTAATCAAAATTCCCCATAATAAATGTCAAAATAACTTGCCATTTACCAAGAAAAGTGATGTAGGATTTTAATAAGAAATAGAAAGTATATAAGAAAAAGAAACTTGTATGGAGGAAATTGAGGCAGTAACATAAAAAGAAATACCATGACAGTGAAGGAGAAGCTGAAGATATGAAATGCAAAAAAGAAGAGAATATTGGCCAACAGTGTGCCTTTGTGAATTGTGTCTTAGGTTCTCCATGAAACGAAAGCTAATAAGCAGCCTTATTATCAACAATGAGAATATGTATAAAGAAAGTGATCATTTTTCACCAAAAAAAAAAAAAAAAAAAAAAAAGACCAGCCAAAATGTATTAGTCAGGGTTCTCCAGGAAAACAGAACCAACTAGATAAATATTATGAGATTTATTGTAAGAATCGGCTCAAGTGCCCATGGGGATTCACAAGTTGGAAACTCCAACAAAAGATTTGATGAATTTCCCAAGACAAGCTGGATAACTTACTGAAGGAGAGAAAGGACTTCTTGTTTCTGACTGTGGAAATCATTAGTTCTACTTTTAAGGCTTTCAACTTATTGGATAAGACTTCTCTCATTGATGAAGGCAATAATGTTGTTGATTGTATAGATGCATTCAGCAATACATACAATCACTAACTAATGATTTCAATCCATATAATACGTTCATAGTGCAGATATAACTCAGAGATATTGTGGGTTTGGTCTCTAATCACTAAAAGTGAGCTAAATGAATTTTCGGTTTCCTACTGCATATAAAAGTAGTGTTCACACAATCCTGCAGTCTACCATGTGTACAATAGCATTATACCTAAAACAATGTACATACCTTAATTAAAATATTTTATTGCTAAAAAATGCTTTCATCATATGACTCTTCAGTGAGGCATAATTTTTTGCTGGTGGAAGTTCTTGCCTTTCTGTCAATGGCTGCTGACTGATCAGGGTTGTGGTTGCAGAAGGTTGGGAAGACTGTGGTAATTAGTTAAAATATTATAACAATGAAGTTTGCTACATTTATTGCCTCTTCCTTTCATAATATATTTCTCGGTAGCATGTGATGCTGTTTGATATCATATAATTGCAGCAATAGTCACATCTTCAGGTTCCTCTTTTAATTCTAGTTCTCTTGCTATTCCCACCACATCTTTAGTAACTTCTTCTGCTGAAGTCTTGAACCCCTCAGAGTAATCTATGAGAATTGGAATCAACTTCTACCAAACTTCCACTAATACTGATATTTTGACCTCCCCCATGAATCACAACTTTCTTAATGGCATCTAGAATAATGAATCCTTTCCAGAAGATTTTCAATTGACTTTACCAAAATCCATCAGAGACATCACTATCTAAGGCAGGTGTAGGGCCCTAAGATTTTCAGAATAATAAATGAGCTTTGGCTTCAAATTTAAGTCACCAGCTTAATTAGCCCCTAACAGGAGAGTCAGCCTATGTTTTGATATTTTGAAGGCAGACATTGGTTTCTCCTCTCTAGCTATGAAAGTCCTAGATGACATCGTTTTTCTATATAACAGTGTTTCATCTACATTGAAAATTTGATGTTTTGTGTATCTACCTCCATCAATTATCTTCACTAGATCTTCTTGATCATTTGCTGCAGCTTTTACATCAAGGCTTGATACTTTATCTTGAACTTCTGTGTTATGGAGATGACTTCTTTCCTTAAATCTCATTTCTGCTAGCTTCAAACTTTTCTTGTGCAGCTTCCTCACCTCTCTCAGTCTTCAAGGATTTGAAAAGCATTAGTGCCTCTCTCTAGATTAGGCTTTGGCTTGGGGAATGATGTCTTCTCTACAGACAACTGAAATTTTCTCCATATCAGGTATAAGACATTTTATTTTCTTTGAATGCTCAAACAAATACCACGCAGTGGCTGAGTTCAAAAAGTGGGAATTTATTTGCTCACAGTTCTGAGGCTAAGAGAAAGTCCTAATTAAGTTGTTCTCAAAGTAATGTTTTCTTTCCAAAGACTGTGGCATTCTGGAGTTGGTTGCTGACAATCCTTGGTTGCACTCTTCTGGCCTCTTCCTTCTCTTTCAGGTTCCATTGATTTCAGCTTCTGGATGCTACCACTGTGGCTTTTTTTCTCTGTATTTCATTACATTCATAAAGGATTCCAGGAATGGATTAAGACCCATTCTGATTGAACTGGGCCACACCTTAACTGAAAAAACCTCATCCAAAAGTCCTACTTACAATGAGTTCACACCCACAAAAAATGGTTTAAGAACATGTTTTTCTGGGGTACATAGAGCACAGGCTGTTTTGCTTTCTAATCATGTTTGTATTCACTGGAGTAGCACATTTAATTCCCTTCAAGAACTTTTCCTTTGCATTCACAACTTGGCTAACTGCTTTTGCAAGATGATTAGCTATTGGCCTCGCCAAGCTTTTGACATTTCTTCCTCATGATGGATACAGGATGACTGAATACCTGAAAGTAACTTGTTTCTCTCTCTGTTGCTAAGATACAAAGAAAGAATTGTATGTAAATCATAAGGTAATGAAAAGCAACCCTCTCTTTGGGCCAACTTCCACTTTCGGTGGTCAAGAATATCCTGTTGAAGCAATGAAGTATGAAAACCAGCTTCAACCAGTTGGCTGAACCTGCGCAGAAGCAGCCCTTTGCTGTTCTCATTTCAACTTGCTTAATTAACATAGTAAAATTCCCACCCAGGGGTGGAGTTATCTGCCCCTTTCTTGATCATGCAATGTATGTGCAAGCATGATTTCCTGAACATACTAATCATACAATTATATAACCAGCTGTGTGTGTTCATCCATATGGATGAACACTAATACATAATCAAATCAAATGCTAAGCAGTAACTTGGATATTTAAACAAGAGTGGAACTGCAGCACAGGGAGTCAGGTCTGAATCACTTTGGAGTGAAGTTGTCTCCTCACCTCTGCAGATGTAATAAATGTGAGTTTGCCTAACTCTCGTGTTGAAGTTTTCTTCATACCATCTCTGGTTAACCATAAAGGCCCTGCTTTGAGGCATAACACTCACTAAGCAAAATCATTTCTAGCTTTCAATTTAAAATTAAGAGATGTGAAATTCTTCTTTTCACTTGAGCACTTAGAGGGCATTTCAGGGTTAATAAGTCTAAATTCAATATTCTTGTGTCTCAAAGAATAGGGAGATCCAGCAAGAGGAAAGATGGGTGAATGTCCTGTCAGTGAATTCATTGGAACACATGCAACAGGTATTGATTAAATTGACTGTTTTAGCCACATTGATGAAAGAATTTGGTGATGTGGGAGGAGTGGGGGGTGAGGAGTATGGGTATATGGGATCCTCTTATATTTTTTAATGTAACATTTTGTATGATCTGTGTATCTTAAAATTTTTTTTAATCTGTTAAAAATTTACTGTTTTAAATAGGTTTGGTTCTTGGTGCTCCAAAACAATTAGAATAGTAACACCAAAGATCACTTATCACAGATAATCAGGAAAGATATAGTAATAATGAAAATAAACTGAAATATTGTGTAATTACAAAAAGGTGAAACAGAGACACAAAGTGACTACATACTGGAAAAATGACAGATAGACTTATTTAATGTCATGAAACTTCAGTTTGTAAAAAATGCAGTAACTGTGAAGTGCAAAAAAGCAAAGTGAAATACAACAAGGCCAGGGCTTGCTTGACCAAACAACTCACATCATAATCTAACCAAGTTGACACGTACTTAACCATCACACAAGGAGATCCCAAATGAAGATTATTTAACAGACCAAAAGCAAAGTTTGACCACTGTCTTCATGGATTTCACAGATTGGCTACTGTTCTAATGGATTTCCAACCATTGGTCTTTAGAGCTGGAATGGATTGGATTGGAATTATTGGGCATGTGCCTACATGTATTCCCTATTTAATACTCCTTTATACAACCAACAGAAATATGGCAACCCAGAACAAAGCAAAAGAAAACTTTGTACTCATAGAAAAGCAAAAGCTAAATTAAATCAAGCAAAAGAAAATAAGCAATGTATTTTATTTTATTTTCTAAAGATGTATTTAGGTATCCTCCTCACCCCCCATTGTCTGCTCTTTTTGTCCATTTGCTGTGTGTTCTTCTCTGTCTGCTTATTTTCTCTTTATCTGGCTCTGGGAACCAGTCCTGGGACCTTCTGGAGTGGGAGAGAGGCACTCATTTTTTTGTGCCACCTCAGCTTCCTGGTTTGCTGTATCTCTTGTTGTCTTTCCTCTGTTGGATCATCTAGCTGTGCCAGCTCTCTGTTCGATCCAACTTGCTGTGACAGCCAGCACTCCATATGGGCCTGCAATCCACATGAGTCAGCTCTCCCCTTGGGCCAGCTCTCCATACAGGTCAGTCTGCCTTGACCAAGAGTCCCCAGATATTGAACCCTGGACCTCCCTTATGATAGACAGGAGCTTAATTGCTTGAGTCACATCTGCTCCCAAAATAAGCAATTTAAAAGAAAAAATCTCTAATAAATTATACATGATTAATTCCCTCAATTAAAAATAAAACTCCACACCTAATTACCTGATAAAAAGTGCTAAGCCAAATGACCTTAAAAAAAGATGTATTTGTTTACAAAACTTTGTATAACAAAGTATATTAAGCAAGCAGTCAATCAAACTTTTCAAAGCTTAGATTGTTCTTTAGACTGATTTACCTTGCAGCAAACCTGAAGGACAAAAATTGTTTGGGCATAAAGGGACAGTGAGGACATCTGTTGTTCCAAAACTCTCTGGTAATTTTGCCAGTTAGTGTCAGAAACACCATCAGTACAAATTCTATTATCCTCAAAGTACATCTGAAATAAAGGGAGAAATTTGAAGTTGTTACTTGCTATAGTAAAGAAGAGCTGTGCTATTCAGGCACAATTTCTTCAGGCAGAACATATTATTGATCTTACATACTATTATGTCCAATATGATAGCCACAGACAAATGTGACTATGTTAATTTAAAATTAATTTAAATTAAATAAAATATTAAATATAATTCCTCAGTAACATTTCAAATGATCAATAGTCACATGTGGGTAGTAGCCTTCATATTGAACACTCAGATATAGCTAGCTTATTAAAAGAAAGTTCTGTTCAACAGCATTATTATATTGGCTTTTGGAAATGTATCTGAGTATAAATAGATTGACATCATTTGTAGAGTGAAGTTATTTGATTGGAAGTATTGTTGAAAGTTCATCACTGAAAAGCATATTAACTGAGAATGAGTCCATTCCTGACTGGAAAACTTTTAGATGTTAGTGAGCATGAGAGTGGGAATGATAATGATTTTTTAATTGAAAAATTGTGTTCACTGAAGAGAGCTGTTGAAAGATTGAAACTTGTTCTGGTGACTACTTGTTACAATATTCTATTATAACTAAAATTCTTCTAAGTTTATGGACATTTGTTTTATACTGGTACAACTGGCAAAACAGCAAACAAAAAGTCAGTGGCATAGAAAAAATATCTTAAAAAGAACAAATTAATTAATTAATTAATACACTTACTTTACAATTTAAAAATCTTTCAATTCATACTGGGTTGTATTAGATAAAAGGCATCTATCTTGAAGATAAAAGTGTAACCATATGTAGCAGTTTGGCATTGTTTATGAATTCCAAAAATACATATTGAGTTATGTTTGTAAGCTGGTCTGTTCCTCTGGGTGTGATTAAATTATGATTAGGGCTTTGATTGGGTCACATCAGTAAGAGGTTGAATCTCATCTCCTTGGTGGGTGGGGACTCACAGAGAAAACCACATGGCAGAAGAGTTAGTTGGAATTTTGAGGTGGAGTCTGGGAAGTAAACACATGGGAAATAATAGAGTAGCTGTGCCTTGAGACAAACTAGCCCTGGGAGAGAGATGAGACTTATCCTACCCTAATGCTGATATTAAGAGAAGCTGAGACTACAGAACACTAAAAGGAAGAGGAAGTCTGAATGTTGGTAGCCATCTTGATCCAACACATGCCATGGCAACAGACTTTGGTGAGGGTAGTAACTTACACTTTATGGCCTGGTAACTGTAAACTTCTACCCCCAGTAAATAACTTTTATAAAAGCCAACAGATTTTTGGTATTTTACATCAGCACCCATTTGGCTGACTAATACAGAATTTCATACCAGAAATGGGGTGACACTTTTGCAGTTACCGAAATGTTGGGATGGTTTTATAAATGGGTATGGGGTATTGTTTGGAGGAATTCTGAGAAGCTTGGTAGAAAAGACCAACAATACTTTGAAGAGACTGTTGATAGTAATGTGGACTCTTAAGAGACTTTTTATGAAGACTTAGAAGTAAACATTAAACTATTATTGGAAACTGGAGGAATGGCGATCAGTGTTTAAAAGTCACAGAGAATTTACCAAGATTGACTCCTGATGTTTCACAGAAGGCAGAATTTGAAAATGGTGAGCCTGGGAATGTAGCCGAAGAACATTCCAAAGTAAACTCAGAGAATGTGGATTGGCTTCTCCTTGAAGTTTATAGTAAAATGCTACATGAAAGAGATAAGCTGAGGTCTGAACTGTTGGGCAGAAAGAAAACAGAAACTGATTTCAGAAATTCCAAGTCTCTGGAAATCAAGCTCCCAGATGATAGTGCCCCATTTGAGAACTTAACTAAATTTGGAACTTGTAAATTGGATTGAAGATACAGTTATCTCAGAAGATTTGTGGAGTCTTACTGTTTGATGACTTGGACCCCTGCTTCTTGCATACTAAACCAACAAGTTTTCTGAGAAAGCTATATGAACAAAACCGCTGTCAGCTTGGACTAAAAGAGACATGTGGAATCTAAACCCCCTCTTGACATAGATGTGGAATGGACACAACCAAGCCAAGGTCCACAGGAAGGAGGAATACAGTAAGGATCAGAGTGGATTTAATGATATTCTATTCATGAACTATTGTGGTTAATAATCGAGAAAATGTGGCATTGATGTGGAAAAAGTGGCCATGGTGGCTACTGGGTGCGGAGAATGGGAGGAAGAGAAGAGATGTGGAGGCATTCTCGGGACTTGGAGTTGTCCTGGGTGGTGCCCCAGGGACAATTGCCAGATGTTGTATGTCCTCCCATGGCCCACTGGATGGAATGTGGGAAAGTGTGGGCTATAGTGTGGAACACAGGGCATGGGGTGCAGCAATGCCCGGAGATGTACTCACCAGATGCAATGGATGTGACATGATGACGTGGGAGAGTGTTATTGTGGGGGGAGTGGTGGGGTGGTGGTGGTGGGGGCGAATGGGGACCTCATATTTTTTTAATGTAATATCTTTTAAAAAAATGAATAAATTGAAGAATTTGGGAAAAAAAAAGACACAGAACAGAGAGATTGAAGGAGAAACTGCTTCAAGAGAAAAACCATGGAAGTTGAGATCTAGAATTAAGATATCTCTTCAGGCCAAGAGAGGACCTCTCCCATGTGTAGAGAAGGTGTGTTTGCCCCTGTAATTGAAGAGGGTGGATGTTCCCACTTAATGTTCAGGGAGAGTTTTGCCACCCTAGCGTACTGAGATGTTGGAGTACTTTCCCCAAGGATTAGAGAGGTTCAGGTTGCCACCACATAGTTCTGATGGGGGTGACCTGTCCTCCATAAATTAGGAAATTCCATGTTGCCAACTCATTGCTTTGAGAGGGTTGGGCCTGTATACCAAAAGTTAGGGAGAATATTATCACTTCACTGTACTAGGAGGGCTAAGACTTCACCCCAGAGTTCTGGGAAGATGTGGTCATCACCCCAAGGTACCTGGAAGGTGAGGTCTGAATCTTGGTCATCATACAGATTCTTAATGAGGGTGGAACCAAGAAAATGGCCATTAGGAAAACATGTGGAAAGGGTGGGTCCCAATAAGGCCCCAGGGAGAAGAAGCCATCCTTTTAAGGACTCTCAGACTTTGATATTGAATGGAGTATGCCCTGAAGGTTTACTGAACTGTAGAAGACCCATGATTCATGTTTCATTCCCAATTTCTCCTTATGGTAATGGAAATGTTTATCCTTTGTCTGCCCATTTGTGTACTGGAAGCAGATAAATGATTTTGTAAGTTTCAGAGGTCTACAGCCAGACAGGACTTTGCCTCAAGACAAACTGTCTTTCTTTAAAGTGATTATGATATGATTTTGTACTCAGCATTGTACTGATTTAAGGTTTTTTGAATACTGTAATACCTTTTTGTAATTCAAAGGGTGGAGTGTAGCAGTTTGGCATTGTTTATGAATTCCAAGAATATATATTGGATTACTTGGGTTACTTTTGTAAACTGGTCTGTTCCTCTGGGTGTGATAAATTATGATTAGGGCTTTGATTGTACCACATCAGCAGAACATTGAGTCCCCTGCCCCTTGGTGGGGGGGGTGAACTCACAAAGAAAATGACATGGCAGAGTTAGTGTGAGTTTTTAGCTGGAGTTTTGGAAGTAAAACCATGATAGAGCAGCTGAGCCTGGAGAGAAATGAGTCCCAGGAGAGAGATGAGATTTATCTCAGCCTACCACTGATATTGGAAGAAACTGGGACCATGGAGAGGAAGAGGAAGGCTCAACATGATAGCCATCTTGATCCAACATGTGGCAACAGACTTTGGTGAGGGAAGTAACTTATGTTTTATGACCTGGTAAATGTAAGCTTTTACCACAAATAAATATCTTTTATAAAAGCCAATGGATTTCTGGTATTTTGCATCAGTACCCCTTTGGCTGATTAATACACCCTATTTCATACTATGTGCAAATATTGACTCATAATTCATTTACACTAGCAAAATAAAGCAAAATAACTGAAACGTTTTTTTAGAATCTCAAATGTACAATCTTAATATGGAAGACCTTGCTTAACAAAACCTAAACACAAAAAAAAGATTTTTTAATAGCATTGAGCTACTTGAATAATTAAAATCTGTAATTTTTCTGTAGGAAACATTCTTTATATTAAGTCAAAATACAAATGTTATAAGTATATAAAGCAGAAAATTGGCAACAGTTAAATAACTGCATTAAACAAATAGTTCTTATAATTTGATATCAAAATATCAAAAGACTACTGAAAAACAAAGGAGGGTAAAGGAAATAATTTACCCAATTAAATAACCAATTAAGAAAAAGGTCACATCGATAGTGGTCCTCAACTGTAAATTCAAATAATGAGCCATCACTTATCACCAGTATATGCCCATTTGAATGGCATTTTAAAATAAAGGCAAGGGAAATTACTCCAATGCTTCTATCACATATTGCTCTTAGATATAAATATTGCCAAAATCTATTTGAAGACAATCAGTCAAAATGCATTAACATTAAATTTCCTTAAAATTACTGGGGAAGATTTAATAATAAAAATAGATTTTCTTAAATATACTTGAGCGATTCTAAAACAAAAAGCAGATATTGAAAAATTATATTTGTATCAAATTAAATGTGAATGTGTCGATATAGATATTGCATCTGAAAATAAAGAATTCATTATATAACTACAGTGTTTGATATAAATATATTTCTATGTGAGTCAATCAAGTAGTAGAGAAAATGGAATAGATATTTCTATACTAAATTAAACCAAAGAACAACCTAAAAGGATTCAATACATGTGTACATGATAGAAATAGAGAAAAGATGAAAGAAAACTCACCTGTATATTAGTAATGGTAATTGGTTTTGAGAAAAAGACACTGATGATCAATTGTTTTTTATGCACCTTTGTATTGCTTCACTTGTAATCAGAAGAATGTATTATCTTGTAATATTAAAACATTAGAAACATTAGAAACAGTAGAGGACTGCTATGAAGAAATTTAACTTAAGTATAAGAAATAAAATTTAATTTTTATCATTCATTCAGTAAATCTTGTCTACTTTATTCAGATATATATTTTACTTGTATATATAAAGGCAATTATGGTCTAGTCTTGGCATATGTGCCCATATTATAATTGGAGGTACAGGATATTAACTCAGCCACCATAAAATAGTAGAAAATTACTGTATGCAAAGATTGTTTTGGAAAATATATCTGGGTTAGAAGAAATGTGAACAAAAATGTACAATGTGCTTCTAGGAAGAAGATATTTGAGCATTCCTGAAAGACAACTGTGGGTTTATCTACATAGAGAAAGTGGGAGCCAGCAAACCAGGACAAGACACCACGGACAAAAGCATAGAACACCAAGCACCACAATACAAAGAATTGTATGGATAGAGTGAAGGATGCATTTATGGGAATGCTGAAACATATCAGAAAGGAAAATCTTATGGAGCCTGATAAATACAATAAGGTACAAAAATATATACCATTATTTATTGTCTGTTCCACATAGATTGGCTTAGTGTGGCATTGACAAGGTCAAATATTTGTTAGGCACCAACCTGATTGAATATTTCAACTTCTCTTGTCTCGGTGTCTGTCAAAAAATATATTACCATAAACTCATAATTTTAAAATTGTTACCAATTTTTAGTAACTTTTATAAAAATGTAGGATAAAATTTTCCAAGAAAAATGTCTTAGCTTCAAGTATCACCTGTATTACTTTGTAAATACTGGCTCAAAAATTATATCTAATCACATTTATTCTCAGTTTCTGTTGTTGTTCTTTTTGCTGATGTGTATTAATTAAGCCATAATTCAATTTTCTAAAAGCTAATTTTTTAATGAAAATGCAATTAACAGAGCCTAATGATAAATTCATAAATTAAGTGAACCATGCATAGCTCATTAAAAATAAGTAGTATGGAGTTAAAGAAACTGATGAGGAAAATTAATGAACATAAAATATCCTGTATGTTAAGCTCATATTTTTCAAATGATCACACTATTTAGAAGTTATGATAAAAAAAAGCGTTTTAATTTCTCAAAGGTATATAAAGATATTTTGAAAAAAAATGTTCTGAAAAATTTTACCATTATAAATATTTTTGACCTACCAATACTTACTGTTCTATACTTTCTAGTTTTTCTGATTTCCCACTCTTCTTAATATGATACTGAGAATTTTCTATGATTTCATCTTGTTGAATTTCCATTATATTTAGCTGCCTCACATGCAGAAATTAAATACTGGTTAAATAGTTAAATAGTTAAAAACCAAAGTTTCTATTACCACAAAAGATGGGGAAACAAATATTGGGGCCATACTTTTTCAAACAATTTTTATTAAGTGTAAGAAATAAAAATGATAAAATTTTACTTCTAATTCTAATATATGATAAATTGACCAATTCTCTATTTAGCCATTCTTATTCAAGCTACTCATGAATAAATGCTTAATAACAAGTGACAGACCATAATTTTTAATGGTGTGCGGCGGCTTGCTCGGTCGGTAGAGGTGGGGTCTGGCTGCAGACGAGGGGTCGGTCCAGCTCTGGATGAGGGGTCAGTCCCGCTTGGGACGAGGGGTTGGTCCCACTTGGGACGAGGGGTTGGTCCGGCAGCAGACGAGGGATCGGTCTCACAAGGGGTTGCGCGGTTCAGCTGACGGGGTCGCCCGGAGAAGCCGGCGACAAAGGGGTCGCCTGGAGAAGCAGGCGACGAACTGGGGACAAGGGAGGCCAGGCCCTTGTCGGGGGCTCTCAGGACTGGAGGGTGCACGGCAGAAGAACTACCGCGGAGACAAGGTAAACACGCAAGTCCCCTTTACTGAGGGAGAGGCAACAGTTTTATAGGGGCTGGAGAAGGCTGATTGGTCGAAGCCACGCCCTGTTCTGATTGGTTGCCGGCGAAAGGTCAGTGGGTGGTACTGGACGGGGGAGGGGTGGTGGTTAGGGATTGGCTGTCGCTGTTGCTGGGGAAAGGGGCAGGGTTTAGGGATTGGTGGCTGCTGTTGCTGGGGTGGAGGGCAGACTGGATTTTTCCGCCCACGCCTGGCTGTTGCTGCTGTCGGGGGGAGGGAAAAGGGCAGACTGGATTTTTCCGCCCACACCTGGCTGTTGCTGCTGTCGGGGGAGGGGAAAAGGGCAGACTGGAATTTTCCGCCCTGCGCCTGTGCAGGGAGAAAGAAGGCATCGTGTGGCGCTATCTGGGAGGAGGGGCGGCCGCGGAAGCATGGCTGCCGAGAAGGGGAGACCCGAGGGCACTCTGCGCCCATGCCGAGCTCCCTTCAGGGGTGGTGGTGAGTCCAACCAGCCACCCTATTATGGGGGCAGCGGCTTGGCCTGCCGCGGCTGCTCCCCCGCCAGGCCAGCAAACCACACTTCAGCCCGAGGGGTGACCGCAATGGTGCTGTATAAAAACAAACAAAAACATAAGATACTTATAATAGCTTTATTTACTTGCTTATAGCGTTGAAAACTTTAACTTTTAAATACCTAATACCTAAATTTATCTTTGACTTGGTGTGATAGGTTGAATTATATACCCCAGAAATAGACATGTTCTTAATCATAACCCATATATTATATTATAGGTCTTACATTCCACAGGCAGAAGCTGTAAAAGGACAATAAATGTAATAAATAAGTGAAAGTTTAGAAAAGGAACCTAACCACATGAGATGTGACAGCAGAGCCATCAAAAATAGAGCAATAGATGAAAACTGTGAATCAGTGTTAGAAAAAAAGATACTATGTTTCAACTAATTTGTATAGTAATGCATGGAGTGTTATTGAGCTATGTTGTTAAGTCATTGTTTTGGAAATTCAAAAGAAACCACTGAAACAGATTTTGTTGTGAAATCCCCATTTCAATATTGTCAACAAATACAGTATTTAATAGAAATGTCTATATTGTTCAGACTAAATAAAGACCACAGAAAAAATATCTGAGTGTCTCATGCAATCCACAAGTCTAGGTCTAAAACCCTGGTACCAATTAAACGATTTCATACTAGGATTCAGTATTGTTGAGATATTTATACTCAACGTTCTCTTCTTGTCAGGAACTACCTGAATGCTCCGTCCATCTCTTAAATTGGCCTTGCCTTATTACAATGTTGTGGCTTAAAATCAGCTTAAGTTGAAAGTTCTTGACAAACCTTGTATTCCTTGATAAATTAAATGTTTCTTGCATATATTTTGTAATATTGATGCATATTCCCATGAAAGTATTATTCCACCCATATTTATTAATTTTGCAAATTAATGAGGCTCCAATTTTATTAACAACCCTATGAAAATTTCACAAGCACTACTTATTCATTGTGCTGGCTTGAGTCTTTTGTGGACCCCAGAAAATCCTATTCTTAAAGGTAATTCATTCATGTGCATATAAATCTATTATAGGTGGGACCTCTTGATTAAATCACATCAGTTAAGGGCCTTTGATTAGTTTGCATGACCCAGAGAGGATCTTAATTCCCTTACTGGACTCCTTTATAAACAGAGGAATGAAAAGTCACAGATGCAGAAAAAAGCTGCAGAGATAGAGAGAAGCCTCCAGAAGCTGAAATCAATGAACCTGGGAGCCAGAAATGCCACAGGCAGAGAAGCCCAGAACTGAATGCAATGAAGTCCAGAGGACAGGGGAGAGATGAGCAAACCCTGCTCAGTTCATCACCTCTGATGATCCTTGATTTAAACACTTTCACAACCTCAGAACTGTAAGCTTTTAACCTAATAAATTCTGATTGTAAAATCCAATTTATTTCTGGTCCATTACATTTACAGCATTTAGTAAACCAAAACACTCATACTCACTCAAACATTATGTTCACCCATATTGTAAGTAAACTTTCACTTTGTTCTCATTTGAGAAGATTGTTTACTTTTAATATAATATAGACTTTGCCCAAAACATGTCATTTAAAAATTTGGGTTTGTAATTTAAGCTTAACTATAGCTATAAAAAAAATAAGATCTTGAATTTGTAAATGGACTTAACAACAAATATATGTATATATATGAAGTAATCAAAATTACTTGAGTGTAATTATTTCACGAATCTCCATTTCCAACCTGCACATATCTCTTATATTTTCTCTGTCCAATATCCTTCTCTGCATATAGCTATCAGTCATACAATTAGAATCCAATAGAGTTTTCCAGGTTGAAATTAGGAAAAGAGAATTTATACTTGAAATTTTCCTAAATAAAATTGTAAAGTTGTGGAATCTAAATTAGTAAGCCAGAAGAAAAAAACACCTATTTGAAAAATGTCTTTTGATTACTAATATTTTTAATGCTGAATAAAAATCCACTATAAAATAAGAATTTTTTTTTTATTTTTTAGGTTTATATGAACTTTTAAAAATGTCAATGTATGAGTTCAAACTCTCTCCCTGGCATAAGATTATGTAGTTGTTGTTTTGCTTAATTTATCTAAGAAAAACACATTTTCCATGCATATAAAAACTTTTACTGGAGTCATTAATTTTAATGCCCAAAATTCCTCTTTAAGGGGATTGTCCACAAAAACAATATTTCCAAGTTTACTATATTTTACTAGAAATTTCCATCATTTTTTAATGTTCCTGCTGAAACCAATTTTGTGCAGCTTCTAATTCTATTTTATATCCTGAAGCTTAAATACAAGCTAGACTTTTGATTGTATTATGTATATGTAATAGCTGCATAGTTTTGCTCATTTTCTGCTTAAATAATATTTTTCTAGCACCATTATTGCACAAAAAATTAGAAACTGGAAACAATTTTCATAAGAAAATTAAAAATAAAAATATTGTCAAAAATATTCAAAATTTATTTTAACAATTATAGTTGGATGGCCATAAAAACAATCCAACTGTACATTCAAAATAAAGAAACATTTAATTTTTAAACATCCAAAAAGTGAACAAAAGGAACACCTAATTATCTGGAGACAGACACAGGTTATTTCCAGATCCATGGAGTATATAAAATATTTGTCAAGCCACTATATAGACTTTGCACCTTATCAAAGGTATCTAGCATTTGCCTTGAATATAAGTGGAATTAGAAGAGATAGAAGGTGTGTTTTGATGCTAGAATAAACTATTAAAGGAAGTAGGAAAAAATGAGGTGAATCAGGGGAAGGTACCAGGCTCATAGATAATGAGAGCAAAAAGACAATGAGAGTTTAGGTGATATGTGTTTTAGAATTGGAGGTCCTTAGGGTTTTGTGTATTTAAAAGGAGTTACAGACATACTAGGAGAACTGGAAAAAAAAAGCATTTTAATTGTTATTCCTAAAAAATCTTGCAATTATGGATATTTATTTGCATTGTTTTAAAAATTCTCTTCTATAATTTTTCTTTTAGATAAAATACAGATGGAAAAATAAATTGACAATAAGATTTTCACATTTCTCTCTCCTCTCTTCTCCCTCATTCATCTCATAGCCTCTGATTTGATACTTTTGCCAAGTGTATTTCTCAAGTGGATGTAGGGTGATATATACTATGAATCTTTGCTTCTTTACAAGTTTCCTTTTTCATTCCATCTAGTCGTATGTTTAGGGGGTGGTTCCATTTTTTTTTCCCATTTAATAGATCTGCTATTATACCACCAATATCTAGCAAATGAGAAATCCTATGTCAGTCTCTCTTTCTTTGTAAATTACTTTTTTTGGTCTGAAAACTGGTTTTTATTTTTCTTTTCTCCTAAGAGTGCCGTCATCTTTCTAGGTTATCATTATTTATTCCTGAAAAGACCTTAAGAGACAACAGATTAACCCTTAAATGTATAATTTTTTTCAGCTCAGAAAAGTTATATCTTTAATGTTGCTTTCCTTAATTCAGAATCACCAAGCACAGCATTACTGATTGTTCAGTACACACCTCTAGCATAGTAGAGTCTCCTGGAGTACTGCAATACAATGGCCTGTCTCCATCCATTCTATTTTTCCTATTAAGACTCTTCCAATTTTCATGTCAAATTCCATGCATCAATCCCAAAGTCTCTTGTTTTTCCTTAATGAGCTATTCACCTTCATTTTTTTTTTCTTTTGAGCTTTGAGATTTTTTGCACAGGTGTTTCTTAAGACATCAATTCATATTTCACCAATGACCTTCCTCTTTTTAACTCATTTCATGATACTTTTTAAAAATTGTGTTAATTTTTAAGGTAATTTTGTATTGTATTTGAAATTCCATAAATGATCTACACATAGATATATGTATATAATGCACAAACATATAAACATATATATCAATTTATATATATATATACACACACACACACATATGTGTGTTTAATAAGGATCTTATTCGTAGAGTTTACTCTGATAGCCCCTTCTCTAAAAAGGTTTCCCAAAAATGTGCTTTTCTTTACTGCCTGGAACTTGGAATGTAGCAGTCATCAGGTTGCTAGTTCCCTTGAAACACAAGGAGGAATTTTTTTCTATTCTCAGGTTTCCTAAGCTTTTCTCACCCTCTGGTGTAATGAAACTTCAGATACTTCATCTATTCATCTTCTCCTTGGCTATCAGGGAGACAGCTTTTCTCACATCCTTTGGGTCATTTAATACCAAGATCTTCCCAGATTTCATGATCTGATACTAGTGTTTTCTAACTGTTAAGAACAGGCGACATATACTTACACCTCTTTTTGCTAGGTTTCTCTTGTAAATTGGGAATGAGCTTGCTTATTAAAGTCCCAAACCCACCATTTATGTCCCAGGAGATTAGATGGGTTGGAGCTAAAAGTAGACAAGAGGAAGAAATAATTTGAGATCTTATCTTTGGTTTTGAATAATACTTTATCATATATCTTTGAATTAATTCTTTTCTGAGTATATCAAGTTTGAGGTGAGAAGGACAGAACTATCATCAAGAATGATAGGGTAAACATCGTAAATCATGGATCATTTCTAGGAAAATATTTGTTTCATATACAAACAAATAATTTGAGTTTCTTCTTGACTGATGGAATTTTGTTAGATAATGCTCTTAGCCTCCTGGGGCATGATGATCTATTTTAAAGAATTGCTGTGAGACAGCTACAGAAAGTTTTTCCCTTTTCTTAAACAAGAGTCTTGTGAAACATATTTTGTGGAATTTTTATACCATTTTTGTATTCATACTGAAACAAGTATAGAAGTAAACATTTTTTCTTGAAAGTGGATATGTGCTTATTTTAATGATAGACAGTTTTCATATGCCCAACTAAATAAGGGGCATAGATTGACAAATGAGAAAAGTAATTATCTTTACTATAATATTTTAAAATAACTTTATGTACTTGAATATTTGCTTGGGACATTTTCATTCCCTATAAATATTTTAAGTTATTTATTAGGAAATATTTGAGACACTATATTATGAATTTTCAGCTAATATTCATTGTCTAGCCCTGGTTTGTAAAAAACAAATTCTTCCTCTCCCTTCATCCACCCCTTTGCAATGTGAGATTGCAGATCCTTACATTAAGAGATTGTATCTCTTTCCCTACTCCTTAAATATGGAATGACCATGTGACTTGTCAGCCAATGGAACATTTGCAAATGTGATACAGACTAAGATTTAAAAAGTACAGTGAACCCTAAATTAAACTCTGGACTATAGTTAGTAGCACAATTATAAGCATGTGCTTTCATCAACTCTAACACAAGTTCCACACCAGTGCAAGGTGTTAAAATTAGATAGCATATGGGGATCCTGTATTTTGTGCATGATTGTTCTGCAAATCCACAAATTTTTTAACAAAGAATATTTTATATATTTATATACATACATATATATGCATATATACATACATATTTGTTTATTGGAACTTGTCCTCTTCCTGTTCTTAGGATGCCTGCCACTGCCTTTTTGTAAAGGAAACCAGACTATCCTGCAAGATGAGGAAAACCACATGGCTCAGTCTCCCCAATCATCCAGCCAACAGGCAAATTAATTCTAATTACAGAACCACTTATCTAATTGGTAGTTGATTACAAATGCATGAGAACACAGCTGAGAATAGTGGCACCATTGGCTGCTGAGTCTAACCCAAATTTCAAACATACAGTATTATAAGTGAAATAAATAATTATTGTTTTGAACATTAAGAAATGGTATAATTTATAATGTACCAAAGGACAACTAATACAATTTCAGTCCCTTAAATACCCTCACATCAATATTCCTATAGATCAAACTGCTCATCACTTTAATACAGTCAAGCCACTAGTATTACTTTTAGGTTAAATCCAAATTCCTTATACTCAATTTATTTTAACTTCATGATCTAGACCCTGCTTGCATATCCAGACCCAAGTCTTAACAAGCAGTGTTCCAGAAAATTATTTATAAGTAACTTCTATTGAGGTATATATACATCCAATAAATTTCACCAAATTTAAATAAACAATTCTGAATTTCAGAAGATTTATACCATAAAAATTCCCTATAGCCCCATTTGGAGTCAATCTTTCCATTCCACTCCTTGGTTCCTGATAAACACTAGTATGTTTTTTGTCACTACATATTTTTCCTTTCTACATTATCATATAAATTAATCATGCAGTTATGTAGGGTTTGTGTGTGTGTGTTTGTGTGGCTTCTTTCACTTAGTACAATGTTTTTGTGATTCATCCATATCATTGCTAGATCAGTAGTTCATTCTGTTATATTTCTTAACTGAAAATAAGTCAAGTGTTATTTCTCTATATGGGTATCCAATCATTTGTTTATCCATTAAGTGCTGGACATGTGGCTTATTTTCAGTTATGAGCAATTATAAATAAATCAGCTATGAAATGTTTTCAGTTCTTTTCAATACCTAAGAGTACAATTTGTGGATCTCATGGTAACTGCATGTTTAACTTTATAACAAACTTTTCTAAAGTAGTTATACCATTTTATATTCCTACTAGCAATGCATGAGGATTTAACTTGCTCCATGTACTTCCCAACATTGGTTTAAAATTTTGTCCAGTTTAGTGGGTGAGTAATGGCATCTCATTGTCATATTAATTATTTTTTCAGGTATTTTTTGGCCATTTATATTTCCTCTTTGAAGAAATTTATATTTAAATTTTTTGTGCATTTTTAAATTGGATTGCTTGCTCTTTTGTTGTTGAGTTGTGTGATCTCTTTATATAGAGTGAAAATCAAACCTTTATCAAACCTTTATCAGATATGTGGTTTGAAATATTTTCCTCCATTGAGTGGGCTGCTTTTTCACTTAATTGATGAAGCCCATTGAATCACAAAAATCTTTCAGATTTATTTTAACATTTATCCATGTTTTCTTTTATTGTTCATGTTTCCTGTGCAGGGTTTAAGAATGCACTGCATATGGCCAGATCTTAAAAATGTTTCCCTACGTTTTCTTTTAGTTAATTTTTGTAGAAGGTGTGAGATAGGTGTCCTCTTTCTTTTAGCTATGGATAACAATTTCTCCAGCACCATTTGTTGAATATACTGTTCTGTCCCGGTTGAGTGGGTTTGACAGGCTTGTCAAAAATCACTTGATCATAGATGTAAGCATCTGTTTTGAAAACATCAGTTTGGTTCCATTGGTCTAGGTGTCTATCTTTATGCCAGTACTGTGATATTTTCCCCAGGGTAGCTAGGTAGTATGATTTAAAGTCTGCAAGTGAGAGTTCTCTAGCTTTGCTTTTCCTTTTTAGGATGTTTCCAGCTATTCAGAGCCTCTTATCCTTCTAAGTAAATTTAATAATTGTGTTTTCCATTTGTTTTAAAATGCTGGTGAAGTTTTTACTGGAATTGCATTGAAACTGTTTATCAATTTGAGTAGAGTAGACATCTTAATGTTATTTAGTCTTCCAATTCATGAGCATAGAATGTTCTTCCAATTATTTGTATCTTTTTAAATTTCTTTAACAATGCATTGTAGTTTCCTGAATAGTTTGTGATTTTTCAATCAGCTCCACTTCCCCTCATGCTAGAGGTGAGGGTTAAAATGTGGCTACTGACCTCCTTCTGACTTGGACAAGTTCAAACTGTAGATGTTCTTAGGGGTATACTTTAGATAACCAAATTTACTAATCAGTGCCCAACAGTCTCTTCCTACCCCATTTCTGTGAAATAGAGCTTCCAACTACAGCCATGGAATAGCTCCTGAGGCAGTTTGCACTCCGGACAACTGACTCAGCAATGTAGAGTGCTCTATACACAAATCTTCTCTGCAAATAGGCAGGCTCCTCTTACCCTACTTTCCAGGGTGTTGCAGGATGCTTTTTAGTGTCTTGGGACCCCAAAACAGGGGCTTTAAAATAGCTCTGGGTAGATAAGATGTGGAGGCGTTTTTGGGACTTAGAGTTGCCCTGGATGGTGCTTCAGGGGCAATCACCGGACATTGTAAACCCTCCCAGGGCCCACTGGATGGGACGTGGGAGAGTATGGGCTATGATGTGGACCATTGACCATGAGGTGCAGAGATGCCCAGAGATGTACTTACCAAATGCAATGGATGTGTCATGATGATGGGAGTGAGTGTTGCTGGCGGGGGAGTGGTGGGGTGGGGGTGGTGGGATTGAATGGGACCTCATATTTTTTTAATGTAATATTTTTACAAAATGAATAAAATTAAAAAAAAAAAGAAAAATACATACATCCATGTTACCACCTCCCCTAGTCAATTGTCTTATCATCTCCAAAGAATTCCTATGTGAACCTTTTCATTTAACAACTGATGTGATATCTGCCATCCATATGTTACTTTTGCCTCTCTAGAATTTCATGTGAATGAAGTAGTAAAGTGTGAATAATCTTGTTTCTGGATGAAAAATAAAAAATAAAATAAAATAAAATAAAATAAAATAGCTCTGGGTGATTACTAACTGCCGTGTAGCACAAGCTGACTCTTGGAGCTTCTTACTCCTGCCCCTCTTCACCTAGTGATATTTCAGTTAGATACATTATCTTGTCCACTTTTTCTTCTCCAATATTAGAAAGTTTTTTTTTTTATTCTTTGCTACATTGATGGGATTTGTTATCTTATGCCATTTAATTGTGCTTTGGATTGGATCATGTCCCTCACAAAAATATGCTCAAGTCCTAACCCACAGTCCTGTGGGTGTGAACTCATTTGTAAATGGGATCTTTGAAGATTTTACCAAAATAAGCCCAAACTGATTCAGGGTGGGCCTTAATCCAACATGAATGTAGTCATTAGGAGCAATGGAAATTTGAACACAGCAATAGATTCAAATAGGGTATATTGTCTGAATTTTATATTACTTTAGTTTTGGTCGTTTGTTAGTTTTGCATGTATGCATATGCACTGATGGTTATGTTTTCATAGTTTGTCTTATACAGTCACAGCACTCATCTCATTCCATTTTTTTAATTGACTTTTTTGTTTTAGGAATGCTTCTCTTAATAATCAATTTATAAAGCTTCACAGACATAGGAAGTCACATGGACTGTGCCTTAAAAGATGCCAAGTTCTAGAATTCACTTTCCACATACTAAAGTATGTTCTGGCATGGGGATCAAAACTGTAACTTTTAGAAATGTTACAGAATATGCAGGATTATTACCATTCTTTAATTTCATACATTAATTTAGGTCATAGATTTAAAAATAGTTCTATAGCATACTTATAACACTTTCATGTTAGCTACAAAAGAAAACAAATAAAACTTTATGAATATGTTTTGTGGTTTGTGTAGCAAAGTTTTAGACTTTTTTTTCAAACTTTATTTCAAATTCAGAAAATAAATACCAGACATAAAGCAGCTTAACAAGTTATGGAAATGTCATTAAAAAAAATCTGTCCAGGAAACTTTATCTCATCTAATCCTAAAAACAAAGACTTTTCTTTTGAATATAGGTCATTTGGATGACAGTTTTTAAAAAAAAGCTATTAAAAAATGGGTGCCATAGATTTTTCTTTCCACATAAATCCCCTGATCCACTACAGTTGTATTTTTAAAATTTTCTAAATTGCTCTGGCAGATGACCATGAAACAATTCAATTACAGTTTGTTAAAAAATTTTGGGCTTCCATTAAGCAATAAATCCCTCTTCCTTCTCTTTTATGTGGTCATTAGTAACCTATAATCTACTACCTGTTTCTATGAAACTTGCTTTTTGTAGGTACACTTTTTAAGTATTAGCATAGGTAATTTTGAATTGTATATATGTTACCATGTTGAAAAGTTAAAAAAATGTGTTGGGCAAGTGAGTCTTCAGTTAACAAGAAAAGAAGAGCAAAATCTTTTCCATGCTGCTTGGATCTATTTATTTGTTTGTTTGTTTATTTATTTAAAATTTATTTAGTTTATGTTGCTTAAGCATAAAGGTACACTGTATGTGAGTCAGTTAACTTTTATTAAATAAACATGTAATGAAATAAATAGTGAGAAATATGTGTATATGACACTATAGCTCTCACATTCATTACCACAATCATTTATGACTCATTGATTTATAGCAAATCTTAATTCCTTGCAAGTTACTATAAGCTCTAAAAATCAAATATTTTGAGGCAAAATTATTTGATACAAAAAGATTTTTATGAAATAAATTTCAAAGTTACTTTAGTAAAATGAAAGAGAAGAAAAAGAAGAGATAAAATTATTGAAATGTGTTCTAAAAACTGACTCAGAGGAGATTTAGAAAGACATGGACTTCTACCAGTATTTATTTGTTCTACTATATCTACTTTTCTATATATTTGATATTTTCATAATAAAACACTTTGAATAATTTGCCATTCTTGGAAAATATAACATGTTTTGAATATCCACAGAATGCTATTGCTGTGATCAATTTATCCTAGTATTCTAACTCATTGGGGCTCAATATCCTCAAGCTTCTTTTGCTTCTGGTTCATTTCACTTAATATCCTTACAAGTATTTAGAAAGTTTTCTTGATATGTCATGCTCATTTTCTTTAATTATACTACAAAATAAATTATAACTTTTATGTGACGGCAAATGCAAAATTATAGTGATTTTATAGTTGACAACTTCTTACATGCAGGTGTCTATTTCGCAGTATCTTTTTGTATTAAACCCATTCTATATAATAATATATGTTTTAGCTAACTGCCAGATGTGTTATATTTTACTGCTGGAATACTGTGTAGTGGGAATTTTCAATACTCATGCCATTTAGATTTTCTAAAGCTACTATAATATTTTTCCAAATAAAACTCATATTGCCACCTCTTTTTCATTTTTTGTACTGAATTTTTCTTCTTCAAATTTTTGCAGGCTGATTTGTGACACTATCTTTCAAAGTGATTTCTGAACATCAAACCATAATTTATAATTAAGTTACAGATCTTGAGTGTACATCATAGGTTTTTCCTGCCTAGGTAATTCAATATACATATTTTAGTTTGCTAAAGACTGCCAATGCAAAATACCAGACACAGGCTGGCTTTTTTTTACACCCGCCCCTTGCAACTTTTTGCAAGTTGTCTGCTTTCTGTGTCCATTCACTGTACATTCTTCTGTGTCTGTATTTATTTATTTAATTTCCCCTCCCGCCTTGTGGCTTGCTTGCTGTCTATTCTCTGTGTCCATTCACTGTGGGCTCTTCTGTGTTCTTGCTTGTCTCCCTTTTCTTTTTTTTAGTTGTATCACCTTGCTGAATCAGCACTCCACAGTGTCTGTGGACTGGGCGGCCCTCTGCCGTATCCTCAGGTTGGCGGCATTCGACGGTGCTTGCGGGCTGGGCAGCACTCTGCAGCTTCTGTAGGTTGGGTGGTTTGCTGACTTTTATAATGGGTATTTACTAGGGTAAACTCCTCCAGTTCCAAGTCTGTAAAAATGTCCAAATCAGAGCCCCCAAACTGAATTCAATCCACTCAAAATGTCCCACACCAACAAGAATGGATTAACTTTAAGAACATGATCTTTTCTGGAATTCACAAAAAGCGTAACACTGTCACAATATCTCATGGGATTTAAACAACACCCAGGTTTTAAAATGATATATGAAATTCCCAGGAGTCAATTCAAAAATCATTAAACATATGAAAAACCCTGTATTTTCAACTACTATAAGAATAGGCAATCAATAGTTACCAACCCTGAGATGACTCCGTTTTTGGAATTATAAGCCAAATGTTTAAAAGCAGGCATTAAAATCATATTCTAAGAAGTAAGCCTGAACATTCTTGAAATGAAAGGAAATTTAGAAAGCTTTAGCAAATGAATGAAACCCATAAAGGGAACCAGATAGAAATGCTATAACTGGAAAATACCAAAATTAAAAATTCCTTGAAAGCTCAATAACAGAATGAAGATGATAAATAAAAAAGTCAGTGTACTTGAAGGAAGAACAACAGAAATTATTCAATCTGAATAATAAAGAGAAAAAGATTCAAAATATAAATAAATAAAGCCACAAAGACCTGTGGTAGTAGAATAATAAAAAGTCTAATATTTGTGTCATTAGTATTCCAGAAGGAAAGATGAACGAATATTGCAGAATAAAATATATCACAAATTCAAATTTGTCAAAATACAGAATTTAAGGATTTGAGAATCTCAATCAATTGTATGCAGTTTAACTCATAAGAGTTACATACTCAAACACATAATCAAACCAAATTCTGAAAATCTTGGAGCCTGTTATAAAGCATTGAATATTGTAAAACAATTATTTGAATTACTTCAGATTTCTCATCAGTAACTATTAGCAAGAAGGCAGTGACACAGCATTTTAATTTGCTAAAAGAAAATTTTTATTTTTATCCAAAATTATATATCTAATAAAAATGCCCTTTAGGAATGAAAATAAAAACTTTCTCAGGTGAAGGTAAATTGAAAATTCTTTGCAAGTAAACCTGCTGTACAAGAAATAGTTAAAGGGAAAACTTCAATAGAAGGAAGGTGATGCAGATAGAAAATATGGAATTAAGAAATAAAAGAATAGGAATAAAAATAGCTAATATTTGAATAAATACTGTATTCGTCAGTCAAAGGGGTACTGATTAAGATATCAGAAATTGGCTGGTTTTTATAAAGGGTATTTATTTGGGGTAGGAGCTTTCAGACACCAGACCATAAAGCATAAGTTACTTCCCTCACCAAAGTCTATTTTCACATGTTGGAGCGAGATGGCTGCTGCTGGTGGCAAGGGTTCAGGCTTCCTGGTTTCCTTTGGACTCAACTCCTCTGTTTTCTCCACAAGGCCAGCTGTAGACTGTCAGGAAAACAGTTCTGTCTATCTCCCTGGGACTCCAGCTTCAGCATCAAACTCCAGCATCAAAACTCCAACATTAAAATCTCTTTAACTCTGTCCTTTGCCATGCCTTTTATCTGTGAGTCTCCACCCACCAAAGGGTGGGTGCCCTACTGGCACAAGAGGGTTACATGATTACTGAATCAAGTAAACTTGTGAATCCAATATAATCACATATGCCCAGGGGAAAAGACCAGTTTACAAACATAATCCAATATTTCTTTTTGAATTCATCAATAATATCAAACTGCTACAAATATAATAGACTATTTTCTACTATTAATATAATACTATACTATGTGTATGACATTTGAAAGAAAAGCCTATAACATTTTCTGGTGCTATTTTTACTGTGTATAGACATAGTATATATGGCAACTACAACAAAAGTGGAAGGTGAGGGGATAAATATATTGGTAAGGTTTTTACATTCCTCTTGAAGGTGTAAAATATTAATTTTAAGTAGAGTGCAAAATATTCAGCAGGGAACGAAAGAAAAATAAATAATAAATGTAGACCAAATTCAACTTATACTAGTTACACAGCAGTATATACAGAAGAAAAATAATACTCTGAATAGTATCATTTCCTTTATTTTTGAAAATATAATAGTTATTGCTTGTTTAATCACCAAAATCAGCTTCCTGATCTTTTCTTTTTCCCGTGTTTTTTTAGACCAGTAAAAAGAATTTATTGAGATATAGAGGGAAAGAACAGAGTTTGTTGAGAAGTGGGAAAGATGGATGGAAATAGGCACTGAGATTTGATGCGGGGTCCTCTAGGCAGAGACAGCAATTTGGCTTCTGTGGTTACATTTTTAAAAATTATTTTTATTGAAGTATGTCATTCATACATGAACACACATAAATAAGTGTATAGTAAACACTGCAAACTTACAAAATAAATATATATAACATTACACAGGGGTCTCATACATCACCCCTCCACCAGCTCTTTGCTTTGTTGTCAAACATTTGTTAAACCTTTGCAAGAGCATTGTCAAAATATTATTACCAACTATACTCCTTATCTTACGTTTGGTGCATTTTCCCCCCAACAAATACTATTTTTTTAATGTATTTTTGTTATAGATATTGTGAACTTGCAAAATAATCATACAGAAGTGTAGACTTCCCATACAAATCCACACCTTAGTGGAAGTTTTGTTACAGATTATAAGGTAATATCATCAGATTATTACCACCAATCATGGTCCATAGCATACATTTGGCATACTTTTTCCATACACCTCCATTGTCAATACAGTATAGCTTGTCATTAATGCAAGATATTAGAGTATTGCTGTTAACCAAAGTCTATAGGTCACATCAATTTTAGTTTTCCCATGTTTTTCCATATTCCCATCATCCTGCAATAGTGATTTAAATCTGCTCTAGCTAACAGAAGGACTCTCTTGCTTTTGTATCCTTAACCACAATTCTTAACCACCTCTGGGTCCACTGTTTTTCAGTCCCTAGATAATTCTTTAGTTTTCTTTATATTGACATTTACTTCCCCAGACTACATTATTCAGTCACAATCCCATTTTTAAGCCAGTTATTACTTACTATAATATGTTACTATCAACTCTATGCATCTCCACACTTTTACTGTCAAGATAATTGAAACTTCTATGTACATTAAGCATCCACAGTTCTTCTCAACCCTCCTCTTATGTCCTTATAACCTATACTCTAGGTTTAATTCCATGTGTTTATTATTTGTATTTAGTTCATATTAATGACACCATGCAGTATTTGTCCTTTTGCATCTGGTTTACTTTGCTTTGTATAATGTCTTCAAGACTCATCCATGTTATCACGTATGTCCCAATTTCATTTCTTCTTATTGCATCATTGCATTCCATTGTATGTATATACCACATTTTGTTTATCCATTCATTGGTGAATGGACACTTGGGCTGTTTCCATCTTTTAGCAATTGTGAACAATGCTGCTACTGGTGTGCACACATTGGTGTGCAGATGTCTGTTCATGTCATAGTTTTTAGTTCTTCTGGATATATTCCTAGTAGAGGAATTGCTGGATCATATGACAGTTCTATATTTATCTTCCTGAGGAACTGGCAAACTGTCTTCCACACACCAGTTTGCACTCCTACTAACAGAGAAGGAGTGTTCCTATTTCTCCACATCCTCTCCAACACTTATTGTTGTCTGTTTCTTTTTATATAATGACCATTCAATGTGGTGTTAAATATCTCATTTCTGTTTTAATTTGCATTTCCCTAATACCTAGTGATATGGAACACTTTTTCATGTACTTTTTGGCCATTTGTATTTCCTCTTTGGAGAAATGTCTATTTAAATCTTTCATCTATTTTTTAATTGATTTGTTTGTACTTTTATTTTTGAGTTGTATAATCTCTTTATATAGAGTGGAAATCAAACCATTATCAGATAAATGGTTTCTAAAAATTTTCTCCCATCGACTGGGCTGCCTTTTCACCTTCTTGATGAAGTCCTTTGAATCACAAAAATATTTAAGTTTGAGGAGGTCTCATTTATCCATGTTTTCTTATGTTGATCTTGGTTTTGGTGTAAGGTTTAAGAATCCACCACCTACCACCAGGTCTTGAAGAAGTTTCCCAACATTTTCTTCTAGGAGCTTTATTGTACTTCCTTTTATATTTAGGTCTTTGATACATTTTGAGTTAATTTTTGTATAAGGTGTGAGGTAGGGATCTTCTTTCTTTCTTTTGTTTATGGATATCCAGCTCTCCCAACACAATTTGTTAAATAAACAGTTCTGCCCCCACTAGGAGAGCTTGACAGGCTTGTCAAAATCATTTGACTTGAGATGTGAGGGTCTGTTTCTGAACCATCAATTCAGTTCCATTGATCTATGTGTCTTCTTTATGCCAATACCATGCTGTTTTAACCACTGTAGCTAGATAATATGATTTAAAGTCTGGAAGTGAGAGTCCTCCAACTTCATTTTTCCTTTTTGAGATGTTTCGGGCTATTCAGGGCCTCCTACTCTTCCAGATGAATTCAATAACTTTGTTTTCCATTTGCTTAAAAAATGCTGGTGGAATTTTTATTGGGATTGCATTGAATCTGTATATCAATTTGGATAGAATTGACATCTTATTGATATTTAGTCTTCCAATCCATGAGCATGGAATTTTCTTCCAATTACTTAAGCCTTTTTTATTTCTTTTAGTAATGCATTATAGTTTTCTGAATACAAGTGCTTTGTATCCTTGGCCAATTTTATTCCTAAATATTTTATTATTTTATTTGCTATTGCAAATGGAATTTTTTTCCTGACTTCCTCCTCAGATTTTGCATTACTAGTGTATAGAAACACCACTGATTTTTGCATACTGATCTTGTATCCTGACACTCTACTGAAATCATTTATTAGCTCTAGCAGCTTTGTTGTAGATTTTTCAGGATTTTCTAGTTATACAATCATATCATCTGTGAATAATGAAAGTTTTAATTCTTCCTTTCCAATTTAGATACCTTTTATTTCTTTTTCTTGCCTGATTGATCTAGCTAGAACCTCTGGCACTATTTTGAACAACAGTTGTGACAATGAGCATCCTTGTCTTGTCCCTGATCTCAATAGGAAAGCTTTTAGTTTTTCACCATTGAGTACAATGTTAGCTGAGGGTTTTTAAAATATGGTCTCTATCATGTTGAGAAAACTTCCTTCAATTCCTATTTTTTCGTAGTATTTTTATCAAGAAAGGATGCTGTATTTTGTCAAATGCCTTTTCTGCATCAATTGATAAGATCATGTGATTTTCCTCTTTGATTTATTAATGTGGTGTATTATGCTGATTGATTTTCTTGTGTTGAACCAACCTTGCATGCCTGGTATAAAACCCACTTGATCATCATGGATAATTCTTTTAATGTGTTCTTGTATTCGATTAGCAGTGTTTTATTGAGGATTTTTGCATCTGTATTAATTAGAGAAATGGGTCTGTAATTTTCATTTTTTGTAATATCTTTATCTGGGTTTGATATTAGGGTGATATTGGCTTCATAGAATGTGTTTGGTAGTGTTCCTTCTTGTTGAATTTTTGAAAGAGCATGAGTAAGATTGGTATTAAATCTTCTTTGCATGCTTGGTAGAACTCAACTGTGAAATCATTTGGTCCTGGGCTTTTCATTTTGGGGAGCTGTTTGAGGACTATTTTGATTTCTTTACTTGTGATTGGCTTGTGAGGTCTTCTATTACTTCTAGTGTCAGTGTAGGTTGTTTGTACATTCCTAGGAATTTTTCCATTTCATCTACATTGTCTAGTTTTTTAGCATAAAGTTGTTCATAGTACCCTCTTATGATCTCCCTTATCTCTGTGGGGTCAGTAGTAAGGTTCGCTTTTTCATTTTTTATTTCCTTTATTTGCATCTTCTCTTTTCTTAGTCAGTCTAGCTAAGGGTTTGTCGATTTTATCAATTTTCTCAAAGAACCAACTTTTGATTTTGTTAATTTTCTCTATTGCTTTTTTGTTCTCAATTTCATTTATTTCTGCTCTGATCTTTGTTATTTCATTCCTTTTACTTGCTTTAGGATTAGTTTGCTGTTCTTTTTCTAATTCCTCCAGCTATGTAGTTAGATCATTGATTTTAGCTCTTTCTTCCTTTTTGATGTAAGCATTGAGGGCTATAAATTGTCCTCTCAACACTGCCTTCACAGCATTCCATAGGTTCTGATAAGTTGTATTCTCATTGTCATTTGTCTTGAGATATTTACTGACTTCTCTTGAAATTTCTTCTTTGACCCACTGATTATTTAAGAGTGTTGTTTAATCTCCATATGTATGTGAATTTTCCCTTTATTTGCAGCTTGTTGATTTCCAGCTTTACCCCATTATGATCAGAGAAAGTGCTTTGTATCATTTCAATTTTGTTGAATTTATTGAGATGTGCTTTGTGTCCCAACATATGGTCTAACCTGGAGAAAGCTCCATGAGCACTTGAAAAGAATGCATATCCTGCTGTTTTGGAGTGCAATGTTTTATATATGTCTTAGGTTTAGTCCATTTATCATATTATTCAAGCTTTCTGTTTCTTTATTGATCTTCTGCCCAGGTGTTCTCTCCAATGCTGAGAGTGGTGTATTGAAGTCTCAAACTATTATTGTAGAGATGTCTATTTCTCCCTTCAGTTTTGCTAGCGTTTGCCTCCTGTATCTTGGGGTATCCTGATTAGGTGCATATATATTTATGATTGTTATTTCTTCCTGATGAATCAACCCTTTTATTAATATGTAAATGTCCTTCCTTGTCTCTAATAACAGTTTGGCTTTTAAAGTCTGTATCATCTGATATAAGTATAGCTACCCCAGTTTTTTGTTTTTTGTTTTTGTTTTTGTTTTGTTTTTTTTTTTTTTTTTGGTTACTGCATGCATGGAATATCTTTTTCCAACTTTCACTTTCAATTTATTGGTATCATTGGGTCTAAGGTGAGTCTCTTACAGACAACATATAGATGGCTTATATTTTCTTATCCATTGCCAATCTGTGTCTTTTGATTGGGGTGTTTAATCCATTAACTTTCAATGTTATTACTGTAAAGGCAGTTCTTATTTCATCCATTTTGACCTTTGCATTTTGTCTGTCACTTTATATTTGACCCTTTTAGATACTATTACTGATACAGTTGTCATTTCTAGACTCTCTTCCAGGCCTCTCTCTCCTGTTTTTTCTTTTCAGGTTGTAACACTCCCTTTAGTGTTTCTTGCAGAGCTGATCTTTTTTAAAATAAATTATTCAGTTTCATTTATCTGTAAATATTCGAATCTCACCCTCATTTTTAAAAGATAATTTTACTGGGTATAAAATCCTTGGCTGGCAGTTTTTCTCTTGCAGTATCTTAAATATATCATATCACTGCCTTCTTGCCTCCATGGTTTCTGGTGAGAAATTGGCACTTACTCTTATTGTGTATCCTTTATATGTTATACATTACTTTTCTCTTGCTGCTCTCAGAATTCTCTCTTTGTCTCTGGCATTTGACATTCTGATTAGTATGTGTCTCAGATTTGGTCTATTTATTTTTATTCAGATGGGTGTATGTTGTGCTTCTTGGATGTGTATATCTATATCCTTCAATAGGGTTGAGAAATTTTCCATGATTATTTCTTCAAATATTCTTTCTGCCCCTTTTCCCTTCTCTTTCCCTTCTGGGACACCCATGACACCTATGTTTGCACGTCTCTTGCTGTCATTTAGTTCCCTGAGACCCTGTTCAATTTTTTCCATTCTTTTCCTCATCTGTTCTTTTGTTTGTTCACTTTTGGAGGCCATGTCTTCCAGCTCACCAATCCTTTCTTGTGCTTCCTCAAATCTGCTGTTATATGCATCCATTGTATTTTTAATTTCATTTATTGCAACTTTCATTCCCATAAGGTCTACTATATTTCTAGGTATGCTTTCACATTTTCTTTGTGCTTATCCAATGTCTTCTTAATATCCTTAATCTCTTTAGCCATCTCATTGAATTTATTAAGGAGATTTGTTTGAACATCTAAGATTAGTTGTCTCAACTTCTTTATGTCATCTGCAGGCTTATCTTGTTCCTTTAATTGGGCCATCTCTTCCTGTTTCTTGGTACAGATTGTATTTTTTGTTGTTGTTGGTGTTTCCACATCTGGCTTGTTAGATGTATTTATTCTGGGTGCAGTTTCTCTCTTAGGTTAGGGATTTTTTATCTTTTCTCCATTTCTGTTTGTGTAGTAGGAGCCAAGGTTGTAGTTGGTGCTGTAAGCTATGGAGGCTGAAGCTGCCCACATTGCCCCAGGAATTGATGACATTTCTCCCACCTTTCTCCTCTGTCAGGGTAGAGACAGAGCTGTAGCTGTGTATAATAATCCTAATTGTACACAAGACTGTATGTAGCCACCCAGAGATGATCCTCCATCCTCCAAAAATTGATTTAGGTTGCTCTGGGTGACCACCAACTGCCCTGTTTCAGGCGCTGACTCCAGGAGCTCCTTACTCTGATGCTATCTTGGCTCCACCTCCTTTTTCAATGTCTTTAAAGTATTTTACAGAGATGAGATGGAGATATCAAGAAGATATTGCTCAGACTTGTCTTGAACAAATGGGGAAATTAATGATCAGATAGCATTAGTGACTTCCATGCATAGAGGTGTCACTGGCACAGAAGGAAGTAGGGTCATGTGTGGCTCTTTCCCTCTAATGCCTTATCATAGGTCCACCACCAAACTTTCTTGAAACATCCCAAATGTTATCTTTATCCAATTCCCATGCCTTTTAATATTGTGCTCCAGACTGTTATAATTCTGGTTTTGTTCTAGAAGGTGTGAGAAGATAATCCACTCCCTAAGAGGATCTTGGACAATTTTAGGTGTGTTTTCAGGATTATCAGAGGTAATAGAAGCTGGGGTGGTGATGGATATTGCAGAAAGAAAGCAGCAAATTTGGTTGGAATCATAGAGTTGAATAATGTTAATTTTTAAAATTTATTTCTCTCCCCTTCCCCCCCAAACCCTCCAGCCCCCCCATTGTCTGCTCTCTGTGTCCATTTGCTGCATGTTCTTCTTTTGTCCACTTCTCTTGTTGTCAGTGGCATGGGAATCTGTGTTTCTTTCTGTTGCTTCATCCTGTGTGTCAGCTCTCTGTGTGTGGGTACCATTCCTGGGTAGTCTGAACTTCCTTTTGCACTGGGCGGCTCTCCTTATGGGGTTCATTCCTTGTGCATGGGGCTCCCCTATATGGGGACACCCCTACATGGCATGGCACTCCTTGCACACATCAGCACTGTGTGTGGGACAGCTCCACATGGGTCAAGGAGGCCCAGGTTTGAACCGCAGACCTCCCATGTGGTAGGCAGATGCCCTATCCACTGGGCCAAGTCCGCTTCCCTGAATAATGTTAAGGAACTTAGGTTGCAGGGTGTAGGCTTGGAGTTGTAATGTACCCCATCAAAACATATTTTGTGACCTAACATGCTATCTATCCTGAAAAATAACTCATGTGCACTAGAGATGAATGTGTATTCTGCTGTTGTTTTGTGCAGTGCCCTAAATATGTCTAGTAGGTCTAGTTGTTTAATATTATTGTTCAAGTATTCTATTTCCTTATTGTTTTTTTTCGTTTAGTTGTTCTAGCCATCATTAAAGTGATGCATTGAAGTCACCTAGTCTTAATGTTCAACTGTCAATTTCTCCCTTCAAATCTGTCATAGAATTTGGGGTTCAATAGCTAAGTGCATTTATATTTATATTTACTTCCTCTTGTTGAATTGACCCTTTTTCAGTATATAGTGAACGTCTTTCTTCTAATAATAGTTTTTTACTTTATGTCTCTTTATCTGCTATTAGTATTGGTATCCAATATCTCTTTGGGTTTCTATTTACATGGCATATTTTTTCCACCTTTTGACTTTCAATGTACTTATGTCTTTGAATTTAAGGTAAGTCTCTTGTAAAACTTGTATTGTTGGATCATGTTTTTTATCCATTCTGCCAGTGTCTGCCTATGATTAGAGAGTTTAATCCATTTACATTTAAAGGAACTACTGATAATGCAGGATTTTATCATTTTGCTTTTTGGTTTTGTAGGTCATACACCTTGTTTGTCCCTTAAATCTCTTTTAATGCTTGCTTTCAAATATATTGGGTTTTTTTCCCTTATTTTCTTATTTTATTGTTTCAAGTTCCTTCTCATTTCTTTCGGTATATATTTTCCAGCTATTTTCTTTTTGTTTTATATGGGGCTTAAATTTAATATCCTGAATCTGATCTATAATAATCAGGTTTTATTTGATACCAACTTAACTTCAAGAGCTTAAACATACACTATTCTTACATCCCTTTGTCCCCCACCTTTTTTTCACTTGATTCAAATTATACTTCTATACATTTTATGCCCAAAACAATAGATTTATCATTGCATTAAAGCATTTGCACTTCAGAATCTGTAAGAGATGTAAATTGGAGTTACATACAAATAATGCAATACAGTAGCCCTGGCATTTATAATTACTCATGTGGTTTTCATTACCAGTGGTCTTTATTTCTTTATGCTATTTTGATCCATCATCTAGTGTCCTTTTCATTCAGTCTGAAGAACTCCCATTGTCATTGATTATGGGGTTGGCCTAATGATAATGAACTTCTTCAGGTCTTTCTTATCTGGGATATCTTAGTCTCCCCTCATAAATAAGGTCATCAGATATGAAATTCTTGGCTAGCAATTGCTTTATTTTGGCAGTTAAAATATTGTCTCACTGCTTTCTTGCCTCTGTATTTTCTGATGAGAAATTGGCACATTTTTGGGACATGATGCATAGCTTTTCTCTTGCAGCTTTCAGAACTCTCTCCTTGTGCCTGGTATTTGACTGTTTTACTGCTTTGTGTCAGAGTATAGTTCTCTTCAATTTTATCTTGAATGCAGTTCATAGTATTTCTTGAGTGTATATTCATGTTTTCATTTATTTAGGGGAAATTTACTACCATTATTTCTTTGAATAGTTCTTCTGTCCCTTTATCTCTTTCTTATTCTTTAGATATTTCCATAATGTGCATATTAGTATGCCCAATTGTGTCCCACTAGTCTAATAGGTTCTGTCTCCCTTTTCCATTCTTTTGTCTTTCTAATCCTTAATCAGAATCATTTCAATTATCTTGCCATCAAATTCACTGATTATTTTTTTCTGCCAGCTTCAATCTTCTTTTGAAACCCTTTAGGGAATTTTTCATTTCTTTTTTGTGGTCTTCCAACACCAGTATTTATATTTGATTCTGCTTAAAATTGATACAAGATGGCAAGATAGGGAATGGCATGCTGCACTCCTCTTCCAGAAACTGAGAAAAGGTAGACAGGCTTACCTGGCAGAAGGGAAGCTGTAGGACTGCAGGGGCAATCAGAGAGGGCAGCTAGCAGGGCAGTCAGCAGGAGAAAAAGTCAGTCATGGGGATAGGACAGGAAAGGTAGTTCCTAGCTGACTCAGAGGGAGAGGGAAACTGGGGAAGTTATTTGGCTGGCAGACCAGCACTCACCTGGCTCCAGGATTGAGGAAAGCCATTACATAATCAGGTGTGTGTGCCAGTTCTTTGTAGGTTCTTGAAGTAGGAGGAAATGTGGGGTAATCAGATACGGGGACCAGCAACCAGCCAGCTCAGGGGGAGGGAGAGCAGTGTTGTAAATCAGTGTGCTGTTGGCACTCTTGAGGAAAGGGGAACCATGGAGTAACAAGGAGTGCTACTGACTCCCATCTAGCTCAGGGGAAGATGAATGTGTGTGTGTGTGGAGGGGGGTGATGTAGAAGAAGCAACATTTCTCAGTTCCTGGGAAAAGGAGAAAAGCAAGCCAGCCCTGAAATAGCTCCATGGAGAAGGAAAAGGAGGCTGATCAATTGGGATGGTACCGACCCATCCACCCCAAGAAAGAAAGAAATCAGGGCAGTGAGGGGTGGGCTGACAGGTACCCAACTGGACTGAGGGAAAGGTAAGCCAGGAGAGACAGCTGGTGAGCTGTCAAGTACAAAATCAGCATGAGGGAAAAGGTAGCTGAGAGAGGCAGCTGGCCAGCTGTCAATCTCCCAACTAGCCCAGTGCAGAAGGGAACCAGTGAGTGAACCAGTGGGTTATCAAACACCCAGCTGGCTCCCTGGGTGAGAAGGAGCTGCAGGGCAAGCAGTCTTGCTATGGGGAACTTAGACTGAAATTTTTTAAAGTTTTTTTTAAAGCAATTTTTTTCATAATCTGGGTAACTTACTTACAAAGGACAAGACATGGAGTAATTGATTGCTGAGCACTGGGAGCCTGAGACAGTTGCTAGTGGCCTGAGAGGATGCCCTTGTTTTTATGTCATTTTTTCATTCTTTTTTTTTTATAGTATTTACATATTTTCTTTCTTACATTTCTTCCCTCTTCCTTTTCTTTTCTTTCACTCCACATTTTCTCATTTGATCTTCCTCTACTTCTTCTCTTTTCATCTTACCAGTCTTTTCTTTTTTTTCTTTTCCTGCTTCTTTTTTTGCTTTTTAAATTTGTATTCCTTTTATCTTTTTTCTATTTTTCCTGGCTTTTTTATGGTTCCTTCTCCATCCTTTTAATTATTATTATTATTATTATTTTATTTCTTTCATTTTTTATGATCTTAATATTTTTAGTGGTACATGAACAACTACAACAATATAAAATAAGTGAAGCCAAGTGTCAAAAAGGACCCTTAACACAAAACAAAACAAAATAAAACCCTAGAATAGAAAGAGAAGCTAACCGACTGAATGAGACCATGAAGATAAACAGATGGCACCAGCAAAAAATGACAAGCAATGCTAAGAAACAGAAAGACATTGTCCAGTCTAATGAATGAACTAAAAAGCATGAACAATTAATGAAGAATACAAACAAATACCATGAATCACCTTAATGTTGTGAAGGAAGACAAAGGATATTATGAAGACATTGGGGAAACATGAAGAAGAAATCATAAATATGCATAAAAATATAATAGATATAGTAATGATGAAAGGCAAAATGCAAGAAATAAAAAACACACTGGAAGCAGATAACAGCATATTTGAACAGAGAGAAAAGAATTAGTGACATTGAAGATAGGATTTCTGAAATTGCACAGATAGTAGAGTAGATAGATTTTTTAAAGTGGAAAAAATTCTGCAAGAACTCAGGAAATTGAATGACAACATGAAATAAACAAACATATACATTTGAGACATCCCAGAGGGAGAGGAGAAGGGAAAGGGGGTAGAAGGAGTGTTTGAGAAAATAATGCCTGAAAATTTCCCAAATCTCATGAGGCACATAGATGGATATGTCCCAGAAGTGCAGCACTCTCCAAACAGGGTAAATCCTAGATGGTTTACCCTAAAGACACATACTTATCAAATTGTCAAATGATCAAGACAAAGAGAGAATTCTGAAAGCAGCAAGAGAAAAGGTAGCCATCACATATAAGGGAAGCTCAGTAAGATTAACTACTGATTTCTCATCTGAAACCAAGGAGATGAGAAGGCAGTGCTATGATATAGTTAAGGTGCTAAAGGGAAAAAAACCTGACAGCCAACAATTCTGTGTCTAGCAAAACTGGCATTTAAAAATGAGGGCGAGTTCAAAATATTCACAGATAGGCAGATATTGAGAGAATTTGTCAGCAAGAGATCTACTCTTCAAGAAACACTAAAGGTAGTTCTGCAGGTTGAAAGGAAGAAAACAGGAATGAGAGGGCTGGAGGGAGTGTAGAAAGAAAGGTTATTAATAAGAGTAACTAAAAGGATAAAAAGAGAAATAAAAATAAAATATGACATATATTTTGGCCTACAAGGAAAAAAATGGCTAAAGTCCATACATGCTTGACAATAATAACATTGAATGTTAATAAATTTAACTCTCCAATCAAAAGAAACATTAGCAGAATGGATAAGGAAATATGACCCATCTCTGTGTTGTCTACAAGAAACTCATCTTAGACCCATGGACACCACAAGGTTGCAGGTGAAAGTTTGGAAAATGATTTTACACATAAACAATAACAAAAAAAGTAGCTATACTAATATCTACTTTAGATATTAGTAGCTATACTAATATCAGTTAATGTAGACTTTAAATGTAAAACTTTTGTGAGAGTTAAAGAAGGACAATACATATTAATAAAAGGGTTAATGTATTAAGAATAAAGAGCAATCATAAATATTTGTGCACTTATCCAGGGTTCCTCAAAAGACATGATGCAAATGCTGACAAAACTAAAGGGGTTCAGTACAATCGTAGTGGAGATTTTAATACACCACTGTCATATCATCAGAGAGTTAATAAAGAAATAGATATCTTGGATAATATGTTAGAGAACTAGATCTAATAGACATTTGCAGAATATTACACCCAAATATAGGAGGATATACTTCTTATTGAGTGCACATTGATCATTCACATGTTAGGTCACAGAAGTCTCAGCAAATTTAGAAAGATTGAAATTATAAAAAGCAAATTCTCTAATCACAATAGAATGAAGTTAGAAATTAATAAGGGGCAGAGGACCAGAGTAGATTCAAATATATTGGAGTTAAACAATGTGTTCTTAAAGAGTCAGTGGGTTGAAGATGAAATTGTAAAAGTAATCAGTAATTACCTCAAAATAAATGAAAATGAGAACATAACATATCAAAACTTATAGGATACAACTAAAGCTGGGCTGAGAGGGAAATTATAACCTGAAATGCCTATATTAAAAAAGCAGAAAGAGCTAAACTCAAAGACCTAATGGTGCACCTTGAGGAAGTAGAAAAAGAAAAATAAACTAATCCCAAAACAAACAGGAAGAAGGTAATAAGGAATAGAGCAGAAATAAATGAAGTAATAATTTTTAAAAACACTAGAAAATTTCAACAAAACCAAAAGCAGTTTCTTTGAGAAGATTAAGCAAATTGACAAACCCTTAGGTAGCCTAACAAATAAAAAAGAGAAGATGCAAAAAATAAAATAAAAAACAAGAGAGTGGATCTCATCACTTTTGATTCCATAATAATAAAGAGTATCATAAGAAGATACTTTAAAAAGTTTTTGCTAACAAGATGGACAACTTAAATGAAATGAATAAATTCCTAGAAATACAAGCAAACTTAATTGATGAAAAAATGAATAGAAGAATGCATCAGACTAGTCACAAGTAGTGAGATTGAATTAGTCACCAAAAACCTCCCAACCAAGAAAAATCTTGGGCCAGATGGCTTTGTGGGTGAACCAATCATTCCAGGAAGAACTAGCTAACCTTCTAAAACTCTTCCAAAAAATTGAAGTGGAGGCAATATTTACCTAATTCATGCAATGATTCCAACATCACCCCAATAACAAAAGCATGTAAAGATGCCACAAGAAAATAAAACTACAGATCAATCTCTCTAAGTAACTTACATAAGTCCTCAACAAAATACTTGCTAATCATATCCCAAAATACATCAAATAAATTATACAGGATAAAATGGATTTTATCCCAGGTATTCATGGATGGTTCAACAAAAGAAAATAAAACAGGGTAATACACCTAATTAACAGATTTTTAAAAATCACATGACTACCTCTATTGGTGCAGAAAAAGCATTTGACAAGATAGAGCTTTTTTTGCCTGATCCACTTTGAAAAATGGAAATAGAAGGAATATTCAGCACAATTGAGGGTGCAACAGTTTGATTTTATTTATGAATTCCAAAAAGAATTATAGATTATGTTTGTAAACTGGTCAGTTCCTCTGGCATGATAACCCTTTGATTGTATTAGATTCAGTAGAGATATCTAATTAATTATGTTAAGATTAGGGCTCTGATCCGACCAATTCCTTAGAGTGCAACTCAGCTTTGACTCCCAGCTCCCTTGGGGACAAAACAGATGTTCATATGGAAGTAAATACATGGAGAAGGAGAACACAGAAGCAAATATGCAGGGAAAGTGCTCTGTAGACACAGCCCTAGGTAGAGAGATGAGCCTACAGATGACCTTGTGGCAGCTGAGTCCAGAAAATAATGAGTCCCAGGGAGAGAGACGAGCCTTATGCCAGCCTACAGTTGAAATCAGAAGAAGCATGGACCATGGAGCCTTTAGAGGAGGGAAGAAGGCTGAACACTCTCTGAGATCACCCACCATCTTGTGTTAACATGTGGCAACAGACTCTGGGTAAGAAAGTACCTCTTATAGTACCTTGAGTTGTACTCTTTAAGGCCTGGTAACTGTAATCTTCTACCCCAAATAAATACCCTTTATAAAAGCAAACAGAGTTCTGGTACTTTGCAATAGCATCCCTTTTGACTGACTAATACAAAGGGTATATATGAAAAACTTCACAGTCAATGTCATACTCAATTCTGAAAGACATTCCCTCCATGGCTTTCATGATCTGGAACAAAAAAGGTTGCTGTCAGCACTTATTTTTAAAAAATTGTATTAGAAGCACTTGTTCAAGAATTTGGCAAGAAAAGGAATCGGATTGGAAAAGAAGTAAAACTTTCACTATTTGCTCATGACATGATACTATACATAGAAAGCCCCAAAAATCTACAACAAGGCTTCTAGAGCTGATAAATAAGTTCAGTAAAATGGTAGGATATATGATCAGCATGAAAAAAAAAGAGTAGCATTTCTGTACAGTAATAATGAGCAAGCTGAGGAGGAAATAAAAAAATGATTCCTTTTACAATAGTGACTAAAATAAGTAAAATAACAAGGAATACATTTAACTAAGATGTAAAGGATTTGTAAATAGAAAACTACACAATATTAAAGGAAATCAAAGACCTAAATAAATGGAAGAATATTTTATGTCCACAGATTGGAATACTAAATACCATTATGATATAAATCCTACCAAAATTGATTTACAGATTCAATGCAATACCAATAAAAGTTACAACAGCATTTTTTATTGAACTGGAAAAGCCAAGTATGAAATTTATTTTGGAAAGTTAAGGGGTGCTGAAAAGGCAAAAACATCTTGAAAAATAAAAAAAAAAAACAAAATTGGAGGAATCATATTACCTGACTTGAAAGCTATAATAGTCAAAACTGTATGATATTGGAACAAGGATAGATATACTGACCAATGGAACAGAACTGAGAGTTCTGATATAGATCCTCACATACACAGTTAACTGATATTCAACAAGGCCACCAAACCCACACAACTGGAAGAGAATATTTTCTTTAACAAATGATTCTGGGAGAACTGGATATCCATATCCAAGGGAATATGAGAGGGTCACCATCTCACTCCCTATACAAAACTTAACTCAAAATGGATCAAAAATCTATATAACAGAGCCATGATCAAAAAAGCTTCTAGTAGATAATGTAGGAAAGTATCTACAAGATCTTAAAATAGGAAATGATTTCATAAATTTTACACCCATGAAATGGAAGAAAAAATAGATAAATGGGAACTACTTAAATTTAAAATCTTTTGGGCTTCAAAGGAGTTTGTCAAGAAAGTGAAAAGGCAGCCTACTCAATGGGAGAAAATATTTTGAAGCTACTTATTTGATAAAAGTCTAAGATCCAGCTTATATAAAAAATTCTTAGATCTTGAAAATAAAAAGAGAAACAAGTCATTTAAAAAATGGGCAAGAGATAAGAATAGACCATTTTCCAAAGTGGAAATAAAAGTGAAGAAGCTAAAAAGCTCATGTAAAGATGCTCAACATTACTAGCTATTAGTGAAATGCAAATCAAAACTAGAGTGGATCTCCATGGTCCAGGATGTCACGACTGGCCCCCTTTTTGGGCCCACCTACCACCATCTTCTTTATCCTTTTAGTGGGACCATGTATCCTCAAAACCCTAATTAAGTTTATTTCTTATAAAATCAATGCCTTGTTAGTCATATAGGAATTTCATCCAGTTCCAACCATGGTGTTGGACCTATCTTTCCTCAACCTCGATAGGATAGCCAGAAAAACTTATGTCCTGTCAGGCAGGAATTACTGCCCTAACCAGCAGGGATTAATTACAGAAGAATGACCATCACTGCTTAGCAACACCTTAAGAATAAGGGAGTGAACATTTTAGCCAGGGAAATGAGTAAAAGACAAGCCACAACATGGCTGACAGACTACATGGCTGTGAGACCCTGCTGAGACATTGATCTTTTTTTTTTTTATTTTTTTTTATTTTTTTTTTATTTTTTATTGACTTTGTAATAATATTACATTAAAAATATATATGTGAGGTCCCATTCAACCCCACCCCCCCACCCCCCCCTCTCCCCCCCCCAACAACACTCGTTCCCATCATCATGACACATCCATTGGATTTGGTAAGTACATCTTTGGGCACCTCTGCACCTCATATACATTGGTTCACATCATGGCCCATACTCTCCTCTATTCCATCATGTAGGCCCTGTGAGGATTTACAATGTCCGGTGATTACCTCTGAAGCACCATCCAGGGCAGCTCCATGTCCCGAAGATGCCTCCACCTCTCATCTCTTCCTGCCTTTCCCCATACCCTTTGTCCATTGATCTTAACATTGATGCCCCAGTTTCTTTTTCCAGGACCTCCCCTTGGCCTCAGATATTCCAAATAGTCCTCGCCATTGGCCCCCACCATTGGTGGGACAGCCAGTAGCAGCTGGGGCCCCTCTCCATACCATTAGCAAAGGGGAGGAATAATTAATAGTTTAAAAGGTAACCACACAAGGCAGAGCTCACTCTCTCTGCCTAGGGGAGCCTGCATCACATCTTGATGTGTATTTCCATCCTTCTCTCCCATTTCTCGGCAAGCTCTCTTCTCTCTCCACATTTCCCAATAAATTCTTTTTACTGTCCTAATTTAAAAAAATACATTAGAATATCATCTTACACCTATTAGACTGGCTACTATTAAAAAAGAAAAAAAAGAAAAGAAAACTACAAGTGTTAGAGAGGATGTGGAGGAATAGGAATACTCATCCATTCCTGATGGGAATTTAGGATGGTGCAGCCACTGTGCAAACTGTGGAGAACAGTTTGGTATTTCCTCAGGAAGCTAACTATAGATTTATTATATGAGCTAGCAATCCCATTACTAGGAATATACCAATAAGAACTTAAAGCAGGGCCATGAACAGATATATGCACCCCAATGTTCAAGCGGCATTATTCACTATTAGCAAGAGTTGGAAGCAACCTAAGTGTCCATCAATGGAAGAAGGAGTACACAAAATGTGGTATGTACATAGGATAGAATATTACTCATTTGTAAAAGGAATGAAGTATGACACACATGACAACATGGATTAACCTAGAAGACCTTGTGTTGTATGAACTAAGCCAGTGACTTATGACATGATCTAACTATATGAACAAAGGGTATTTTGCAGACTTACAGAGATTAGGTCTGGAAGATAAGTTACTAGGAAATAGAGAAAGAGTAGAAAATGGGGACCCAATGCTCAATCAGGTCAGAGTCTATGATAAGCTAGATGGGGGTCATTTGGCAGTGGATGGGGTGATGGTGGTACAGAGATATGAGGGGTCTATGTAGTGCTGTCATGTGAAGGTGGGTGTGGTTAAGGGATGGGTTGGGCAATCCATCAAACTGGGGAGAGGGCTGGAGGAAGGAGCAGGTGAACTCTCAGCAGGTATAGATCTGTGTTTGAGAATAAATTGTGGGGGTGTTCTTTTGATAAACATGGCAGGGGAAGTTCACTTGTTCATGGGTGCTGGTGATGGGGGATATGTGGGAAAGGGTGTACCCATGGCATCCTTCTATTGACTATGAATGTGTTCGTCTTGTCACAGGAAGTTATCTCAGTTAGTCAAGACCTATACATTAAACAATAAAATATTAAATTTCCATCATGAGGAGTTCTGCTATATTCTCATATAAAGGGGCAACAATCTATTTAGTGCATAGGTTGTGCCTCATAAAAGAAAATAAATAAATCTGCCATGTTTAGCAGTTTGGCATTGCTTATGAATTCCAAAACAAGATATTGGATTATGTTTGTAAACTTGTCTGTTCCTCTGGAGCTGTTTAAATTATTATTAGGGTTTTGATTGGGCCATATCAGTAGGACATTGAGTCCGCCCCCTTGGTAGGTGGGGGCTCACAGAGAAAACCACACTGCAGGGAAGAGAGATGGAGTTTAAATCTGGAGCCCCCAGGAAGTAAATACACAGAGAAGCAGATATGTGAGGAAAGAGAGAAGGCCCCATTAAACATGGCAGAGGCCCCGGTAAGGGAGATAAGCCACTAGAATGGTAATATACATTTGGCCTTATGGAGAGAGAACAGCTGACCCCTGAGAGAAATGAGCCTTATTCCAGCCTACACCTGACATTGGAAGAAGCTGGGACCAAGGAGTCTTAGAGGGAGAGGAAGCCTGAACCCTTGCAGACATTGACAGCCATGTTGCTCCAACATGTTGCAACAGACTTTGGTAAGGGAAGTAACTTATGCTTTATGGCCTAGTAACTGTAAGCTTCTACCCCAAATAAATAACCTTTATAAAAACCAACAGATTTCTGGTATTTTGCATCAGCACCCCTTTGGCTGACTAATATACCATGACAAAACTTCAAATAGCAGTTATCCTTAGGGTTCTAGAGCCATCTGGAAACTATAGGTAAGGCACAACACTCTACAGGGTTGGCACAACACTGTAGGGTTGTGCACCTTACCTTGGAGTCTATATTAAAAACAACCTATTTCCTTTGTTGTAATAGAGTTAGACTCATTCATAATACCCTACGTATGAATCTTTTACCCCTTTTATTTGAGCCTACAATTAGCACCATACTAATTAAATATTTGTCTCAGAGACTTAAATCTTTCGTCTATGCACATGCTGGTTAAGCCCTAAATCCCAGCAAAGCTGCAGCCAACACCTACTCACCAGTTCATTGGACTCTCCCAGAACAACTAACAAAGTGCTGATGATGGACAGACACCACCCCCAAAAACAAAGGGTATCTACAACTGCAAGCAAAATGGTTCCTTCCATAGGCCCCATACTATCTAAGACCCCTCTCAATCTGAAGCAAGACATGCATCACCATCTCCAAACCCTCAAAGTTTGAGTGAACAAACATAACAAGTGAATGCAACAGTGGACAAAGTAAACATTAATGTTGTAGTAATGGAAGGCCATAATACTGATATACAGAGAGTGGTTACCAGAGGTTCTGAGAGCAGGGGGATGGGAAGGTATTATTAGGTGAAACATAGGGCATTTTTAGGGCATTAGAATTAAGTGTAAATCAAAATGTAAATGATAGACCTTGGTTAATAGCAATGCTTCAATATTTATTCATCAATTGTAACAAATGTACCTTACTATTGTAAGATGTTATTAATAGGGGAAGAGGTGGGGGATGTATAGGAATTCCTTATCCTTTCAGTGTAACTTTTCCATAGTGAGAAAATCTCTTTGAAAATAAATTTTATTATATGGAAAAATATATCTTATCAAGATTCCCATATAGTTTATTCATCATTTTCCTGATATGCTTTAGTTCATTTTGCTATTTCCTTTATTTCCTTGAATATATTAAAGAATTTTTAAAGTCTTTGTCCAATTTATCCTAATCTGCTCTACTTAATGATAGTTTTTTATTTTTATCTTTTTCCTTTGGATGGGCCATCATTTTCCATTTGTCTGTTTATCTTATAATCTTTTGTTTTGCACACTGCAACTTTTAGCATTTTAGTATCTTTATTCTGAGATTTAGTCCCTGAGTTGTCTGTCCATAGCTTTCATTCAACTAGTGATATCACAGAGATTTCCTTGACTGCTAGGAACTAACAGAAACAAGTAAACCAAGCTGTAAATAAACACATTTCACAGTGTTTGCAGATTGGTTCTATATGGACTGATATCACTCTTTCAGAGTTTAGCCCTCCTCTGAGCCCAAGGTAAAAGTATAGTGCAGAGTTCTCTCCCTCTTTTCTGTGCCTGCATCTTGTTCTTGCTCTACCCCTTTGTATAATAGGAATTCAATACCCTCTCTCCACCCTATGAAATAGAATTTGTCCTTCTTCTGGGTGCTTTATTGTATGGCTTAAAGTAGGTAATCCTTTCTTGCAGGCTGCTTTGACTTAGTTCTTTCTTAACACTGCTTTAGTGGTCCACAAACTGCTTCTGCCTGTAGTCTAAATTCTGCAAGGGCAAGCCAGATATGAATTTCCTGACTCAATATTTCAGACTTAAATCCAATGGATTTGCATAGACATACAGGCACTCCTGTACACGGATAAGTAAAGGTTATTCTCCTCTCTCTGGAACAGGACCAGCCAGGGACCCACAAAGGGAGTGATGGCAATTCCACACCATGCAAGGGAGGAGAAACGGTAGCGGCAAGCATGAGCTTTTCCTACTTTTTTTTTTTTTAAGATTTATTTATTTTATTTATTCCCTCCTTTGCGGCTTGTTCCTTTTTCTTTTGCTGCCTCTTCTGTGTCCATTCGCTGCATTTTTTTTCTGTATCTGCTTGTTTCCCTTTTGTTGCGTCATCTTGCTGTGCCAGCTCTCCGTGGCGCCTGGGCCAGCTTTGCCTCCACAAGGAGGCCCTGGGACATGAACCCAGAGCCTCCTATATGGTAGATGGGACCCCAACTAATTAAGCCACAGCCACTTCACTTCCTACTGTTTTTAATGGTTTATTTTCTTGATTAGGTATTTGCCCAGTTACTGCAAGTCTTTAGCTGTTTCTCCATATTCTAAGAAAGTTTACTCTACAAATCTTTAATATTTGTTGAAAGATTATATGGATAATTGTACCCTGGGGCATTTTTTGCTGACATCTTTGCTGACCAGCCTACCACTCTTATTTTTAATCCTTACTGTAATTAATATTTTAACATGCATAATCCCATTGTATCATTTTAACAGTGATAGTGAATATATTATATCTACTTTATCCTTGTTAAATGGCAGTAAACAATTCAAGATAATTTTCCTAAATTGAACCATTTCTATTGAATAAACTTGTACTGGAATGTAGCTGTTTTATACCTGGCCAAAATAGTATGCAAAATCAGAAATTATTTTTTACATAATGAATCAGTATGAACTTGAATTAACAGAATAGCTTCTATTTTGATTATATATCCCTTGTCCTGAAGGTGATCCAATATTCCTTCCCAATGTCTTATTGATTTATAGGAAATATTTGACTAAAATCTATTTCTTTGGAATAAAAAACATGAAAAGCTGGATCTTAAATAAAAGTTTACTGCAAAACATGCAATTATCATGCATTTGGATAGAGATATGTTTGCAAGCTTCACTTAGCATATTATCCTTAGAATAATTTTAAAGCAAATGTAAGAGCTAAATACAAGTTTACCATGTTTAAAATCCCTTAAGGATATTTCTGGGATGATGATGATGATGATGATGACGATGATGACAATTTCTGTTTAATTTCTGGACTACTGTCAAATTATGCTGTATTTCCTCCTCCCAAACAGCATAGAAATATGAAATCCAGAGTAGTTACGCCTATGGCAATAGTAAATAGGTAATTTGGATCAACTTTCTTTCAGAGAAAAATAAAATATTTATGAATGCAGCTACCAAGTCATTGAAAAAATATTCTCATAGGATTAGAAAAAGGGGAAAACTGAGATAAGTGAGCCCAGCATTTCATACTTCCTTTCCTCCAGAGAATTTGAAGATTATAGAAGACACAACTGGGAAACTGAGCAAAACGTTCAATTGATTCATAGGAAAGGGGCATTGAAGATTGAATTTCAGGGTCATCCAGGTAAATAGGTATATAGCAGACTGTCAAGGTTTTGGGTTGGGACACTAAAATGATTGTATTAGTATCCTAGTTGCTAAAACTAATACCATACAGTAGGTTGGCTTAACAATAGGAATTTATTAGCGCATGGTTTCAGAGGCTAGAAGGCTTGCATCCTTCAGAGGTCAGTATCTTATGGCTGATCAGAAATCTTTAGGGTTCCTTGACTATTTTGTCACATGGCAATGCACGTGGTTGTATCTTCTTTTTCTTCAAGGCTCCATTGACTTGTAGTTTCTGACTACTGCCAGTGGTTTCTCTCTCTGTGGCCTTCTCTGTAAGGTCTCCAGTAATAAGAGTAAGTCCCATCCTCATTCAGTTGGCCACACCTTAAATGAGTGTCACAAAGTCTTTTTTTTTTCAAATTCTACTCAATTTATTCATTTTTTAAAATATTACATTAAAAAAATATGAGGTCCCCATTCACCCCCACCGCCCCCACCCCACCACTCCTCCCACAGTAACACTTATTTACAATGGATTCACACATACAAGAATGGATTATGTCTAAGAACATCTTTATCTGGGATATATAGCCCCAAGATGATACACATACGAATTCATCTCATATATAAAATCCGTGTAAAAAAAAAATTAGGCAGTAGTTTGGGTCAATATTTATTTTTATAGTAGTGTTCTTTTGGAAATAGTGCATAGATATACATGATAAAATTTGACACTAATTTTAATTAAATATCTTTTGTAAATGGAAGTACCTTGTTATTTTTCTAACCAAATCTATTGCTATCTGAAACAAAGATCCAGCATCATATTTAAGATGAAAATCTAGACACTTTCCCATTAAAGTAAGGAATAAGAAAAAGGTAATTTCTAGTAATACTTTTATGTAGCATATGACTTTAGACAAGATATATAAATTAGATTCTTACTAAATATATAGAAGTAGACACACACGATTATTATTTTCACATATTAATTGTCATATTGTTATGTTATACTATATGCTAAATATATACAACATGAAAAGTATTATATGTCATCTGCATTATAAATTATATGTAATTTATTTTTAGATAATTTGGTTAGGCATCCAAATGATCAACTGAAAGGCAAATTCTTAAAAAAAGGAAGTCAGTAGGGTTTAATATATAGATATAAGTAGCTTTCATTTTATAGAAACAAACCAATTAGAAATACAGTGGAAAAATTACAAGTAAAATAATAACCAAATGATAAGTTACTAAACATTAGCATAACATAGAATGAGCAATTCTTCTGTAAAAAAGGGGAAAACCTTTAAAAATCTCCTGAATGATGTAGGTGATTATTAAAATGCAATACATACTTTTCTTCTATAAGGAAAGGAGGGACTTATAAAGATGTCACTTCTCCCCTAAATTTAATTATAAATTTAGTGTGAACCCAATAAAATATCATTTTTGTTTGTTGGAAGGGGCATGGGGCAATAGTGATGGACTTGGGATGTCTATAAGTAAAAATCAACAATGATTTTAACCACCAATACAGTTCTGGTGGGTTAAATTTTTGAGGGCCAGACCCTCTAGCCACAGCAAATCTATTCAGGGAAGAGTAGTCTCACAAAGTTATTCTTCACAGTGCTGCTGAAAGGTATGTCCTCTGGATATTCCTGGGTTGGATGAGCATGTCTTACATCATAAATCCATTCTAACTTTCCAGTTTCTCTAAACCATTGGATTTCCTCTTCTACATTATATCAGGGCAGTTCTGACATTTTGAACTCAAGTAATGTAGGCCGCCTTTTGGTCCATGCTTCAGCCACCCAACCAAGTAAATTGTTAGTGCCTTTTCTAAACCCTTGAATTACAACATTGAATCTAGAGTCTCTGCTTAGTGGGCCCATATCAATAAATTCAGCCTGATCCAACTTTATATTCCTTCTACCATTGCTCCACACCCTTATTATCCATTCCCATACATATTCCCCTGATTTATGTCTGTATAAATTAGAAAACTCATGCAATTATTTTGGAGTATAGCACATCTTCACATGGGTCACACTTTGTACTTCACCTTTTGGGGCCTGTTGGGACATCAGTCTAGTTATAGTTCTGGAAGAAAAGAGGCATGATAGAGGTGGGTCATAAGAAGAATTAGAGTTGTCTTGCAAACCAACTGCCTCAGGGCATTCCATTGCACTTTCATCTGGTGAAAAAGCACTAATCTCTTCTGACAGAGGATGAGGGTTTTTTCCTCAAGGGAGATAGTTACAGGTTTATCAGGCACAGCTGGGGAAGTAGGATAGCAGATTCCTCAGGGAAGACTAGAGTTCTGGAAACTGTTTCCTCAGGGCAAACAATTACAGGTTTATCTGGACAAGACTGGGCAACATTTAGGGCTTCAATGTCCCCAGGGTCATCATTATCAAACCATATGTCCCCACTCCAATTTTCAGGACCCTGTTCTTTTCTAGTCAATGCCCTCACTTTAACAGCAGCCACCCTACAAAATTGGGAATCTTTTGTGTTATAATTCAGCCAGTTGTGCAATGAGACTCTGGGCCTGGTTTTCATAAATTTCATGTCAGCAGCTCCAAGAAATAAGATTGTCTTTCAGGACAAACATAGAAACTTTCATATTCTTCATGCAGCACTTAAATTTGTGAATTTGAAGCCTTGAGCACAACCCTCTTTCATAACTATAGCCAATGTTTTTAGAAACAACCATCCAACAACATTACACCTTTTAATGTCACAAAACTCTGTTAAGGTGTCAAAAACACTCACCTAGAGCCTTGCCTCTTATAAGAATCTGAATAGCTGTATCTAGTGGTTATATTTTGTATATCTCTATTGCCAAGTCATGCCATGGACAATCAGAGCCATTTTGAGTATTGGAAATTGAGGCATTAGTGCCTTTGAATCTAATCGTTTTAGAAAACCGATTCCCAAAACCCCAGAACCAATTCAGAAATCTCATCCTTAAAATTCTGTTCTTCATAAACCATCCTCTGGTGCTCTGGACCGGCGGGGGCGAGTCCAGGGACCTGTGGGAAGAAGCAGGGTGGGGCAGGAGTCGAGAGAAGAATGGAGACAAGACAGGATCCTGATCAAGTCTCGTTTATTGGGGGTAAAACACGGGGATATATAGTGAGGGAAGGGAACGTGTCTATAGGTGATAGGCTGGTCTTGTGGGTGGCAGACGTCCAAGGAGGGGATTGACCGACAGTTCGTGTCGGGTCTGCGGAGTTTCGCACCTTGCGCATGGGTACTGCTGTGGTCACCAGAGTTGTGGCGGGAAAAGGAGAACAAAGAAACAAAGGAAGAAGAATAAGAAAATGACAGGGCAGATTTGTGAACTCCGCCATGTTGTGAAATCCGCCATGTTGTGGAAGGCTGTAAATAGGTCTCACAGCGGATGGCTCCCCACCCTCTGGACTAACTCTGTATTAGTCAAGATACTCTAGAGAAACAAACCCAACAGGAGATATCTGTAAATATTATGAGATTTTAAAAGAATTTTTTCATGTGACTGTGGGAATGCAGACATACAAATTCTGTAGAGCAGGCTGCAATTTGGGAACTCTCATAAAGGTTTTTAATGAGTTCCCCAGGAGAATCTGGCTGGCTGAAGTAGATCTGGAGATTATCCTGACTGCTGAAATAATCACTTTTCCTTTTAAAGCCTTCAGCTGATTGGATGAGACAACTCTCATTGTTGAACGCAAACTCCTCATTTGACAGTAGATGTAATCAGCCATAGGTTCAGTGAACTTACTGATGACTTAAGTCTATGAAATCTCCTCACAGTAACCATCAGACCAGTGACCAAACAACTGGACATGATAAGCTGGCAAAGTTGACGCATGGATGTAACCATCACATAGAACAACATAAGTTGTGGTATATTCATTCATACAGTTATATGCAATATATCCTTGAAAAATAAAAGATCTATAGCTAAATGCAACAACCTGGAGGAATCTCACTTACATGATGTAAAGTGAAATTTATCAGGAACAAAATGCTAAAGTGCATATTTCCATTTACACTAAGTTCAAAATCTGGCAAAATTAATCTCCAGGATTTAGGTGCACATATGTAAGTGGAATAAACTGAAAAAAGAATGAAAACATAATCAAGACAAATTAGATTAGTGGTTAAGTTTAGTAGAGAGTGAGTTTTCCTAAAAGAAATGATTGGTAGCTTCTCAAGTACTGGCAGTGGTTTATATCTTTATTAGAGTGGATGATTTACTGTTTACTATTTACATTTATTTTATACACTTTTCTTTATGTATGCTGTATTTCACAACAAAAAGATTGTATTAAGGACCAAAATTCCATATATATATATATATATTTTAAAAGATTTATTTATTTATTTAATCCCCCGCCCCCCCCGCCCCAGGTTGTCTGTTCTCTGTGTCTATTTGCTGCGTCTTGTTTCTTTGTCCGCTTCTGTTGTCCTCAGCGGCATGGGAAGTGTGGGCAGTGCCATTCCTGGGCAAGCTGCACTTTCTTTCGCGCTGGGCGGCTCTCCTTACGGGGCGCACTCCTTGCGTGTGGGGCTCCCCTACATGGGGGACACCCCTGTGTGGCATGGCACTCCTTGCGCACATCAGCACTGCGCATGGGCCAGCTCCACACAGGTCAAGGAGGCCCGGGGTTTGAACCGCGGACCTCCCATGTGGTAGACGGATGCCCTAACCACTGGGCCAAGTCCGTTTCCCTCCATATATATTTTACAATTCATCTTCATTAAGCATGTTATTAAATCCACTTAACTCTCTTTTACATTTTACTTTCCAAATATTTACTTGCTGAGGCAAATTTCATTGTTGTAAAGAACTCATTCAACATCCTTTATTTAACAAATATTTTTGTGGTTTTACACTATCTGCCACGTACTGCTATAAGTAATCAAGATTCACATGTGAAAAAGACAGACTCTCTCAGCTTGTGGAGTTAATTAATATTCAGCTACACCCAACTTTCAACACACTTAGTCATTAAAATTTGTTTAATGGTATGTTACATTGCTCATGGAGAGCATTGATTTTTTTACTGTATTAACATTTTATTGATAAACATAATAAAATGATTTCTATTGTCCAGTTCATCATTATTTACCCAGATTCAACATTCTATGAACCAAAAATTATTACTATTATCTATTTATTAATTTTATCACTCTTATATCTGATGATTGAAGAAGTCCACTCCCCCAACAAAGAATGTGAAGGATCCATTATCTATTTTTCTCATCAAAGGTTTATTCTCTCTGTAATGAGAGAGATCTGTGTATAACAAAATTATCATCTTTTGTATATGTAACTTTTTTTTGAAGTTTGTTTACAAAACATCTGTGAATGGCATATAGATTAGGACAGGATGAAAGACAGTAAGAAATAAAATTGCCTATAAAGTATATTTTAAGTGGTTTAATATTAATACCATTTTGACCTTTTTTCCTTTATCTTTGCAAAGCAATATGGATTGGTGAGATGAACATTTTCTGTTACATGTGAATGGAGTATAGTTTATGACAATTTAGAGTATTATTTGCTTCTCCTTTGAAAAATAATTCCCAAATTTGAATACTCATTGATCTCTAATATTGAGAATGAAATTTTTATCACTATATACTAATTATAACTTTGAAATAAAAATATTTTGATGTATATATCCATTATAAAGAATCACGTGTATGAACAGACTTAATCAGCTGCTAAAAATTCTCCACTGTGCTTTTTAAAAGTAGCCATCAGAGGAATAGTAGTTTGGTTGCTAACTGAATTCACAATCTGTTTGTTACTCAAACTGTTTTGTTGTTCATTTCTGATTAGCAATAAAACTCATGGTATAAAAACAAACAAAACAGCAAAGGATTTTTAAATGCAGATGGCTTAAGTACTCATATTTGATGTGGTTTCTTCTAACATTTCTAGTGAAATATGGTCTGGGATACGGGAGCAATTTTATTGTTGCTAAAAATTATGTCTGCCTACCTAAAACTTAAAGAAATTTCCACTTAAAATAATTCTGATCTTAGCATTAAATGTACAGCCATGTTGGTTCTCATCGCCCATTCACTCACCCTGAATAGAAGTGGTTTACAGGGAGACACACACTAACATTCGCTTATTTGGAGAAATGAGGTCTAAAGGAAACAAAGCCTGTACTATGAATTCACATGGGTCTGTGCTTTGGGATACTTCCTGCTCAATGGGCATGTGGCCCAATCATGACCAGAAAGACTTGAGCTGAAGTATGCTGAGAATATCTAGGAAAGCTTTGTTTATGCTCTAAGAAAAAAATACAAGGCATCCAATAATCCTTTCTCTGCTCCCAGATATTGTTATATAAGGAAATAAAATGGAAAACAAATATAAAGCCACAAAGAGGGCATAGACTTCAAATGAAAGCTTGTCAATGGCAGGAGAGCACTGTATCAACCCTGGGCTTGTGCAATTATCTTTCTCTTTAAACTTATACGTTCTATATTATAAATATTCATTGCATTCTCTTTACTGTGACTTTTATGTGTCAATTTGTTAATCTGGCATACTAATTTTATTTTTGCTTTGAGAAAGAAGTGAAGGTATATTCATTTAATATTTTATTCAACTCTTTTTATTTTATATTTGAATTTTTGTTATTTGCCAAGAACTCTGTTGGAATAAAGAAAACAGGTGAACATAAAAAAAGATGCAAATTTCAGTTAGTGACACAATCTAGGTAATAAAATAAAATACATTTTGTATGCAAGGCACAAAACTTCAAATTATTCAATTGCATAATACTATCACTTAAGATAGCCTATTTCATATCAAACAATTATGATAATAGGGAAATACTTATGCTTCCAATATATGTTTATTTCCTCCCTTCTCTTTTAATCAGGTCAAAATTATTGCAAAATATATCAAGAACTGAACTGGAATCAAATTGAGCAAATAGATGAAGGGAGGAGCAGGTTTAAATTTTGAGTTAAAATAGTCAATAGGGGAAGAGCAAAAATCAATTGAAAAATTTGAAAATTAACTTCTTTATCCTTATTTTTCCCACTGTTTTCTCTCTGCCATTTATTTAAAACTATCTTCTTGGAGGTGGGCTTGGCCCAGTGGTTAGGGCGTCCGTCTACCACTTGGAGGTCTGAGGTTCAAACCCCAGGCCTCCTTGACCCGTGTGGAGCTGGCCCATGCGCAGTGCTGATGCGCGCAAGGAGTGCCCTGCCACGCAGGGGTGTCCCCCGCATAGGGGAACCCCATGCGCAAGGAATGTGCCCCGTAAGGAGAACCACCCAGCGTGAAAGAAAGTGCAGCCTGCCCAGGAATGGTGCTGCACACATGGAGAGCTGACACAACAAGATGGCGCAACAAAAAGAAACACAGATTCCTCTGCCGCTGACAACAACAGAAGTGGACAAAAACAAGAACATACAGCAAATGAACACAGAGAATGGGGGGAGGGGAGAGAAATAAATTAAAAACAAACAAAAACAAAAACTATCTTCCACAGTTCCAATCAAACTTGATTATGAGATCATGCTTAAATAATAAGCTTGTCTGGTGAAAATGTGAGTGTGAAAACAAGTCATAACATATTAATATTTCAATATTTACTTTGTAAATTAATCAATACTCTTTCTTCTGTTAGGTTTAAAGTTAAATTTAAATAATAAATTTTAAAGTATCCTTATATTTCCTAAAAATTCAGTGATCACAGTAATGTATTGCTTGTCCTTGCTATAAATCCAGTGTTAAAAATACAGTGGAGGTTTGAAAAAGTTGCACAGATTTTAAAATCACTCTCTATATAGATATTTGCATATGTTTTGATGAGAAATAAAGAACAGTATTGTAAAGGCCACCAAACCAAAAATCAGAACATCTGAGTTCTGTCACTGATTTACTGAACATGAGATTTTTAGCATGTTTCTTAATCTTACTATGATGCAGTTCATAATAAAATATTTACTTTGATATGTTACAGGACGTTAAAAAATGCAGCTTAAGAAAATCCTTGGTTAATTATATAGAGTGGTGTAAGTATAGGGATCATCAAGGAAAGTATCAGTCTGTGTCAGCAGCTGAGTGGATGCACGGGGGGCACGTGGACAAGGTGGGCTGTGTGGTCGGACGTGCCCCGGCAGTGGACAGTGCTGGGGTCCCTGCTGCTGAGCTGGACGCTGAGCAAAGGCTTGGGCAAGCGGAGCTAAGGCCTTCCCTCCAGAGGCGACCACAACGGTGCGGAACCACCTCTCCTCCAGAGACTGAGTGGAGGATGCAGTTTTGGAAACAGTCAATATGTTTGAGGTGCTAAAACAAAATAGAAGGTATGAGACTGGACATCTTTTCCTTCATAGCATTTTCATTTACCAAAGCGTCATCTTGATTACACGACTGACCAGACTATAAGACCCGGATGTGGCTTCTGCAGCTCCAGAGAAAGCAAGAACCCTGCTGGCCACGGCTTTAAGGAGATGGAAGGTAAAATTTTCACTTACTATCAAGTGTTGATTGACGCCCAAGACTGTCCACACATATCTGGGATCTCAGACAGAAGCTGCGACCTTTTGGGCCAACCAGATGACAGCTGAGCCAGGCCTGGACTACGTCAGGCATTGAAGACATCCTTCTCTGTATCTTCACAGCATGAGAAATTTGAAAGATTTCTTCTGTATTACCAGACAAAAGCACTTTCTTTTGTGGCTTGGGAAACCTACAGGCCTGGCAGGAGAGGAATCACCCCTGGCTGGAGCTCTCCGATATCTACTGGGAAACAACTGAGAACATCTGTGTGAGAGTCATCACCTTCCATATGGGCATAAAAGAAGCCCAGAATTCCCACTTCTGCTTTTGTCACTGCTGCATCCACTTGGTCAACCTGGACAGTGACATGGTGCAGTTCTTGGAGCAGCACCAGAGTATGTGCAGTCCTTCCAGCACCTTGGGATCAGAGCTGGGTCACTGGTGGTGTCTGGTAGGGAGGCAGTGTTATCCAAGGAGCAGCTCGAGTTCCAGTACTGCAGCCAAGTGTCCACGCATGCTTCCAGTGGGCACATGTTAGGTATGTTCTGCTTGGGAAGACCTGACAGCTCCCACTTTGGTGTCCTGATCTCTCCCTTCTCTCTGGAAAGCAGTAAAGATTGATACCCAGGACCAGCCCCTCTGAAGAAGAGCTCTCATCCCACAATTACTGCGAAACTCCCTCATCTCTCCCCATCACAGGGCCACAATAGATCACTTAGTCATTTACTCCATTCCATGGTGGGTGTGTTTTTGGAGGAGTTATATAACTTTTTCTTTCAAAAGACCCATGTAAGACTCCTCCAAGATTTTCCCTTGAGTTCCACCAGGTTTTTGGTTTTTTTTTTCCCACCAGTTATTTTTTTGTGTGCAACTGCCAGTGCCTGGAGGAATTTCCTGATATGTAACTCAAGTTGTTTGAAGGTTTGGTCAATAAACCAGTGCACACTAGGGGAAAAAAAAAATTAGGACAAAGGAACTGTCTGATTTAGATCCTTCTATAAATGAATAAATAAGAGATGGGATAACTAGAGTCATTTGTGAAGGTGGCAATTTTCAAGCTTCATTAAAATCACCTACATCCTGTGGGAACAAAAATCCCATTTGCACCACCATGTTTCACTAAGTTTTGTGTAACTCAGTAATGAAATTAAAGAGAAGCTACCTCTCTTGCTGTACAGAGCTGCTTATGCTGCTGATGAACATGTCCTTTGCTACATCTCATAAGGTATGCAGAATATACTCACAATTATGTATTTTATTTCACTGTAGATAAGTCATTTATACGTCTTCAAGCTATTTCTCATTTCATTTGTTTCTGTTATTATTTTTTCACACACGTTAGTGTGGAGTGTAATAAAATAATCAAACAAAAGAAAAACTTCCAAATGAGATCACTAATAGAATTAGAGAGGAAAATGTGATATGTAGCAGCAGTAGAAAAGGGTATAATAAAGAAATAAAGGCAAGGTCAATTTCAAAGGATCAAATGACACAACAGGAGAGAGTAGTTAGGGAATAAGGAAACGTTGACCAAGCCTATTTAATTTTAATAAATTGAATTTGTTCAGAATTGACACTTATTTTTATAATGAAATTCTGAATTGCATTTGCATTTCCAATGCTTCATAATTATATTAGTCAGCCAAAGGGGTGATGATGCAAAATACTAGAAATTGGTTGGTTTTTATAAAGAGTGTTTATTTGGGGTAGGAGTTTACAGATACCAGGCCATAAAGCATAAGTTACTTCCCTCACCAAAGTCTATTTGGTGCAAGGTGGCTGCCAATGTCTGCGAGGGTTCCCGCTTCCTGGGTTCCTATGTTACTGGGGCTTGCTTTTCTCTGTGTTCAAGGTTCCTTTCTTCCTGGGGCTGGCTTCTCTTTCTCCTCCACAAGGTCAGCTGTGGACTATGAGGCTCTCTAGGTTTTGCCTCTCTCCACAATGTCAACTGTAGACTATCAGGTGAACGGCTCTGTCTCTTTCCCCAGGGCTCTGGCTTAAGACTTCAGCATCAAACTCCAACATCAAAACTCCAACATCAGAAATCTGCAACTCTGTCCTTTGCCATGTCTCTTATCTATGAATCCCCACCCACCAAGGGGTGGTAACTCAATTTTCTAATGACGTGACCCTGTTAAAACCCTAATCATAACTCAGTCAGGGCCAGGTACAGATCAGATTACAAACATAATCCAATACCTATCTTTGGAATTCATAACCATATCAAACTGCTACAATAATTTTGACTGTTTTTCTAAATGTATGCATCACATATTGAATGGATATGTACATGTGTAAAGCAAGATTAGAGGTATTTCTGCCCATTCATAATAGTCGTTAGAAAATGCATTTCCCTGCTAATTCATTCAATATTGAAGACTTACAGAACACAAACAGTGCTAAGTACTATAAAAGATATATTAGAGTAAGATTTTGAATCATATCAAATCAAGTAAATGTGATTCATAATCCAGTTGGCAGATTCTTAAGCTAATTCAAAGTATTTTGAGTTCCTGTAATATATCAAAGCATTGTACTAGAAGCTTACAGAAAATAAAAACCAAACATGCAATGAGCAGAACAAGGCAAAGGAAAAGGAGATAAAAAGGAAGGAAGATAGGTAGATTAAATATGTTGAAGAAGGAATTAAAAGAAATTTAAAATTAGTTGAGTGTACGCATTGAAGAAAATGAAGTATCAACCTTGATTTTAAATTGACTAATTCCCTGAAGATTATTTGTCATTAGCACAATCAAAAACGTTTTGATGATAACATGGTGACTTAGACATAAGGAATATGGTTTTAGAAACAGCAACTCTTAGATGAACACATGAAAAATACCTAGAATAACTAACAAAAATGAGACTTCCAGAAAAATATATATTTGATCCATAAATGTCGATTTCATAATTAGTTCTCTTTCAATTTGTTTTTGCATATTAATGTTAGATGAAAGAAAAGAGGTAATAGGGCAAATAAAATTGAAGATACGAAAATCTAAAATAGTATATCAAGATTTCCTGTGAATTTATTTTATAACACTATGTAACTATAGCTTTAATTTTCAGGGATTAAAAAAAGTTGACTGGCCTATCTATATACAGGTTTTCATTTCCTCTTGTTTACTATAATGAGCCACAGGGGCATCCTGGGTTATTAGTTTTGCCAGCTATTAGAGACTTGATTACTTCCTTTTCCATTTATTTTATTTTCCTCCTTAGTCCGGCTAGAATAAGACTTGATAAATGATTTTCCATCCTCCTCCCTATAGAATTTAATTATTTTTAGACTGGCCAGAAATATATTTGGCAAACAGTGTTACCTGGATTTTACTTTATTTATTTGTTTATATATTTTTGATAGTTTTAATTTGGCTTACGGATATGTCGAATGCAGACTCTCAGAAGCTTGGTTTATGGGTTCTTTTATGGAATTATTTTACATGTATATAGTTAATGTCACTATTTAGATAGTTTTAAAATAAGAACAAGTTTGTCTTTAAAATTACCATAACTTTCACTTTCACATCTACCCTTTGCTGAATCCCATATCTACAAATTAACTAAAAAATGTTTTATTAGCTTTCAGCCATTCTTTAGTTGAATCCCAAGCAGGTTATTATGCTATTAGGGCCATTTTAAACAAGGATTGCATGGTTAATAATTTCCTTGTATATATGTAAGGATTAAAACAAGTGGTAGGAATTTTTCAATTTTTAAATATTAAATCCTATTTCCTATGCTAAATTTAAACTAAGTTTGTGGAACCAAGAAACTGACACATCTCATATATACTTTCAACATTTGGATTCAGAATGAGAACTGTTGTACATTTCAGAAAAACAAACAAACACATAGCTATGTTGTAATTTTTAATTATTTAGAAATATATAATCATACATATATGCATGCACATGTAATATCCATGGCAATTTCAAATATTAACAATAAAGTCATGGATTTTAATATTTGATATAAGCAGGCTATAAGAACAAAACACTAGAATTGGGAAAAAGTATGTAGGGTCTCTTCTGATTATTTTGAGCCTTTTTTTAAAGGATTAACTAAATTACAGGGTTTTTTTTTCTTAATTCCTTTGCAAACAGCCAAGGTTGTATATGTGTTAGATGCTATATAGGAGTTTTTTTACTCCCAATTTGTTTTATTACAACTCAGTCTTTATTTTAGAACCTAACTCATTCTAGGGTACATGTGATATTTTTAAGCAAGTAGTTATGAAATATAACTTTAAGCATTCTGTTATGCTCAAAGAAAAAATAAAATAAACAAGAAGAGAAATATATTACAAAACTCTCTGAAAAAAACAAAACAAAGCAAAATTTATTTGTTTTCTCCTAAAAGACATTGTCACATAGAGTTTAAACACCTTGAAGAAAAGATTGAGTTAATAATCTGATTAGCACTTTTCTTTAGGTACTTCGTGGCTTTTTTTTTTCCTCTTAGAAGACAATGTATTTATTTCACTCAGAAATTATATATAAATCTAACTCTTTATGCTTTCTAGAATTATTTTTATCAGATCTAAATAGTGTAGCAATAATTATCAGACATAGACTGTTGAAATGCTTTTAGAAAACATCAACTCACACAAAAATAAAACAGTGATCCATCTATGAAATACTCAGACTTTCCTTGCTATTTATTTTATACTTGCAGTGTCCTTTGGGACATTGTTTGCTCTTTGGATAAAATTCAGAAGTTTGATAAAACCATGCATACATATAAATAATATCATAACTCTAATGTTGCTTAACTGAACATTCCGTAAAGGAGTCTATGAATAAGTATTTTCAATGAGATGGCAACCAAGATTATTACCATGAATTCTAGAACATTTTTCATATTCTCCTAAATGTAACTAAAATTGTATTGAAAATAGGATATTGTCTTACAGTTGTTATTTTGTTGGTTATATATATAGCTAAACAATAAAAATGATTTTACTTTATTCCAATTAGTAGAACACAGAGAAAAAATACTTTTTATGTTAAATTCTGGTGCCTCCAAAATAGATTAAAAAGATAATAGCAGGCTTTATTGCAAAAACATCTGTGTCAGCATATTATCGAATAACTACATTGTATCTAGAAACTTTACATTGGATCTGTTACATGGTGACAGATAAAATTCTGTAATAATTCACATGAGAATGGGATTATTGTATATTGCTGCTGGGAAAGTCATAGATAGGCCTTGTGGACGTTCCAAAACCTCACCTATATCCTTCCTTTTCCCTTCTGGCTTGATTGTGTGTAAATGCTTTGATATATTTCCATTTCGCAAATGGGGAGACATTAGGTCTAATGGAAAGGCCTGACTGTATCTTGAATGCAAAACTCTGAACAAGCAGCCCTAGTTGCTTAACAACGTGGGAATTCTGCACAAAGATTAGTTGATACATGTTTTTTTGCTCAGTGGTAGGGTCCCATTCCCCTAGGGTATAGAAATGCCCAACTCTCAGACAGCACATTTTGTCCCTCTTTGCTAACTCCAGTGAGGGCATGTGGAGCTGCTATTCACCACCCCTGAGCGGGGCCTCCCCAGGAGACCAGCCGTGATGGGAACTCATCCCCTGCTCTTTTGGACACTCGGTGCTCGGTAAGTAATAAAGAAGTCATTTGCTGAAAGTCTTTGTTGTACCTGCACCTATTTTCCCACCATGCACCAGGTAGCAACTTGCTCCACAATTGCCTTTAATCTATAATTGCTCTCTCTCACAGACATAATTGATTTATATTTTGTGCATTGTGAGAAGCAAAATAGAAAATAAAGATCAAAATATTATTAATATAGTAGAATTTTAAATAATTATTTAATTTTAAGAGACTGTCACTAACACAAAAATCAATAGAGACAGCAAAATCCATCTCAAAGCAAATATAAATGCACAAAATGGAGTATGGGTATCTCTTCCTTTTCATTGGATGCTCAAAGTTTGTTGCTTAGTTGGCAATTTTCCCCAGGCTATTTCCACTGCCTGGGATACTTTTCCCCCAAATATTTTCATAACACACTCTATCAATTTAAAAAGAGACATGCCCTAGTCTCTATCACTTTACAATTGGTTATATTCTTCATAGTTCTACTCCTTACCTGGAACTGATTATATATACCACACATACACATACATATATTTATTATTATGTGTCTAGTCTGCTAACAGAAATGACAATTTTGTTTTCATGGATCCCCTGGCCCCAGAAGGGCAAGTTAGTTTTCGCATTCAGCACCTTATCCTCAGTTCCTGAATGAATACCAATTAGGAAGAAACACTATAAATATGTTGGAAATAAAAATGAATGAGTAGTACTGCATGATGGAATAATATGTTGTTCAAAGGAATAAGAGAACAAGGTTGTTTAGCTGTCATATGGAAACGCTATCTAATTCAGAACGGTCAGTACAAGGTGGGAGGAGGGATGGTTCATCAGTAATGGACGTCTGTAGGAACAGAACATGGATGCATCTTACAACTCAATCATGGTAGTTTAGGCTTTTTATTATGTTACAATAACAACAGAAGCCAGCAAAATATTTTAAGTAAAGTAGGACATTGCAGATCTGTGCCTTAGGAAGAGAACTCTATAAAAAATTTAGAGAAAAAGCAATAGGATGTGAAAACAGAGGCAGAGAAATAGTTATCAGACTATTCAATGATTTATGCAAAATTGATAATGCCCTAAATAAGAGTCATGACTTGAATGATGGAGTGAAAACTAGATGCAAATATTTCTGAATAGTAGTGGCCTATGCACATGTACATGTATCCCACTTCCTCCCAGCTGTCTATTGAGGCAGAACATTTACTTTAATGGAATTGTAGTTGGTGCTGGGGTTTTAGATATATTTAGGGGATTTGAATCTCTGGACTGATAATATGACACCCAGGCCCAGAGCCTCAACAGACTTCAGCTCCTATACTTTGATTTATTGGACTTACCCCACTCAGCTAACATCGAGTTGAAGAAGGTCAACCACCACACCATGGAGCCTAGAGTGTCTACAACTGAAAGCAGGAGGAGTGCATCCAGTATCCATGTGGAATCCAAGCCCCCACTTGACATAGATGTGTAATGGACACAACCAATCCAATGTCCACAGAGAAAAAATGTGGAATGGGTGTGGGAAGGGTAGCCATGGTGGCTGCTGGGTTTGGAGAATGGGAGGAAGAGATGAGATGTGGAGGCGTTTTTGGGACGAGGAGATGTCCTGGGTGGTGCTTCATGGACAACTACGGGACATTATAGATCCCCCCAGGGCCCACTGGATGGAATGTGGGAGAGTGTGGGCTATGATGTGGACCATTGACTAGGGTGCAGTGATACTCAGAGATGTACTTACCAGGTGCAATGGATGTGTCACGATGATGGGAGAGAGTGTTGCTGTGGGGGGAGTGGGGGGTGGGGGCGGTGGGGTTGAATGGGACCGCATATTTTTTTAATGTAATTTTTAAAAATAAATAAATAATTTTAAAAAAATAAAAAATAAAAAAATAAAAATTTAATTACACAAACATTAAAAAAAAAAAAGAAAAGAAAAGATGTTTTGGACTGTGGAAAAGAGACCAATTAACCTAGAGCCTTTAGTTCTACTAACTTCCAGGTGAGGTCTAGGAATAAAAGATTTGGTTAACATATAAGAAATAGGATTGTTTCTCTAGGAGAATCTGAGGCAAAGACAATTTTACGAGGCATGTAAGAAACAGCAATTTTTAAAATCATCTAAAACACGTTGTAAAAATTTTTAAAAAGGAAAATAGAAAGTAAAAATAGTTCAAAATAGTATAAGAATTACAAATAAATGAGATTAAATGTACTTATAAAATATTTAATTTATTGTAATAAATGTGAAAGGTTGAATTTCTCAGCTAAAAGAAGAACATGATATTTAGATCTTGCTAAAATTCAATATTTAAATATAATGACATAAAATCATAAAATAGAGTAATATATAATGATGAAAATAGCTGACATACAAGGATAGATCAATCATATCTAGCTGGCTAATAATATATCTTTGTTTTCTATTTGTTAATACATATTTTACCTACATGTATAGTTATGGGAAGGGTTGATGTTTAGTGGACTAAGATCAGAATCCTTACTGAAAAATCCCATGCAACATATATATATAGAGAGGGTGGGTCATAAATTATGATCTTGTTATCCAATTTATTGCATAAAGATGTATATATCCATCACTGAGAAGTATATATGCTATATATGTTGCATAGTGTGAGTCTATTTTACCTTTTCATTTTTATTTATGAACAGTTTAGATGGCAGAAAGCTAGTTTTCCAGACTTCCATCAGAAGAAAGTTTGAGACCAGGAAAGCAGCTATAAATTGGGGTGGAATTCATAGATTAAAGAAAATGACAGTGAGAGAGAGCCACATCTCTGAGCATACCCTTTGCTGAAAGCCGTATTATGAAGACACAGGGGAAATCCCCATGGGGTCTGGATAAAAAGCAGCAATGGTCAGCCATAGAAACATAAAAGATATGTTAGCTGTGACATACCACAAGGGAGATAAAGTTTGCAGTATGAGATCAGGCAAGTTAACTACCTACTATAAGAATAAAAACAGCAACAAAATATCCTGAGAAGTACACAAAAGAATGCAGAGCATCTACAACCTATTATCTATAATGCCAAGTGTAACAGTTTGAATTTGATGAATCCCCAAAAGAAAAATACTAGGTTTTTGAACCAATCCATTACTGTGGGTATGAGACCCTTTTGATTAGACTACGTCAGTATGGCATGACCCAGTTGAGTCTCCTCCCTCTTGCTGTGTTGGATATAAACAGAGACACAGAGAGAAACACACACATACAAAGAGAGAAACTGTCATGTTTGATCTGGTCTTGTGAGAGAAAGGACTCCAGGTTCTCCCACAGTTGAGTTCAGGGAGATAAACCCCTCAGAGGCTCAAGGAGCTGAGGCCCAGGAGAAGTGACTGATCTGCCACAGATTAGTTCAAGGAGAAAGTAGAGAGAGACTAGCAGATCCATTGTCTTGCCTAATTGCCACATGCCAGGATGCTAGAGTCACCAGTTGCTGACACTGGTGAGAAAGCATCTCTAATGTTACCTTTTTTAAAATTATTGTTAAAGATTTATTTATTTTTTATTTATTTCTCTCCCACCCCCACTTGTCTGCTCTCTCTGTCCATTCACTGTGTGTTCTTCTGTGTCTGCTTGTATTGTCAGCGGCACCTGGAATCTGTGCCTCATTTTGTTGCATCATCTTGCTGCATCATCTCTCCATGTGTGCAGCACCATTCCTGGGCAGGCTGCAATTTTTTCGCACTGGGCAGCTCTCCTTACAGGGTGCACTCTTTGCGTGTGGGTCTCCCATACGCAAGGGACACACCCATGCGTGGCAGGGCACTCCTTGTGCACATCAGCACTGCCCACGTGGGCCAGTTCATCACATGGGTCAGGAGACCCTGGGTTTGACCTTGGACCTCCCATGTGGTAGGCTGATGCCCTATCCATTGGGCCAAATCCGCTTCCCTCTAATGATACCTTGATTTGGAAATTGAATGGCCTCAGAACTGTGTTTACCCTGAATAAATCACCTTTACAAAAGCCACCATATTTCTGGTACTTGGCTCAGCAGCCCTGTTGCAAGCTTAGACAACAAGTTTTCAAACACATTTACTAGACTGGCAAAAAACAAAAACAAAAAAAAATAAACTCACTCACAAAGGAAATTGCAACGCACTCCAAAGAAACTAACTCCAAGTCAGCATGGATGGTGAATTAAGCAAAGATTTCAAACCAACAATTGCAAATACATTTAAAGCTTTAAAGGAAAATTTAATATAAATTAATGAACTAACAATGAATCTCAAAAGAAAAGTGGAAACAAAAAAATTCTAAGTTCTATTTCCAAAAGTATAATAACTGAAATAAAAAGTATTAAATAGGCTCAATGACTGATCAGAGATAGAAGAATCATTGAACTTGAAGAGTAATCAAAATGAAATAATTGATTTGCGGACTTGACCCAGTGGTTAGGGCGTCCATCTACCACATGGGAGGTCCGCGGTTGAAGCCCTGGGTCTCCTTGACCCATTTGGAGCTGGCCCTCGTGCAGCGCTGATGTGCGCAAGGAGTGCCCTGCCATGCAGGGGTGTCCCCCCGCATAGGGGAGCCCCACATACAAGGAGTGCGCCCCATAAGGAGAGCCGCCCAGCGCGAAAGAAAGTGCAGCCTGCCCAGGAATGGCACTGCACACATGGAGAGCTGAGCCAGCAAGATGATGCAACAACAACAACAACAAAAGAAACACAGATTCCTGTGTTGCTGACAACAACAGAAGCGGACAAAAAAAAAAGAACACACAGCGAAGGGGCACAGAGAACAGACAACTGGGGGTGGAGAGGGAAAGGGTGGAGAAATAAAATAAATCTTTAAAAAAAAAGAAATAATCTGAGGAAGATAGAAATAATGAGAAAAATAACAGAGCCCCAGATCGATGTCTAAAAATGATTTAAAAATCCATCAGATTGGTCATTAGAATTCCAGAAGGCATGGTGAAAAATATAGGAACATGGAAATATTATTTGAAGGAATAATATCTGACCACTTGCAAATTACCTGGAAAACACCAACCTATAGATCAAATAAGTTGAAATTCTAAAGAAGAAAAGGGCAAAAGAGTGTTACTCCTTATCACATCTTAAAAGCTGTCAGAGAAAATGACACATTAAATCCAGTGAAATGATGATGCTATTCATCATTGATGATGAAAAATTATGGAAGCCAGAGGAATTAGAATAGCATATTCAAAGTGCTGTAAGAAAAAAAAATCAATAAAAATTCTGTGCCCACCAATACAATCCTTCTAAAATAATGAGAAGAGAAGACATTTCCAGATAAGTTAAAAACTTAGAAATTTTCAGGACAGAGCTTCCCTAGAAGTGCTAAATGAAGTATAGTATGAAGGGAACTTATACCAGATGGGAACTCATATCTATAGGATGTATAAAGGTATAAAGAACACAGAAGATTGTAAATATGTGGATTAATAGAAGAGATTATATATAAATTTACTTTTCTTCTCTTAATTTATTTAAAAGAAATAGACTGTTTAAAGAAAAAAATCATAACAACATCTCAGTGATGGAATATACATTTACATGCAATATATTTGATAACAATTGCATAGTTTAGGGTTAAATTGAAATATACTGGAGCAAGTTTCATGTATTTTCCTGGAAGTAATTAAATTGTAAATAAATAGCTGAATGGCAGAACTTAATCTAATCATCTTAATTATCCAGAACTGCCATGACAAATACCACCAAATCAGTTGACTTAAACAATATTTATTGACTCACAGGTTTGAGGCTAGAAGTTCAAAATCAAGATGATGACAGGGCCATGCTTCCTGCCATTTTGGTAGCATTCTAGTGATGGCAGTCCTTCATCACATTAGCAATCTCACTCTCTTTCTGTCTGCTTTTCTAGTTTCTGGTGAGTTCTGCATTACAGCTTCTTCCTATGGCTTTCTCTGGCTGTATCTAAATTTCCTTTCCTTATAAAACCTCCAGTAATACAGATTATGACATACCCTAATGTAATTTGGCCACACCTAAAGTAATAATAACATCTTCAAAGGTCCTATTTACAAATGAATTCACATCTATGAGAATGAAGATTAAGGTTAAGAGCATATGGTTCTTGGAGTACATGAGTCAATCCTCAATACCAACAATGTGAATAATTGCATAACTGTAATGTAAAACTAAGAAACAGGAAGATAGGCCTAGTCAAAGGAACAAATTAAAAATCCTGGTGAGACACTGGGTTGAAAACAACTAATGAGTGATATTAACACAAATCTCCTAAATCAATTCAAAGCATTGAAAAAGCATGCTAAAGAGATAAAGGATTTTAGAAGATACTGTGTGAGCATAACAATTGACTGATCATCTGGGAATGACAGACACAATATATGAGATTAAAAATACTTTAGAGGCATATAAGAGCAGATTTGAAAAGGCAGAAGCACTGAGAAGATCATTAGAAGAAGAGCATCTCAAGTTGAAAAGGACAAAGATAAGAATGAAAAAAAAAATGAATAGGGTCTCAGGGAATTGAATAACACAACAAAACACACAAACATAGATGTTATAGGTTTCCCAGTAGGAGTAAATAATGGAAAAGGAGCAGAAAATATTTGAAGAAATAACGGCCAAATTTTCCCAGTCCTTACAAAGACATAAAGTTAATATCAGAGAAGGACAGAATACTCAAAACAGAATAAATCTGAAAAGATCTACTCTGAGACACACACTATTCACAAACTCAAATGCCAGAGATAAAGAAAGAATTCTGAAATCAGCAAGAGAAAAGCAATTCATCACATACAGGGGATACTCAATAAATCAAAGTGCCAATTTTTCTCAGAAACCATAGAGGCAAGAAGGCAGTGTACAGTATATTTAGGAAACTGAAAGAAAAAATATCAGCCAAGAAATCTTTATCCATTAAAACTGTCCTTCAAAAAAATGTGGTGAGTTTAATATTTTCACAAAAATGTTATAACCATGAGACCAGCCTTATAAGAAAAAGGGAATGCTGCAACCTGAGAAGAAAACAAAGGACAGAGAAGCTTAGAGAAGAGTGTAGAAATGAAGATATTTAATCAGAGCAACTAAAAGACATACAATACTAAAATATAATTTAGGGAAGCCAAAAAATATAATGGTTTAACTAAGTAAATGCCTTTACAGTAATAACATTGAATTCTAATGGACTGAACAAACTCCCCAATCTAAAGACACACTCTGTCAAGTTGATATAACATACATATATAAGCCATCTACTTACTGGTTATAAAAGATTCATCTTAGACACAAGGAACCAAATAGGATGAGAGGTAAAGTTTGGAAAAATATACTCCATGCAAACAATAACCAGGAAAGAGCTGAAGAAGCTACACTAATGTCAAACAAAACAGATTTTAAATGCAAAACTGTTATAAGACATGAAGAGGACGTTATATATTAATAAAAGTGGCAATTCACCAAGAAGAAATAACGACTATAAATATGCATACACCTAACCAGGGTGCTCCAAAACACACGAGACAAACACTAGCAAAAACAGAGAGAAACAGTCTGTACAACAGTAGCTGGAGACTTCAATACTCCACTCTCATCATTGGATAGACCATCTGCACAGAGGATCAATAAGGAAATAGAGAGCTTGAATATTATGATAAATGAACTAGATGTAGCAGACATACATAGAACATTGTATAAAAAAGCAGCTGGATATACAACCTTCTAAAGTGCCCATAGATCATTTTCCAGGATAAACCACAGGTTGGGTTACAAAACAGGTCTCAAAAATTTTAAAAAGATTGAAATTATGCAAAGTATAATATTTCAAGATGAAAGAAAACAGAAACACATCATATCAAAACACATGGGATACAACACAGGTAGTGCTGAAAGGGAAATTTATAGCTTTCAATGCTTACATTAAATAAGAAGAAAGACCTGAAAAAAAGACCTAACTAAATACCTGCAGGTTCTAAGTAAAGAAGAGAAAATTAATTCCAAATAATCAGGAAGAAAGAAATAGAAAAGATTAGAACAGAAATAAATAAAATGGAGAACAAAAAAGAAGAGAGAACCAACAAAACCAAAAGTTGCTTCTTTGAGATCAGCAAAATTGACAATCCTTAGCTAGACTGACAAAGAAAAAGAGAAGACACAAATAAACAAAATCAGAAATGAGATGGGGGACATTACTACTGAATCCACAAAAATAAGAATACTCATAAGAAGATCTATGAACAATTGTATGCTGACAAATTAGACAACTTAGGTGAAAAGTGAAACTTCCTAGGTGCATAGAAACTACACACACTGATGTGAGAAAAAATAGAAGACTTCAACCAACCAATCACAAGTAAAAATATTAAATCAGTTATTAAAAACCTTCCAGTAAAGAAAAGCCAAGGGCCAGATGGCATCACAGGTAAATTCTATCAATCTTTTAAAGAAGAATTAATACAAATCCTGCCCAAAGTCTTCCAAAACTTGAAGAGGAGGAAGGATTACCTAGTGCATTCTTTTGAAACTATTATCATAATACCAGAGCCAGATAAAGATACTACAAGAAAAGAAAATTACAGAGCAATTTTCTCTAATGAATATAAATGCAAAATTCCTCAACAAAATACTTACTAATCTAATCCAGCAGCACATTAAAATGATTATACACCATGGTCAAGAGAGTTTTATCCCAAAAAGGTGGTCCAAAACAAGAGAAAATCAATTAATGTTATATACCACATTAACAAATCAAAGAAGAAAAATCACATGATCATATGTATTGAAGAAAAAAAGACATTTAACAAAATTCAGCCCACTTTCTTAATAAAAACACTTCAAAAGACAGTAGAAAGAAACTTCCTCAATATGATACAAGGCACTGATGAAAGCTATTAGTCAACATTGTACTCAACGGTGAGAGACTGAAAGCTTTGCCTTGAAGATTGCTACAAAGAAAGGGATGCATCATTGTACTAGAAGTCTAGGTAGAGCAATAGCGCAAAAAAAAAAAAAAAGGACAAAACATATACAAATCAGAAAGTAAGAAGTAAAACTTTCCCTATTTTCAGATGACATGATCCTATATTTAGAAAACCCTGAAAAATCAATGAAATTGCTAGTGCTAATAAATGAATTCAGCAAAGTGGCAGGATACAAGATCAACACACAACATTGAGTAGTGTTTCTACGCACTAGAAGTGAAAAATTCTAGGAAGAAATCAGGAAACAAATTCCATTTACAATAGCAAATAAAGAAACTAAATAGCTAGGCTTAAATTTAACCAAGGATGTAAAGGATCTGTACTCAGAAAACTACCAAAGCAAATATTGTTAAAAGAAATTAAAGAAAACCTAAGCTAATGGGAGGATATTCTGTGTTCATAAATATCATTAAGCTTTCAATTCTCTCCAAACTGATTTACAGATTCAATTCAATCCCAATCAAAATTCAAACCATCTACTTTCCAGAAATTGAAAAGTCAATTATCAAATTTATTTTAAAGAGAAAGGGACACTGAATAGACAAACATATCTTTGAAAAGATATTTTGAAATATCATATATGCAAATGACACATGAATATTATTCAGCTGTAAGAAGAAATGAAATCGTGATGCACATGACATCATGGATGAACCTTGAGACTATTAAATTGAATGAAACAAGCCAGAATAGCATTGGTAAATCATACTTCCTGACTTTAAAGCTTATTCAAAGCTACAAGGGTCAAAACAGCATGTTATTGGCATAAAGATAGACAAATAGATCAATGGAATTGAATTGAGAGTTCAGAAAACAGACCCTCATCTCTATGATCAATTGATTTTTGACAAGGCTACCAAGCCCATTCAATTGGGACAGAACAGTCTCTTCAATGAATAGTGTTGGGAGAATGGTATATTCATATCCAAAAGAAAGAGGAACCCTATCTCATACCTTACATAAAAATTAACTCAAAAAGGATCAAAAAGCTAAATATAGAAGTCAGGACCATAAAATTCCTAGAAGAAAATGTAGGAAAGCATCTTTGAGATCCTGTGGTAGGGGGTGGTTTCTTAAAACTAACACTCAAAATATAAGCAACAAAAGAATAAATAGATAAATTAGACTTTCTCAAATTTAAATCATTTGCAATTCAAAGGACTTTGTCAAGAAGGTGAAAAGGCAACATACTTAGTGTGAGAAAATATTTGGAAATTACTTATCCAATAAGGGTTTAATATCCATGACATATAAAGAAACGCTACAACTCAACAGTGAAAGAGAAAAGATCCAATTAAAAATAATCAAAGGACATGAATAGACATTTTTCCAAAGAGGAAATACAAATAGCAAAAAAGCACAGGAAAAGATGTTCAGCATCACTAGCTGTTAGGGAAATGCAAATCAAAACTACAAGGAGTTATAATTTCACATCATATAGATGGCTGCTATTAAATAAAACAAATAAACCACAAAAATACAAGTGTTAGAGAGGATGTGGTGAAATGCAAACACTTATTCACTGTTGGTGGTAGTGTGGAATGGTATGATCACTGTGGAAGACTGGCAGTTCCTTATAAAGTTAAATATAGATCTGCCATGTGATCCGGCAATCCCACGCCTAGGTATATACTCAGAATAACCAAAGGTAGGGATGCAAATAGACGTTTCCACACTGATATTCATAGCAGCATTATTCGTGATGGCCAAAAGATGGAAAGAAACCAAGTGTCCATCAACCAAATGTGGTATATCCATACAATTGAATATTATTCAGCTGTAAGAAGAAATGAACTGATGATGCACATAACATCATTGATGAACCTTGAGACTATTATGTTGAATGAAACAAGACAAACTCAAAAGGACAAATATTATGTGATCTCACTAATATGAACTAAATATAATGTGCAAACTCATGGAGCTAATAGATTGGTCACCAGAAGATAGAATGTGGGTAGAGAATGGGGAGAGGTGGCTTAAGTTTTACAGAATTGATAGAAAGGTTGATTGTAAATGTTTGGGATTGGATAGAGAAGATGATAGCACATTAGAGAGGATGTAACTAGCAGTACCAATATGGGAGTATGATTGTGGTTGAAAGGGATAGTTTATGGTTGTGTATGTCAGTAGAAGAAAAGCTAAAGGATGAACCATTGCACTGCATAGCATAGTGAGCCCTGTTGCAGATGATGAGTGTGTTTAATAGTACAAATACAAGAATGTTTTTCAATGAAGCTGAACAAGTGTACGTTCATATTATAAGATGATGGTAATATGGTGGTATCTAAGCTAAAATTCACCTTATGCCACTATAGATTGTAATGGATATTTTTCATCAATTGTAAAAATGAAGAAATTATGATAAGTGACAGAAACCAGATACAAAGTACTGCATATTGTTTGATTCCACTTTTATAAATTGGAAATATAAATAAATTTATAAAGATGGACTTAAATGAGTAGATATGTATGGCAGGGGATAGAGGGATTGAAAGGTGGCTGCTAAGGGGTGAGGATTTATCTTGTGGAAGTAATTAAATTTCTCTGATATATTTATTGTAATGAATTATTCACAACTTTGTGATTATAACAAAACCCACTGAATGTACACTCTGGACGAATTAGATGGTATATGAATATATCTCTATAAAATTACTAAAAAAAAACAAACAAAAACAGATTGCCAGACTGCAAAAGATTTGAACAGACACTTCACAAAAGATGGTATTAGAGTGACTAGTAAGCATTTGGGAGGTTGATCAACATTTAGGTCATCAACATTTATAATCATAAGCAAATGCAAATAAAAACCACAATAAGATATGATTACATGCTCACCAAAATATTATAAAGATTGTCCTTAAATTGTTGCGCTGTCCATGTGCCACCTGGGCCCTGAATCTCAAGAAAGTTGCAACACCTAGTCTCCAATTCATTGGTCTCACCCAGGACTACTAACAAGGAGGTGATGGACAACTACTAACAAGGAGGTGATGGACAACTACCATACCAAGGAACACAGAGAGTCTAAAACTGCAAGCAAGAGAGTCCCATCCATAGGACAAATGGATTGCAGCCCCCTCTCAATTAGAGGTGGAATGGACATCGCCATCCCAGAACCCTCAGGATTGGGGAATGAACTATGGACTAAAGAGGAGTTACTGGTATTCTACTACAGACTTATTGTGATTCTTGCAATGGAAGAAATTATATCATTGATGTGAAGGCAGTGGCCACTGGAGGTTCTGAGGGCAGAGAGAGGGACAAACAGGTATAATATGGGGGCATTTTCAGGACTTGGGAATTGCTCTGAATGACATTGCAACAACAGATACAAGCCACTATATATCTTGCCATAACCTAGAGAACTAGCTGGGAGATAATGTAAACTACAGTGTAAACTTTAATTCATGCTTAGTGGCAGTGCTACAAAATGTGTTCATCAATTGCAAAGAATGTACCATGCTAATGAAGGGTGCTGTTTATGTGGGAAAATGTGGGGGATGTAGGGAGTGGGACATATGGGAATCCCCTATATTTTTTATGTAACATTTATATAACCTCAGTATCGTTAAAAAAAAAAAAGTGTAGTATGGTGACATATTCAGGACATTGGAATTTTCCTGAATTATGTTTCCGTGATGGATACAAGCCATTATATGCCTTGTCATAACATACAAACGTGTGGGAGAGAGTTTAAACTATAAAGTAAACTATAATTCACACTTAGTGGCCATGCTCCAATATGTGTTCATCAATTGTAACAAATGTACCACTCTAATGAAGGATGTTGTTAATGTGGGAAAGTGCGGGAGGAGTAGGGAGTGGAGCATATGGGAATTCTCTACGTTTTTTTATGTAACATTTATGTAATCTAAGTGTCTTTGAAAATTAAAAAAAAAGATTGTCAATATACTGCATGTAAGTATGTTTGAAATGAACTCTCAAACACTGTGATGGGAATGTAAAATATTACAATCACTTCAGAGAATTGTTTATCAGCTTTTTATAATCTTTTACATATACCTAACAAATGATCCAGCCATTCTTCTGACCAAAGAGCAAAACTCTGATTTTACACAAAGACTTGCCTATGAATGTTCATAGCAGCATTATTCATAGAAAACAAAATACTTGAAATAAGCAAATATTCTTCCATGTAAATGCATTATTAAAAAGTTGTTTATCCAGACAATGGAATACTATTAGTGATCAGGAATAATGAACTACTGATAGATTCAACACCATGGGAAAGCATCTCAAAATTAACATGCAGAGTAAAAGCTGCCAGATGCAAAAAAAAGCATAATGTATGACTCTATTTTATTTTTATTTTTTTAGGAGGTACCAGAGATTGAACCCAAGACCTCACACATGTGAAGCAGGAGCTCAGCCATTAAGTTGTACCTGTGCCTGACTCTATTTTAGATGAATTTCTAGAAAATATAGACTAAGCTATAGCTACATAAAAGAGATTACTGTTTGTGTGGGACAGGAATGAAGTAATGGATTACCAGGAGGCATGAGGACATTTTTGGGGTGATGTAAATATTCTTCATAACAATTGTGGTGGTTGTTTCACGGTTATGTATTTCTGTTAGAACTCATTTCACTGTATACTTTAAATGAGTGCAGCTTTTTATTAAAATTATATTTCCATAATATTTTTTAAAATTGCATCAATAGAAACTATATATGATGAAACTATATATCAGAGAGAAGGACATAAGAAAAATGCTATATTTTCACAAATCTTTAGAATATGTGATAGATATATAGATAGATTAGATCAATTAATGTAGATAGATATAGCTAGATGAAAATGCATGTGTCCAAGAAGTCAGTGGTCTTTGCCTCTTTTGTCACTGATATAGTACAATAATATTTGTTGTGATATTATACTTCAAGAAAAAATTTTGTTCAGGAAAAATGGAAAATAAGAGATTGTAGTGGTTTGAAGCCATATGTTTACTCCAGAAAAAGATGTTCTTAAATCTAACCCATTCTTGTGGGTATAACCCATCGTAAGTAGGATCTTTTGAAGAGGCTTCTTCAGTTAAGGTTACTCACCTCATTTAGGATGAGACTTAATCCTATTACTGGAGTGCTTCATAAACAGAATGGAGAGAGAGAGAAAATGAGAGAACCAAGGGAGTAAAAAACTGAAAGCAACAAAACCTGGAAGAAAACAAGAGAAAGGAAAGACCAACAGATGCCACCATGTGCTTTGCTACATGGCAGAGAAGCCAAAGATCACTGGTGGCCAGGTTTCTGGAAGAAAGCATTGCCTTGATGATGCTTGATTTAAGCATTTTCTAGGCCTCAAACTGTAAGCTAATAAATTTCTATTGTTCAAGCTAAACTATATCAAGGTAGCTGTTTCCAGCAGCCTAGGAAACTAAAAGAGGATCAGATATAATGAGCAGGAAATTTTAAGGAACAATATGAACCAATACACCAAAACTAAATAAAATTATGTTTATTAAATACATAATTCTTTCTACAAAGAGGCTACTATCAAACATAAGATTCATAGAGTATTCATTTAAATTTTATATGCGTTTTTATTTTGTATGCACCTCTAAGGAATTATTTATAGCATTGTTTTCAGAGAGTATAGCAAATAGAACACAAATTTTACAAATCATTTTTGTTGACTACTTAGTAATACTGGGAAATACAAACCCCGCATTTCGCCTGCACAACATCTAGTTAAGCTGTTCAGTTCAAGTTAGCCTAACACGGATGATACCACAGTCCACTGCATTTATCTCTACTCAGAAGAGATGCTTACTATTCAGAAAGCGGTGAGACTATATCTTCAAATCATTTATCTGAAAAAAAAAATGTCAACTATCATTTCAGTCAATTCTAAAGGGAAAATCAAGACCTTCCATTTGCAAACAACAACAAAAAAGTACATAAATTTAAAATATGCATTCCCAATTTTTTCAGTGGAATCTACGGTATGTAACTATAATTATCTGGCATTTTAATATCTCAAAAAATAAAATATATACTCCGGTCCCAGCAAAATCTCTTTCTCTCTTAACACGTCTTCATTTTTCTTGGTTTCAATAGTTTCTGAGTTAATGAATCTATACATATGGATTTAAAATCCAATATTTATTTAAAAGATAGATGAAAACCTTTTTTAAATTTGGAAATTTATGTGGTTTCATTTCCATTTCATTTTTTTGTGAAGAATTTTATGTACTTGAGTACATTTTATGCTTAAAAATGGGTTCGTTTTTATACTACACGTGTAATGCTTTCACTTATGTTTATAAATTAAAATAGAATTATTTTTATTTCCTTAGACCATTAGGGAGTGAGAGTTAATGTCAAGCACGTGAGCACCAGCTACCAGTACTAGTGGATTAAGTCCCACCCTATGTAGGACTGCAAACATCCTAAGTATGCCAGCCACCCAAAATAGGAACCCAAATCCTTCTGCCCACTCCATGGTACGGCAGGAAATTCACATCCTAAATATATATTTGTGTAAAAATTCCCTTTAGACTTGCTTTCATGATGCTTCCTTTTACTAATCCAAACCCTATAATCTTTGATTCCATAATTTTTCTCACTTCCTATATCTGTTGCAGCAGGAAATCCTAAGAGCTCTACCTTTTATATCCGGAAATCAGCCACTTTATTTTCCATTTTACTAGTAAAATTCAGACCCATAACTACCCATCTGTGTTAGAGTAACAGATGCTGCTTCTGTTCTACCTCTTTGTTTTGTGAAGATCATAGCAGTCAGAATTGTCTGTGTCAAAATAAGTCACTCCTCATTTCAAAATCCTCTAATATCTGCTTATTTCATAATAAAGTAAAATCTGAAGCTGTCCTCCATGTTGCCACTCTGGAATAATGTCTCCTAGTCTTCCAAGATCTCATCCTTTTACTATCATACTGACCTCCTAACTCTTTGTCAAGCATTCCAGTTACATGCCAATATCATTAAGTGAGACACTCAGGAATATTTGTTTGATAATATCTATTTCATATATTTGTATCAATGTCTAACAATACTCTTTTGAAGATACTGTTCTTTCTTGGGCTGTTGTTCTGAAATGTTTTCTTTTTTAATTTTCAAAAGTTTAATTTTGTACACTTCAAGTTAGTTTATCCACCTTGGTTTTTGTAGAAATTCTTGAATCTGTATTTTGATGTTTTCCATCAGATTTGGGAAATTCTTCATCATTATTTTTTCAAATAATGATTCCCCCCCCCCATTCTGTTAGTATTATTATTTTAGGAATCCAATTTCATATATGTTAGAATTTTTACAATGTCCCACATATCTCTTATACTCTTTTCTGTTCTTGTTTTCCATTCATTTCTTTGTGTTTCAATAGAAATATTAATTTTTGTTTTTTTATATTTTTAACTCTAAAACTTCTATCTCATTCATTTTTATCTGTTTTCTCAGAAATTCATCTTTTTTGTCTATATTCTCAAGCATATAAATACTATTTTATAGTCCATGCCTGAAAGCTCCAACATCTGATTTCATTATGGACCTATTTCTATTGCTTATTTTATTCTTATCTTTAGACTTTGGTTCTAATTTTTAGCATTTAATATTTCAATTAGATGCCAGATATTGTTGATCAAAATTATATAAATTTTATATCCTCAAAGAAAAATTGCTCATAAAAAATGTAATCATTTATTAAAGTGTCCTCTTTCAAGGACTTTGGTTCTCAAGTCACATTGTTAAAGTCTAAACTCTTCCTCTTCAGCCTATGTGGATGTCATTTCTGTTAGGTTTTATATAAAGAGGCAGTAATTTTCTTGTTTGAAAAGTTTGGCTGTGTTGAAGAGTGCTTACCTAACTACAATCCCTTACAGATGCAGCCCCACAAGTACTGCTTATTTTAGCTGCCCTTCACTTCCCACAGAGGTTTTGGGTGTGCTTTGTTTTTTGTATGTTTGTTTGCTTGCTTTGGTAACATGTTTAGTAACTGTTTGCTTGTTTTTTTTAAATTTCTTCATGAGTGGGTTAGGAAAATAAGTCCATTATAAGTACTTTGGTCAGGACTGGAAGTCTGCTTATTTTTAATCTTAAGACAATGAGAAAAGATTTTGAAGGTGTAACAGAGCAGACTTTTTTTTTACATGGTGTTCCCTTGGAAACAGCCTTCATGAATGGATGTTCCAAATCAGTCAGCCCTCTAATAGTGGTAATTGTATGTGTATTTTTTTTAAGATTTATTTATTTCTCTCCCCTTCCCCCCAACCCCAGTTGTCTGTTCTCTGTATCTATTCACTGCATGTTCTTTGTCCGCTTCTGTTGTTTTAGCGGCATGGGAATCTCTGTTTCTTTTTGTTGTGTCATCTTGTTATGTCAGCTCTCCATGTGGTTGGCACCATTCCTGGGCAGGCTGCACTTTCTTTCGCCCTAGGCGGCTCTCCTTATGGGGCGCACTCCTTGTGTGTGGGGCTCCCCTAAGCGGGGGATACCCCTGCGTGGCTCGGCACTCCTTGCGGGCATCAGCACTGCGCGTGGGCCACATGGGTCAAGGAGGCCCAGGGTTTGAACCGCAGACCTCCCATGTGGTAGACGGATGCCCTAACCACTGGGCCAAGTCCGCTTCCCATGTGTATTTTTAAAATGTTATGTTTAGAGGGGCGATAGCTTTCATTGTTCCTTATGGTACACGCTAAATGTCATTGTTTCTCCTTCATTAAAGTTAGATGTTATATGTAAATATCAGAATATTAATCTAACACCTTGCTTGTATATATACAGTAATATTTTAGGACATTGAGTTTAATGGATTAGACAAAATACTTCAATTAAAATAGGAAAATGTATACAGGGAGAAGAAAACTATTTCTCAATTTTTCTATGATTAAAAGATTTGGCTGACTAATATTTTATTATTTTATTTTTTTAGCTATAAAATAATAAATTTGTCTAGTTTAGAATGTATTGTTATAAACATTTTGGCTTTTTACATAGAAAAAAACTGGTCAGGAGAGATGTTTACTCCCAATTGAGACCTAAGAGTGTCTTAGGTCTCCCAAAAGAGACCTAAGAGTTTGGGGATTTAGGGTAGAGAGGTGGATGGCTAACTGCTCCCGGAGGAATGAGAATCATCATTCACAAGTCAAGTAACCAGCAAAATCTCAGTCATGTGTTTCCAAAGTGGCCATGTAATCACTGGGAACACATATATGTAAATGGTAGAGGAGAGGATATTTATTCATAGAATGGTTAACAGGGAATTCCTAATACTTAAGAAGATTCTCCATTTTTCTTCACAGGCAAACTTAATGTCATCTTTTAGAATTGAGTATATTGTAGTTGGAAAAAGAGCTAAGGCAAACCATTTCTGTCAAATTCATATACTTTATTTATGATGATAAAACACTTGCCTTTTGTGGCCCCTTCAGTTATCCCAGAAGATTTAAGCAATAATTTAATTATTTGGGCACTACATACAATGAAGTGGTAGTCTCTAAGTCCTTAAATGTATTGACTGTTTTTAGCCCTTTATGAGACAGATATCCAATTCAAAGTTCTACTTATTATCCTGAGGGTCATTTTCTTGAAATCACTTATGGTAAAAATGTCTATGTCATTTGTGATTCCTACTTTCAAGAAACAAAAATCAAATCTAGCTAATTTAAACATACTGCAAGTGTTTAAAAAAACACTAATTACCTTAGGAATCCCTGCCAAGGCTAGAAAACCAGTCTTGGCGTTTGCACAGGAAAGAAAAACATTTCATACTGTGCCTCAGAATTATCTCATAAGGTTTCCATTGAGCTATATCTAGACAAAAACATTGTGCCTTGCGTCACCAAAAGCAAGACCTCCACCGATGTGACTATAGACATTGTTGACACAATTGCACCCCTAAAACAATTTCTATATTTAATCCTTCTTTTATGTGTTTTCTTTTCTTTCTCTTTTCTTTTATTCTTTCTTCTATTTGTTCTTTCACTCCTTCCTTTCTTCCCTTTCCTTCCTTTCTTCCTTCCTTCCTACCTCCCTCCTTCTTTTCTGCCTCCTTTCCTTCCTTTCTCTTTTTTATTTCTCTCCTCCCTCCCTCTTTCTTTCCCTCCATTACTTTTTTTTTTTGTCTATGAAACTACCTTTGACTGTTCAAGCCTCAGATACAAGGATGTTTGAGAAAATACGTGTCTGATCTTTCCAGTTTCTGTGATTGAAGGTAGATCTATCTTAAAAGGCGGCAGATTCCCCAAACAAAGGCAGAGAGTAGATATATTTGGTAGATAAATACAATGATGAATGCCTACTGTATATGTAATCCCATTCTTTAATACCTACTCAAAAGAAACATGCCTAATTTGAACCAAACTCTGTTGGATATTCATAGTAACATTATTGCAATAGAAATTTTTTTTCAAAAACAAGAACTGAAGCAAAGTAATCACCAACATGGGATAACTAAATAAAAAGAGATAAAGCAATAGATTATAGAGTACCATGTGTCAACTCAAATTCTATCTGAGTCCTATCACACAAAGATATGCCAGACATTTTTAGAATTAAAAAATGGGTTTCTAAATGCAGTATTGATTTTATTTGCAGTTTACAAATAAATTTATTCATATTCATATTTCAACCATACATTTTATTTTGCAATTAATATATAAGCAAAGAAATATGAAAATAACAGTGTAATATTTTTGTGTCTTTCAAGTAGAGCAGGTATCAGGAAAATTTTTTTGGTAAAGGTCTAGATAGCAAATGTTTATGTAATGTTGGCCAAATGTTCTCTGTCACAACAGTTCAGTTTTGCCACTGTAGGAAGAAAGAAGCCATAGATGATATTTAAGTGAATGAGTGTGGCTGTGACCCAAGAAAACATTCACTTTACAGAAGCAGGCAGCTGGCCAGATTTGGCCCATGGCCCATAGTTTGCTAACTCCTGAAGTAGAACATTGGACTAACTAAAATGGAAAATTCCTGAGAGCTTAAATACTGGGAAATTTTACTAAAATGAAGGAGAAATTATGTCTGCATTTCAATAAATCTGCTTCTTATAAGGGATTTTTGTAAATATAGATCAATAGTACTGCTTACGTTTTTATATACTGCTTATATTTTTAAAATGATGCTCACCAAATATTGAGTGATTATTTCAGAGCATAGGGATACAGACATTTTCCTGGTAGTACAAATATTTTTTTTGTTTACGGATATTTTTTGTGAGTTTTTATCAGTTGTATGAATCACTATGTTTATTCCTTTAAAAATAAGATGTAATATTGATTATTTTTCTTATATGTCAATCACTGGAATCAATAACCTATGTAGACTCTCATTGCTATAATTAAAGTAATTTTTCTCCTTTGGACCTATTAGAATGATAAAATAATCACCTTGAAGAGGGTTTCTGGAATGAACTTAAGGTAGCTGTACATTTCTTTCAGTTTTAGCTAAAATAAATGATCTCACATACAGTGAGGAAACATAGCATAAACATATGGGAAAGTTGTGTTAGAGGAAGAAAGAGAAAGAAAAAAAAGTAAATTTGAATTAGCAGAATAATTTTTTAAACATCTACTATTTTTGTTGAGGTATGTAGAATGCAATATTAAATGAATGTGAGGATGACCAATATGGAAACAATGATATGTGCACCGACCTATATCTTTATCTTTCCCAAACTCTGAGGGCTAATAATTCTTCAAGGCTATACAAACTACTAACATTTTCTGATTCAATATATACATTTAAATTCAAAAGCACTTCCTGTGAGCATAAGTGAGTTGATTAGGTAGCTAACAGATCAGTCCAGCCAGAATGATTGCATTAAAAAAACTTTCTTTGCATTTTGAGATTAACTTTTGGTTCATCAAATATTTATTTTGATATAAATAATTATTCTGTATCAAAAATATTTGAGAATAATATGAAGATATAATATGTACAATATATACTCAGTAGAAATATTTTATAATTAACATGTTTTAAAATGACATTTCCTACCATCAGTAAAAATGTGTTTTTAGCTATTTTGCAAGTCATCATTCTGAATATTCAATGATCTCTGCCTGCTGTGATAAAAGGCATTTATTTGAGAGCCTGTATGTTGAAAATTGTCTAAGCTTTGAAATTGAGTGAATCTTACAACTAATCTTTAGAGGAAATTTATGTTGTGTACTATGAAACTCTCTATTCTGAGCCAGAACCCTTAATGTTTGGTATCTTTCTTTAGGAAGCAGGAGAGGACATCTAATATACAAAACACCATCACAACAAAATAAGAGTTGCATACGAAGCAAACAAAATTAAAATGACTTAGTTTATAATATTAACTATCCTGAAATGTTTTAAATAGATTACTTCATGTGAAGATTGTTATGTTATTTTGAGACCTCTGCTCAAAAAAGGAATATTGTGAGAATTATCAAAGTCAATTTTTAAAATAAGCATTTAAGCAACTTTATTTAATTTTGCAAATTTCTGTAAGAAATTATTACAGAGAAAAATTGCATATAGTCTGATGATAATAACAGGCAAAAAAAGGAATCATATTAAATTTAACAGTCATTGAAAATAAAATATATACTATATAATGTCTCCATAAAATAGAAGTTTATTTTTCGCTTATATAAAGTAAAAATATAGGTTTTTCTAGTAAGCAGGGATTGTAATAATTCATAGATCCTGGCTTTTCTAACTTGTTGATCTGCTACCTTCAATATATGGTTTCGATTTTTGCCCAATTCATATTTATTGACCAATTAGATAGAGAAAGAACATGGCAGAGATAGTGTATATCTCTGGGGCACTATTTCAAAGACCAACCTGTTTGCAGTTCACATTACTTCTGCTCATGTTGCACTGATGAGAACTCAGACCCTTGGTCACAACTAACTGTGCTGGAGGTTGGGAAATAAAGTCCAGCCACAAATGAAAATGAAAAGAATTAGGCATGGCAAATGGCTAGCCAATCTCTGTCATATAGAATTTAGGATCTAAATAGTTACTATAATTTGATCATGTTTAATGTAAAATCTTTATGAAATTAAAAGTATCAAAATGGTAACTTTATAGGCCATAATTTCATATTTATGTATTGCAACTCATGAAATAGTATGAATTACTAGTCAGAACATACACCTGGATAAGATGTCCCTTCTTCATGCAAAGAATGTGCTGTTAAGCACAATTTCCAAACAAACAAATGTGAACATATTTTTTTGTTTTCTCTTTTCTTAATCTAGCTTTCTCAATAATGTTCTGCTTTGGCTTTATGAACATTGCAATAAAGATCTGAGTTATAACAGCATAATTTCAGTTTTGTTAGGTAAAAGTGAACATTAATGTAATGATGCTAGTCCATGAACATATTTTTATTTTTTAATTAAACGATATTGCTTCTTTTGTTCAAGGAACTGTGACCAATTAAGTTGATTATGTAGAAGTGTTATGGGTCTTCAGTCACAAATACTGAAACCGTCAGTGTTAATCAATATGTAGTTCATTCTCAGGCTATTCAAGTCAATGTGAAAAAGAAAAGAAAAGAAAAGCTAGGGAACTGATATTATGTACTAAGATATATTGGCTTTGATATAGATGAGATGCCAGGGAGAATGGACACAGTCCCAGAGACTTGGATAATACTACTTTACTGTTTGATTCTATAGTGGAGGTATACAGAGACCCACAAAGGGATTATTCTGTCAATCTTCTGGCAATTTTGATTATTGCAGTGATAGAAAGAAAGGCTTCACTCTAGTGGTAAAGGAGATACAACAGTGAGCTAGTATGTCTCAATGCAATCTAATAATCATACACAATACTGTCTATATCTCGCTCAAAATTAGACATAAATTCTGCTGATGCCTCCATATGTGCTGAACAAAATGTTTTTTTCAAACTTCAAAGGGAATATAAGTTTCATACCCAATTGCTTCTCATGTTGCAATTTATTCACATTATACATGGATGAATTAGATAGAGAAAGAGGGACAGAGCAGGGAGAAGAAAAAAATATATGAAATATATATATTATGATATAAAAATATATAACATATATTTAGAGAGAGAGAGAGAGAGGTTGCTTACCATAGTCCTTGTATTCTGAGAAGAATTTTTACTTCTCTTCCATTTATTCTTTACAAAGGCTTTCGAGTTAGTCAGTCAAGAACTAATGGATGTCTTCTTTGAGCCAATAAAAAAATGGTAACCCTAATAAAGTCCTTGGTCTCTAGGAGCTTATACTCTAATAATTAAACACACGAAGTCTAGACTTCATTAACTGTCTAGAAGAAAATAACAACACAAAGGGGGACAGAGTGAGGAAGTAGGGTTTGAGCTAACTGGGTGCTGAGAATTTGCCCTTAGAGCTCTTCCACAAAAAGCAAGAAGGAGATTTTCTTTTTTGGCTCTTCATTAGAAGAGAAAGAATGGGCTAGAAATTCATATTGTAAAATCAAGGTAGCTAACTGATGTCAGAGAGAGATATAGAAAATAAGAATGTGCACATTTAACAATCTAAGTCAGGAAGTGAAAACAAAGTACTCTCAAAAAGGTAGGTGTTAGAAGCCATTTCTGATTCTTAGTATCTTTCTGCCCTATCAACTCCATCAACACTGCCCTATTAGCATATTTTTTAAAAGATTTATTTATTTATTTTTATTTATTTCTCTCCCCTTCCTCCAGTTCTCTGCTCTCTGTGTCCATTGGCTGTGTGTTCTGTGACTGCTTCTATCCTTATCAGTGGCACCAGAAATTTGTGTTTCTTTTTGTTGTGTCAGCTCTCCATGTGTACAGCACCATTCTTGGGCAGGCTGCACTTTCTTTCGCACTGGGCGGCTCTTCTTACAGGGTGCACTTCTTGCATGTGGGTCTCCCCTACGCGACCCCTGTGTGGCACGGCACTCCTTGTGCACATCAGCACTGCGCATGGGCCAACTGCATACGGGTCAAGGAGGCCCGGGGTTTGAACCGCAGACCTCTCATGTCATAGGTGGATGCCCTATCGATTGGGCCAAGTCTGCTTCTCTCTATTACCACACCTTTCCCTTCTATGACTTCTTATCACCACACCTTTCCCTTCTATGACTTCTCCCTTATGCCTACTCTACTGTTGTTTATTCACCATTATTGCTTTATCCCTTTCCGGGCCATTTAACTTTCTTCATATTGACATTTCCATTTTTACATCTTCCCTCCTCTCTTCCTAATGCTAAACTTGCAAGGAAAGATCGGTTATCAGAGACAACCAGCAGGAGGTAATATTAGGTTACCCTTTATTTTCTTTCTCAAACTATGGAAACCTACTTAACTAGTTCCTGGACCCTCAACATTCTTCCTTTCAGTCAGTGGTGGGTTTTGCAAAAAATAAATGCAAAAAAGAGGGAGTAAGGAAGAATAATATGGTGCATATAATGAGGTAAAGTAAATTAGGGATACAAAAGAGGATCTTTGGAGCCCTCACTATGATCCCAGTACAAAGATCCCAGGTCTGAAGGATTACATCTACTTAACCTTTTAGGTACAAGCTCCTTGATTGTAACTTAGTATGTCAGTATTAGAAATTCAAGGGGAGGATAACAATAAGCATCTATCTCCCTCACAAATCTATAAAGCCTGAATCCCATCCAGAATCCACATACTACACTATTGCTTAGAGCATGAACATATATTTTCCTTTCAGGACAAGTGTTCTTGAGCAGATACAAGGATGCGATTTATATGGCAGACAGCCCAAAACAGTTCAAATAGTGGGAAATATTCATTAAGGCTCATAAGGTAGTCATAATAATGTTCATGTAACAATTAAAATGTGACTCTGTGAGATAAATTATTTTTCCAATTATTAATAACTAAGTCTAAGATCTAGAAATCCAAGCCTAGACCTTCTGAATATAAAGTGTATGCTTTCTTTACAGAAATATAGTGTAAAATTCAATCAAACGGTCTTAGCATTAATTTACTGCATTGACTTACTGTGAGCAAAGGAGTCAGCCATTCAAATTCTCAACTTATTCACTTGTGTAAGAAGGAAGAAAAGTCTTACATCAAAACTTTCTTATGGATGGGGAACAAATGAAGCTTAAGTAGTTGAGCACCTGTTTCCCATGTACGAGGTCATGGGTACCCCGAAAGGAAAACAAAACCTTTCTTACAGGGATATCAAGAGGTAGATGATAGGTAGTACAAATAAATTCTTGGCCTATATAAGAAGCAGTAAAAATATTTACTACTCCTAACATTTTTATATGAACTGGATAACTGGTTTAGAAAAAATTTTAGTGAAAAAACTACCATTCAATTATTGTCAATAGATTGCAAGCAGAATCTGTCAAAATAGGAAAGCAATTAGGATCACACTTCTTTTTTATTCTTTAAATCAATTAAATTGTTTTTCCAACTTACATTAAAAATGAAAGTGGCCAGTCAACCAAAATAACAATAGGAGATGCTCCAAGTTTCCATTTTCCAATAGAATCTTTAAACAACCAATCAAAACTGGTGGAACAATCTTCCTCAAACTTTGGAAAATAGTTAAATGTTTGCAGTAACAGGGCAAATACTGAATCAAGGAAAGGCAACTTCAAAATCAGAAGGAGAAAAATTGGTTTCTCTTGCTAGCACCTTTCCTACCTCACCCTAGCTCAAGGTAGAGCCAATCTGTGCTGCCATTGGGTGTCTTCCTCCATATTCAAGAAGTAACAAAGTAACCCTATATGCGTAATGGAATGCTTGTATGTCAGTGCCAGACTATGGGGTAATAGCCTGAAAGACCAAACCAGGACACCCATCCCTGGCTTACCTTCCAGGAACCTGCCCTGCAAACAGAAGCACCATGAAAACAGAAAAAAAAAAAAACAGTGTAAAGAATTTTTAAGTCAGGTGGTTTGGGGCAAAGGATTATTACCTTTAAAATGGCTTTAAGACATATAATAGAATACCCTGTGGGTGGGAAATCTACTGACTAAGGACTAGAAAGGATATTCTAATTATTGAAATGGGGGAAGTCTTAAGGCCACTAGTGAGAACAAGCCCAGGATGACATAGTCTTGGAAGAAACTGAATGTATGCTGTTTATAAGAGATTCACCTTAAATTAAATATGTAAGTAGGGTGAAAGTGAAAGGATGAAAAATATATACCATGCAAAGAGTAACAAAAAGACAGCTGGGGTAGTGATACTAATATCAGATAAAATAGACTGAGTCAAAAAACTGTTAGGAGTGACAGAATACAGTTACTATATAATGAAAGGGATCAATTCAACAGGGCATAACATTTATAAATATATATGCACCTAATAGCAGAGCCCTGATTTATATGAAGCAAATGTTGACAGATTTGAAGGGAGATATAGATGGTTCAACATTAACAGTAGGGAATTTCGGCAAGCACTTTCAATAATGGACAGAACATCTATAGGGATCAATAAGGAAATTGAAGACTTCAATGATCGTATTGACCAACTGGACCTAATAGACATAGAGAACACTTTACCCAACAGCAACATGGGTCATTCTGTAGGACTGAGCATGCTAGGTCACAGAAGAAGTTGCAATAAGTTTAAGTTTGGAGAAATTAAATAATTTATCTTCATGACCACAATGGAATGACACTAGAAATCAACAGTATAAGAAAACTTGGAAAACTCATAAAAACGTAGAAATTTAAACATACTTTCTTAAATAACCAATGGGTCAAAGAACAAATACCAAGGGAAATTAGGAAATATCTTTGAGTTAATGGAAAGAAAAGTACCATATGCCAAAACTTATGGAGTATAGCAAGGGCAGGGCTGAAAGGGAAATATATAGCTCTAAATGCTTCACTTAAACAGAAGACAGATCTCAAATTAGAGACCTAACTTTATGACTGTGGAGAACCTAGGAAAAAAAAACAAATTAAACCCAAAGCACTCTTGACATAGATGTGGAGTGGACACAACCAATCCAAGGACCACAGGATGAAGGAATAGAATATAGATTAGAGTGGACTTACTGATATTCTATTCATGAACTATTGTGATTAGTAATCGAAGAAAATGTGGCATTGGTGTGGAGAAAGTGGCCATGGTGGCTGCTGGGGGTAGGGAATGGGAGGAAGAGATGAGATGTGGAGGCGTTTTTGGGACTTGTTGTTGTCCTGAGTGGTGCTGCAGGGACAATTACCGGACATTGTAGGTCCTCCCATGGCCCACTGGATGGAATGTGGGAGTGTGGGCTATCATGTGGACCATTGACCATGAGGTGCAGCGATGCTCAGAGATGTATTCACCAAATGCAATGAATGTCTCATGATGATGGAGGAAATGTTGCTATGGGGGGAAGAGTGGGGTAAGGGAGGTGGGGGGTATATGGGAACCTCATATTTTTTTAATGTAATATTAAAAAAATGAATAAAGACAAAAAAAAAACAAAGCAAGTAGAAGGAAGAAAATAACAAAGATTAGTGCAAAAATAAATGAAATGGAGTATAAAAAATAAAGAAAAATAAGAAAACCAAAAGCTGGTTCTCTGAAAGGATCAATAAAATCAACAAAAATTTAGTTAAACTGAAAGAGAAAAAAAGAGGGGAAGCAAATAAATCAGAAATGAAAGGGGGCAACATTATTACCTACCTCACAGAAATAAAAAGCATTATAAAACATACAAACAAAAAAACTCATCACCTCTCAATCTCTGTTTCCCTGCCATACATAGTTGCTATTCATTTTTTTTCTCTAGTTTTTTGGACATATATTTTATAAAAACAATACATATATGCAATATCACCCATGTTCGCATAATGGATTTGTTTTTTGTTTTTTATTATTATCATTATTGGAATAATAAAAATGCTCAAAATTATTGAAGTGATAAATGCACAACTATATGATTATATAGACTACCACTGATTGTATTCTCTAAATGGGTTTATGCTTTGTTAATATGTATCAATAAAATTGATTTGTTAAAAAACGATTATAAAGTTACTATGAATGACTGTCTGCCACAAAACTTGATAACCTAAATGAAGTAGACAAGTTCCCAGAAACACAATACCACTTACATTGACTAAAGAAGAAAGATTTCAACAGACAACTAACAAGTTAATTGAATTATTAATGAAAAACCCCTTAACAAAGAAAAGCCTAACTGTATTTTACCAAACATTCCAAGAAAAAATTAACACCAAGCCTGCTCAAATTCTTCTAGCATTGAAAAAATGAGTGAATATGTCCTAACTAACTCAATGAGGCAATTATCACCCTAACATTAAAGCCAGCCAAATATACAATGAGGGAGTGGATGTAGCTCAAGCAGTTGAGCACCTGCTTCCCACCTGGGAGGTCCCAATTTCAGTTTCCAGTGCCTCCTAAAAATAAACAAAAAGCAACAGCAACAAGCAAACAAACAGACAAAATAATCAACTTGAGGAGCCAATGTGGTTCAATGGTTGAGCACCAGCTTCCCACATATGGGGTCCAAAAGTACATTAAAATAATTTTACAACATGGTCAGTTAGGATTTATCACAGGAATGGAACTGTGGCTCAACATACGAAAATAAATTAATGTGATAACCATGTTAATAGAACAAAGGAAAAGAAACATGAGCATCTCAATTGTTGAAGAAAAGACATTTTACAAAATCCAGCATCCCTCCTTTATATAAGCACATAGAAGACTTGAAGTAGAAGGAAACATCTTACCATGAAAAAAGGAATATATGAAAAACTCATAGAAAAATCAACCTTCATAGAAAAATCAGACAGACTGAAAACTTTCCCTCTAAGATCAGACAAGACAAGGATGACTTCCATCACCACTGTTACTCATCCTTTTACTGGAAGTTACAGCAAGAACAATTATGAAAAAAATAAAAAAAGAAAGAAAGAAGTTGCATCCAATAGGAAAGGAAGAAATAAGTCTGTCTGTATTTGCAGATAACTTATAGAAAAATCCTGAACTATGTACAACAAAACTGCTCAAACTAATAAACTAATTCAGAAAACACCACAGTAGAAGACCAACAAGCAAAAAATCACTTCTTTTTCTATATGCTGGTAATGAAACTTCTGAATTGGAAATCAAGAAAAAAATGTCATTTAACATAGCAATTAAGAAATCAAATATCTAGGAATATATTTAACCAAGGATTAGAGGATTTATCATGGAAGACTACAAAACATTGCTAAAAGAAAGCAAAGAAGACCTAAATAAATGGAAAGACATTCCATGTTTATGAAATGGAAGATTAAATATTGTTAGATGTGAATTCAACCCAAAGCAATTTACAATTTCAACACAATCCCAATCATAACCAAGAACTTTCTTTGAAGAAATGAAAAAAAAAAATCAGATTCCCATGGAAAGTTAAGTCCCCTGAATAGCTAAACCATCTTGAAAAAGAACAAAGTTGGAAGGCTCACATTTCCCAATTTTAAAATTTATTACAAAGCTACAGTAAACAAAACATCATGGTACTGGCAGATGGATAGATGTATAGACTAAGCCAATGCATCAGTTTAAGAGTTCAGCAATAAATCTAAACTATGGTCAATTGATTTTTATTAGGGTTCCAAGTTCACTGACTGGGGAAAGAATATTCTCTTCAAGGAATAGTGCTGGCTGGGAGCACCAGATATCCATATGCAAAAGAATGGATATAGACCCCTCCCTCAAGGTATATAAAAAAATTTACTCATAATGAATCAAAGACCAAAAACTCATAGAAGAAAACATAGAGAAACTTCCTTAGGACTCTGTGTTGGGCAATGTTTTCTTAGACTTTATCAAAGCATGAACATCAAAAGAAAAAACACACAAATGGGAATTCAAGATAATTAAACAACTTATATACATCAAGTGATATTACCATCAAAATAAAAATACAACATATTCAATGGGAGAAAATATTTGGAATTCACGTGCCTGATAGTGGTTGCATATCCAGAATATAAAAAGAAATCCAACAACTCAATTCAAAATTACAAAAAACAAAAAACAAACAAAAAAACAATTAAAAAATAGGCAAAATACTTGACTAGATATTTCTCCAAAAAATATATACAAATGACCAAAAAGCAGATGAAAAGATGTTCAACATCACTGTTCATTAAAGAAATACAAGTCAAAGCCACAATCGACACCATTTCACATGCTTTTTTTCCTCATTTTCGCTAAAAGGAATACTATTAAAAATGGAAAATAGCAAGTGTTAGGGAGGATATGGAAAAGCAGGAATACTCTCCAATTGTTGGTGGTAATGTAAAATGGCATAGTTTCTGTGGAAAACATTTTGTTACTTTCTCAGGAAGTTAAGTTTAGAGTTACTATATGACCCTGGAATCCCACTTCTAGGTATATACCCAAAAGAACTGAAAGCAGCGACTCAAATAGATATTTGCACATCAATGTTCATAGCAACATGATTCACAATTGCCAAAAGATGAAGCAACCCTATGTCCATTGGTAGATAAATGGATAACACAATGTGGTATATTGATACAATGGAATATTAATCAGACCTATAAATAAATGAAGCTCTGATACTTGCAGCAACATGAATGAATCTCGAAGACATCATGTTGAGTGAAATAAGCCTGACACAAATGGACAAAAATTGTATGGTATCACTGATTTGAGACCAATAAAATAAGCACATGCATAGAGTCAGAAATTAGAATACAGGTTACCATAAGCCAAGTGGAGTAGGGAATAGGGATTTGATAATTATTTGGAAGAGTTTCTGTTTGGGGAGATGGGAAAGTTTTGGTAATGGGTGGTGATGTAATTAACACCAATAAATTATTTATTTGAGTGTGATTAACTCAGGAAATTTGGTTGTCTGTATGTTCCCAGAATAAAACTCTAATAAAAATGTTAAGTGTTCAGCATAAACAGTGACCCCCTAATGTAAACTATGGACTATAGCCAATAGTTTACTAATTTTTAATCAATGGTAAAAAGGTGCCACACTAAGCCAAAGCATTAATAGTAAAGAAAACTGTGTGTGTAAGGGATTATAAGGGGACTCTACTTTCTGTACAATTTTTCTGTAAACTGTCAAGTTTATCATAAAAAAAAGTGGCATTATTTTTCTTTTGCTGTGTGCCTGAGTTGATTAAATCAACAATTACTCATGATATCTTTTGAATCTGTGATCAGTTGGATAGGCTGATGTGTCTTTCCTAGCTGGGCAGAGCAGTTTTCAACCAAGCTCACTTATGCAGGTCTAGGGCTGTAGGATAGGTGTGTCTGGGGCCCCTGAACTGGGGCTGATTTGCCCTAGGTATTTCTCAACCTATTCTTGCAAGAGCAGGCAAGCTTGAACATATTCTTCTCATACAGTGGTACGAGTAAAAAAGCATACATTAAAAAGCAATTTGATACAAATGTTCCACAACAATGAAAAGTGTTAGTGGTGGGGTAATGTATGGGAATTCTGCATGCTATGCATGATGACTTTCTATGCTCACAACTTCTCTTAAAATTTTTTTAATGAAAAAAAAAAAAACAGGTGATTTTAAAATCTCTGTATCACAACTGCTAATATTCTATTGGCCAGAACATATCACAAAGGCAAATAGACTTAAGAGAAATGGAGTTATACTCTGTGTCTTGAGTGGGGAAAATAAAATGATAGCAAAAAAGGGCATTGGCTTAGGAAAGTTGAAAATCTACCACATAAAATAATACTCTTTGGAAAAGGATGTGTGAAATCTGCCTTTTAATTGTTTGAGGAAAGATTCCCTTCCTTTTAGATGTAGAATTTTGTTTATAGCCTAGTATTCAGATGGCAAGTATTCCTAACTTTTTATACCCAGAAACTATAGGCAGGGCTGACAGCTCAGGAGTTTGGCACTGTGCCAGTGAACTCTATTTTGGAATGTATGTTTCCCAGAGTAACAGAGTTGGATTCAGTCATAGTACCCCTACACATGGCTATTCTGCCCCTTCTCTTTGAACTAGTAGTTAGTACTAGAGTTGATAGACTTATGTCCAAGACACTTAAATCTTCAGGCTTTCCATGTGTCATTTGGGCCCTGAATCTCAACAGAGTTGCAACACCTAATCTCCGGTTCATTGGACTCACCCAGGACAACTAAGCCCTCTGGCAATTAGAGGTGGAGTGAGCATCACCATCCCAGAATCCTCAGGAGTGGTGAATAAATGATGAACTAGAGTAGACTTACTGTTATTTTACTATAGATGTACTGCTATTCTAACAATGGAAGAACTTTTATCATTGATGTATAGGCAGTGGCCCCTGGAAATTCAGAGGGGAGGGGGAGGGAAAAATAGGTGTAATATGGGGGCATTTTCAGGACAGTGGATTGTCCTGAATGATGTTGCAAAGACAGATACAGGCCATCAGAGGTTCAAATAAAAGGGGCAGAAGAACCAAATGTAGGAAAATTATAAATGAGTCTAACTCTGATACATTAGGAAGAGGGTTATCATGAATTCCAAGGAAAGGCCCAATGACAGGGTGCCAATTTCCTGGTGTCTGCCATGCCTATAGTGTCTAGATGTCTCTAGAACCCTCAGGAGCTCCTCTGCTTGAGGCACTGTTCACTGTGGCACTCAGTGAAACTGTCCTGGGATTTGCATAAGTGTAACCTCTGGAATGAGCTCCTAACTCACTTTGAAATCTTTAGCATTTATTTGTATTTAACTTTTCCCCCTTTTAGCCTAGGTCTTTTTCCAAATGCATCCCTATTTGGCACTTAATAATAATCCATTGGTGCCAGGGAGGCTCATCCCCAGGAGTCATGTCCTAGGCTGCATAGAAGGTAGTAGTTTATATGCTGTTTGGCTTAGAAACAGTCCATATTTGAGTAATAAGGAGGCTTTCAGGAGGTAACTTTTAGGCAATATATATTACTAGGCTATGTTTCAATTTCACAAGAACAAAGTTCATAAGCATAAGTATCAATATCAAGGGCCTGGCATATTTGGCCTGCCCTTCTTTGCTAGGCACTGTCTATGCTGTAGAGAGTCTTTCCACTGTATGAGAGAATGTAGCAGGGCTCACCAGAATGGGAATTCATTTATTCCATCTGTTATTGTGTGAGTATCCACCCACTGAGACAATACCCCACGACCACATGAACATATTCATATTCCATAGGGAATGCCCTAGGTGCACCCCTCCCCAAACATCCCACCACCACTGACTCACAGCATCAGCAATCCTCCCCTGACATAGTTACAACCTTTCTGCAAACCAAAACCTCCCCCAAAACAAAGCCAGAAAAAAATAATAAAATTTTTAAAAATTAAAAAAATTTTTTTTTAAATTTTGCATTGTGTCTTTCATCACCATAAGATCTGTTATCTTTTATTTATATAGAAAATTTCTTCTGTATGTTCCCCAGTGACAGAGATGCAAATCTTCTGGCTGTTCGTGTGCTGCTTGAGCCCTGAATCTCAGCAGAGTTGTAGCCAAAACTTACTGTCCAGTTCATCAGACTCAACCAGGAAAACTAACAAAAAGATGATGATGAATGATGCCCATCCCCCAAAACAGAGTATCTACAACTGCAAGCAAGAAAGTTTCATCCATCTGGCCCATGGTATCTCAGGTCCTTCCCAATCAAAAACAGAGTGGGCATCATCATTGTAGTATTCATTGATTGAGAAATGACCAAACATAAGGGGGAATGCAAATATGGACAAAAGCAGACTTATTATATTCTAGTAATGGAATGTGGGGAGCCACCCACTGTGAAACCTATTTACAACCTCCAACAACATGGCGGATTTCACAACTACTACAGCCCTGCCCCACCACTTCCTTCTTCTTCTTCTTCTTTGTTTCTTTGTTCTCCCCTTCCTGCCACAACTCTGGTGGCCACAGCGATAAGCATGTGCAAGGCACGAAACTCTGCAGACCCGGCACAAACTTTCAGCCAATCCCCTCCTTGGACGTCTGCCACCAGCAAGACCAGCCTCTCACCTATGGACATGCTTCCTTCCCTCAGTATAAATCCCAATGCTCTACCCCCAATAAATGAGGCTTGATCAGAATCCTGTCTTGCCTCCATTCTTCTCGTCCCCTGCCCCCACTTCTTCCTATAGGCCCCTGGAATCTGCCCCCGCCGGTTCAGGACAATGGAAGAATTTGTAACATTGATGTAAAGACAGTCATAATCAGAGGTTCTTTACATCAATGTTACAAATTGAGAGGAGGGAGAGGGAAAAATAGGTGTAACATGGGGCATTTTTGGGATATTGGAATTGTTCTGCATGGTATTGCAATGATGAGTTCAGGCTATTTTACATTTTGTCAAAACCTACAAAATTGTATTGTGCAAAGTGTACACTAAATGTAAACTATAGATCATATTTAGTAACAATGCTTCAATATGGTTCAGCAATTTTAACAAATGTCCACACTAATGAAAAATGTTGTTAATGTGGAAAAGTGTGGGATGGGGGGTGGAGTGGTTATGGGAATCCCCTATATTTTTGATGTGGCATTTATGTAATCTAAAGCTTCTTTAAAAATAAATAAAAAGCAAACAAAGAATAACTGCTAGGCATTAAGGATAAAAAACAAAAAAAAGGGAGGAAAAAACAGCAGAAAATTAGATTAACTCTCAAACTCAAATTATCTAGTTCCATCAAGCTTTGGTTAAACCCAAATTCTAAATTAGTATACTTCTCTTAGAAGTGAAATGTAAATAATTTTCTCCAACACATTTTTCAGTATTACATAAATCTTTAAAAGGCTGCTCTAGAACAGTATTTCTCAATCCTTTTTCATTTCAAGATCCCTTTACACTCTTACTCTCTGAGTCCTCATTCATATTAGTATTTTTAGAAGGATTCAGTCAGGCTCTACATTAATTGAGGTGGAAATAATAAATTAATAACATAAATATAAACATATTTGAGGATATAAGATACATTTTTACAAAGTAAACTAGTAGAAAGAGCAGCAGACCATTTCCATTGAAAAATTAGTATGATAAAATGTCACAATAGAGGGTACCATAGTCATAATTTAACAAGATAAAAAAAAATGAGATAAATTTAAAGTGTTAAACTTAAATACAGGAAACAAAATTTGAGGAAAAAATAATTGATTGAGTAACTTGACTGTCTAGATTGCTAAAGTAATCTAGGCTGAAATAATATAACCTAGTAGGTAGTGAAGGCAATATAATTCTATGGCACTGAGTAAAGTCATCAGAAAGATTGTGCTTATTTCTGGAAACTTTATTTTAAGAAACCCACAGATGAGTCATATTTTTTTCATAGAGGTTTGACCCAGATGAGGAGATGGCTAGAAAATGTGTCATATCATACGAGGAATTTTTTAAGGAAATGTTTTTGCCTGAAAAAAAAAAACATTTGAAGGTTGAAAATGTGCCATTCAGACAGAGGTTTGAGATTATTGTAATGAAGAAGAAACTGATAAGAGTTGTCTAAAAAATGGTATGGCTTTCTCTGCCACTAAATTTGTTCACAAAGAAGATGAAGAAACTTTAGATAGAATTTTAGAGGAGATTCAACTATCTGATGAGATGCTGAAATAGAAAACTAGATAACCTTTAAGGTTTTTCCAATCAAGAGATTCCATGGTTTTGTGAGAACAATCTAGCAAATTCTCTGTTGTTTTCATAAGCTTTATATCTGTTCTCATTTCTTCTATTCACAGTGGCATTCCATTTATCAAACTCATATTTCACATATTCTGTATATAAATTTTCATATATTTAGAGATGTCTAATTTATTGTTCAGAATTTTGCTTATGCCTAAACTGATCTTATCTTAATGGCTTTATAGTAGAATAATTTTTAAAATACTGTCCTCTGTAACTTCTAGAAGCTAACTATCCTTTTAAAGGGGTTAGTTTCCTAGGGCTTCCATAACAAATTACCACAATCTTCATGGCTTAAAACAAGAGAAATTTCTTCTCTCACAGTACTGGTGCCTAGATGTCCAAATCAAAGTGTCAGCAGCACCATGCTCCCTCCAAAGTCTCTAAGGAAGATTCATTCCTTGCCTTTTCCTTTATCTGGTAGTCCCAGGCATTCTTTGGCTTGTGGAAGCATAAATCCAGTCACTGCCTCTTTGTTTACATGACCTTCTCCCTGTGCATCTCAGTATGTCCTCTTCTGTCTTTTATAAGGATAGTTTCATTGATTTAGCATACATCCTAATCCAGGATGATCTCACCTAGATCCTGACATTACATTTATTATATCTTCAAAGATCATATTTCCAAAAAAGATCACATTCTGAGGTTTCTGGACAGACATGAAATTTGGCGGGGACACTATTCAACACACTACAATATTGATACAAGAAATACTGAGGCTTTACATTTCTGGTCCATTCGTATGACTAATACTAAGTATATTTATTGCACAACCTGTACGAGGTTTGTAACTTATTTTAAAGAAACAGTAATAGAGGCTTTACATTATCTCTACAAGGTCATGTTTCTTGTCAGTGATTTGTTTGTAATAATATAAAGAAATTAATTCCAAAAATTATATAAAAATTTAGCAAAACAGCACTCATATTTGTGTGCATTTAAAGCATTTAAAAGTTAAGAATCTTCATAGCTCACTTAATAGTACTTTTTCAAGCAATGTTTTCAAAGCCTGTTATGAGACTACTGAATTTCTTTCCATCCTAGATGATCTAATTTTAGTTCATTGATCCCAGAAGCTAAAAAATAATATCACTGAGTTTCACCCAAAGCATATATATGTATCAGATCAGCCAGAGAGAAAGTGCTTTAAGCAAATGGCAAAGAAATCAAATCATTTTAAGATTTGTCTTCTTTAGTACTGATAATGATAATGAATCATAATTATCTTAAACTAATTTTTGCTTTAAATTAAGAGAAATTTTGATCTAATCATAGTTGCTTCTCAGAAACCATATATGACAATTTTGTTACTGAGGACTAATGTATTCTTTCTTAGCCTTCATTAATTTATAGCCACTTTATAGAAAACTAAGCAATTACATTTTAGAGCTTTATCCTTTAGAAACTCTCCAACTGGTAGGATCTTCATGTATTACTTATGCACATATACTGTCTTTTGAGATTTTAAAATTGTAGTCTTCTGAGTTGCTCCTTAAATAGAGAATATTCTTACAATTGTAATATTAGTAATACCTCAAAAAGTTCTTTAAGGGAATATGCAATTACAGAGTCTGTATCTAAAATGAATAAAATATTAAATTAGAAACTCAAATAGAGTAACACATTTGCACTCAGAATAAATGGGATACCAGAGAAACAGTTTTGTGCTGACTGTACTTTTGAAGAATACATGGGCTCTGACATGGTGAGGGTGGTCTCGAGGAGAAGGGTGAGGATGTCACTTGGACATTAGCTAGAGATTCCTTCTAATTATGGTTCCTTTAGCCCTCATATAGGAGTTTTCTCCCCAAACTTGTCTTTTAGTCTATGTTCTTCCCATATGCAACCTTCTTTTCCTTTTTTTTTTTTTTCTTCTGTTGGTAGAAGGAAAAGACAGAGGATTTCTTTTCTAAAGTGAATTTGGTTTTGCACGTGGTATGTTCACAGTTGAAATCTTAAGCTATATCTTTATGATTACCGTTTGGTCTACAACCAGGACACACAAATCTTAAAGTTTTAGGAAATCAATCATGAACCTATTTTAGATGCAAAATGCCAAGAGCTCATGAAAAACCATAGGGATTGCAAATTTCATTTATTTAGTTTAAATGTTAATAATATATTTTTCTTTTATTTCTGCTTTGTAATTTCTTTGTATATCTCTTCATTTCATTGAGAATTTAAAAAGAGCAGCACATTTACTGTCTTTTAGTTAATTTCTGATACACTGATGAAGCATGATGCTTTCAAAACTCCTGCTTAACATCAGCTTGTGAACTACAATCATTAAATATTGTGTCACAATGTTTGACATAATATTTTAAATATTTTGTCAAAACTGTTCTTAATGAGCACCTAATAACCTTCAGGCTGCTCTGCCCTTCTAGAACTAATGAAAGGGGGGCAAGTTAGAATATTAATAGGTCTAGCTCCAACATTAAAGCAATTTTGAAATGTTTATTTTTGCCTAGAGCCTGAGAGTAGGAGAATCTGGTGACAGGCATTCCTCAAAATAGCCCCACAAGGAAGTCAGGCTACCTAAAAACTCACCCTTATCCTAGACTTTTGATCCCTCTCTCATTAATGAGTGTTGGGCCTGTAGCAACTGCTCTGTACCCCACAGGCCATGTTTCATTTGTCTGCCTTATTTAAATAATTAAAAGAAAAATAAACATTTTACTACAGCAAAGAAGGTTTTAGAGATGGAAACCAGATGGATAAAATAGTTTGTGATTGTTATTTGTTGGAAAAAATAAAAATTTCATGCAGATATATTGAGAAAGAAGCTAATGTTACAGATTCTCAACTAATCTTGAGGTTTGTTATACCCTTGAAATTAGTTTGGAGGATTGCAAAAACAATTTGATAATGACAGGTATTTACAAAGCAGACAGAGCATTAAGTGAGGTCATAAAAAAAGAATCTACTAAAGAAATATGAAAGTTGCACTTTGCAAATTATATATAACAGTAATTGAGTACAGCAGAGCTTTTATATTTCCTAGAAATGCTCTTTCAAAACAAATAATTAGCAGTTATTATATAAAATAATAAATTATGTACATTTTATAGAGAAAACTATGCCAGCATGTATTAATAAATTCTCCAATATTATATGAAGAATATAGCATGTGTCAAGATAATATGGCAGTTTCTGGCATAAATAGACAGATTTATTTACAATAAGAATAACAATGCTTTACACCAATTATTTTCCTTTTCTCTGTTTCCCTCTTTCCCCATGATCATTTCCTTATCACTGTCCAGTCCCGAACTCAACATCCGAATGCAAATCCTTATTATATAATTGCATATTTTTTTAAAGACAAACATCCTTTCAGAGTTCAATTCCCATGCAGATGTGGTATATTAGATACAGTAGAGTAGAATTATGTTGAAAGAAAGAGAGTACAACATATTAAGAAAGCATAGATATGCAATTAAATGGTAGACAAGCACTGTTTTTCTAATATTTTCTGTTCCTTTTTATGAATCATCCTGCCCTCCAATCTAAAGCTTCACATAACTCTTTGAAATGCAGACTATTATTAAAGTTATTAAATGTATACTTCTACCTGCATTTAGGAAAAATTTAAGGATTATATGAAATTCAGGTTAATAAAACAGATAAAGGCAAGTAAAACAGAAGAACAGAAAACAACATTGGATGCCATAGATAATTTTCTGGCATAGTCATCAAATCAATACTAGCATTTTAGAAATAGAACAGGTATTATATTTTATTAAATATGTAAACTGAGAGATAATTGATAATCTTTCTAACAACCAAAAATCACAATTGTGTACAGATAGAGCTACAAAAGTATATCAGTGATCTTTAAATACATTAGCATCATTAGACTTGCTTTTTATAACAGATGAGTAGATCAAGGACCTGGGTGGTAGTTAAATTTTAGTGCCATTATATATTGATTAAAAATAATGATAAAAATTTATCATGTGCTAAGGACTTGTTTCTTTCTTTAAATCAATTTTGTCATTGTTTTATCTTTCGTTCTTATGATCAAATTTATAATTTTTTACTACTGGCTAAAATGATATTTGGGTCAAATTTTAAATACTAAAAACACAAACTATAACTGACATCTGATATAATCAAAGGTTTAAAACTGATAAATTTGTTGAGTTAAGGGACATTCTTATTCCTTCAGGTTGTAACACACATTAAATACTATTTTCCTCATTTGAATATTATCTTTCAATTTACTCTCAATTTACAAACTTTACTCAAACTTATGATTTGTTCTGGCTACATCTCTGTTGACTCATATTTTAAAAATGCTTTACAGCATTAATTCTGAATTTTGTATTACTATTCTGCATTTGTTTCTTCCGTTTTTGATAAAAATGGCGTATCAAGATAAGGACTATAGTAATGAAAGGATTTCATGTAAAATATCCTAAAAGACGTCATTTAAATATACATATATATTCAGAGTAACTATTGGAAGCATAATACTTATAGAATGTTGATTTATAAATCAAACGTAATAGCAAAGTTGTATATAAGCATGAATAAAGTATATATCTACTAATATTGTTACTCTTTTTATTATTTGCTGTGCAATTTAAAAATTAAATGCTCTAAATATGTATATATAACCAATCCAAGAAAGATAAATTTTACTAAAAATATAAATTGATAAATGTTCCTACCCATGCATTATGTTTTTCTCCCAATTCAGATTTAAAGAAGCAACTGTTAAACATCTTTGTTTAATTAGACATCTTTGAATCCAAACATATTGTTGAGACTGTTTAACACTAAAGAGGGCTTAAAACCTATTCCATGATCCATATACAATAAAGAATATGTGATGACCACAGATAAACATGATAAAGTCCACCAAATTTAGATCACGAGCTTTTCTTCAGCAATTTATTCTCCTAATTTGTAAGATAATGATTTTCATTTTTATTTCATTTATTTTTACAATGGTCAGTGATAAACTTAAGCCCCTATTCCTTTATCCATCATAGTAGACCAAATGTCTTCACTTTTTAAAATGTAAAATGATAAATCACCCTTATATTTCCCTACTGAAATCTTCTCCTTAACCTCTCAACTTCTGTATTCTAAACCATTATTCTTTATATGATCAATCTTTATGAAATACATGTTTTATTCCAGAACAGCAAATGCTTTTATATCTTGTGTATGGTTAATTTTGAAAAACTTAACATTGCAATAGTGTTACAATCCAAAGCATATTTTCTGAACAACCAAGTAATATGAATGAATCTGAAAGAAATACAAGCCTAGGCCAGATGGTAATGTTTAAAATGTGCATCAAATCAATTGGTACCCTCTATATTCAGTGATATTAATTCATATTTCATTTTATATGGCTTTGAATAAGACAGCTTTTCTTTTTCTTGTAGTTTTTTAAAAAATATATTTTTATTTATTTTTAAAAGATATATAGATTACATAAAAAAGTATACAGGCTTCCCATATGCCCAACTCCCCACACCTCCCACTTTTCTCACCTTAACAACTTCTTTCATTAATGTGGTATATTCATTGCAATTGATGAACACATCTGGAGCATTGCTACACAGCATGGATTATAGTTTACGTTGTAGTTTATACTCTCTTCCACTACTCTACTATAGACATTGCGGTTTTTCTTGTAGTTTTAAAAATATTTATTGTAAATATCTTTATAATAAAATCATCCATTAATTAAAATACATTTGCTATGCAGAATTATAACCATATATGAAAACATAGATTAACAATGGCGTGGTAGTTTGAGTTATGTACATCAACCAACACATATTCTGAATCTTAATCTGTGTTCCTGTAGATGTGAACTCATTGTATATAGGACCTAAAGATGTTATTATTAGTTCAGGTATGTCCAACTGAATCAGGGTGAGTATTAATCCATACTGCTGGAGGCCTTATATAGAGAAGAATTGGCAGACCAGTGTCAAAGAGAAGCCAGTCAGGAAGAATCTGGAAGGAAGTGGAACCCAGAAAATCAATCAGAAATTAGAGCATTTGCTATGAGATTGGAGGCAAGGTACAAGCCAAAATACTCCAGGGGTTATTGGCAGCCAGCAAGAGAATGCTACAGATTCTGGAAGAAAGCAAATCTTACTAATATCTTTATTTTGAATTTCTTTTAGCCTCACAACTGTGAGCCAAAACTTTCCTGTTGTTTAGCCAAAACCCATTATGTGGTATTTGTTATAGCTGTTTGGAAAACCAAGACAAATCTCAGGGAGAAAATATACTGGCATTTCCCTTCATTTTTGTAAATTAAAGCAATTTACATTTAGTATATTTACCTTTCCTAGTTTACATTTTTGAGGACTTTGATGAAAGTTATGCAGTAGTGAACACAATCACAACCAAGATATAGAAGAGTTTGCCACCAGAGAAAAGCTTCCCTATGCTAATTTTTAGTCAATAACTTCCTCCACAGCTCTGGTAAACACATATATATTTTTTTCTATCTCTAGATTTCTTTCTTATGGAATGTGATATAAGTGGAATTATAAAGTGTATAGTCATTTCTATATGACTACTTTCACTTACTGTTATTCATTTGAGATTCATACATGTTCTGGCATTTATCAATAACTCATTCTTTTGAATTCCTAACTACTGTTCCATTTTGTAGGTGTACCTATTTGTTTATCCAATTACCCATGGGAAGGACATTTTAATAGATTCCAATTTTGGGGAATTACAAATAAAATTGTTATAAACATTTATGTATAGGTTTTTGTATGAACATTAGATTTTATTTCACTTGGGTAAATACCTATGTATTAGTCAGCCAAAGGGATGTTGATGCAAAGTACCAGAAATCTGTTGGCTTTTATAAAGGGTATTTATTAGGGGTAAAAGCTCACAGTTAAACAATACCCTAAAGAGTCCAACTCCAGGAGCAGGGTAAGATGGTGGCTGAGTGAGCATACCTGATAATCTCTCCTGCAAAGAAGTGGTTGGGCAGCATTGGAAATTCTTCAGGACCAGGCTGTTTTGGGATTTTGCAGAGCAGGAGGTGTCTGGACATCGATTTGGTGGGAAGGTAACAGAGAAAATTCGTGTGTAAGATAAAATTGAGGCTCTATTACACAGAGGTGGGAGCTGCATGCGGGATGCTCCCTCCTGGAGTGGGCAGAGCCACGGCATTGGCACGGGCGGCGGCGATTCCTGGAGGCTTTGTGGTACTGGGGAATTCATAAGCCCTGAGCAGGCTATTGAGGGGCTAACAGGGCAGGAGGCCTTCGCAGACCGATGTGGGGAGACAAACAGGAGTTTTATTGTGAGGCGGGGAATTTTTGATTGCGGACACAGCACTTCTGGCTAGAGCCCCGCCCCCCAAGGCCAGCTGCCGATCTGCAGCAGCCTTAAATTGTTCACAATAAAGAGACATCACCAGGAGACTGTTTCAGGGACTGACAGGGTGAGAGACGTCTGGAAGCCGATTAGGGGAATATTTTGCGAAGTGTGGGAATTTCGGTTTTGGACTCTGTTATCAGCATTTCCAGCTGGAGCCCCACCCCCAGGCCTGGCTACTGATATAGGTCATTAAATTGGCTGCAGTGTAGAGGCGCCCCCAGGTGGCTGTTCTGGGGGCTTACAGGGGGGGAGGTGTTCTGAAGTCAAATTGGTGATACAGCCACAGAAGAGACCCGAGTGAGTGAGTGAATTGCAGGGTTCAGACACATAGGTCAGAGTTTGCGGATGTGACCTCTCCCATAGGGCTGGCATCCAGCTGCGGGGATCCCTGAACTCTGAGTTGCACTGCAGTGCTCCCAGGCTCCCTGTTAACCAGATTTGAGGTTGCCAGGTCTGAGTCCCCTAAACCCTGGTGGCCCACACCCCAGAGACTCACACCTCTTGAGTCTTCAATATCACAGACTTTCCATCCCTGAATCCATCATGCCCTGAGGTCCATCTGAGGTCCTTGAATGTCCTAGCCCTCAACGTTTGCGTTTTTTCTTTTTTGTTTTGTTTTTTATTTTTTTTATATATGTTTTATTGTCCTGATTGCTAACATTGCATTATCTCCTAGTCTTTTCTCCCAGTGTATCCCCCAAAGTCTTTTTTTTTTCAGTTATTTGGGGGGGGGGAGTTGTTGTTGCTGTTGTGGTTGTTCTATATCTCTTTTTCTTTTCCTTACTTGTTCCCCTCCCTTTACCCACCCCCTTTTTCTTTCTTTCTTTCTTCTCTTTTTTTTTTCTCTCTTGTCCCTCATTTTCTTCTTATTTTATTTTATCTTAATTATACAATAGGTGCTGCAGGGAACACCTCAACTTTGCTGGATTTCCTCATCCTCCGTTGCCTCATTTCTGTGTGAATAGATTTTGGCTATCTACACTATTCCTTTTCCCCTACATCTTGATATCCTCCATCATCTACTGTCTCTCCTATATTCTACCTGCCTTTCTTTGATCCCCAAAGTAACTAACTCTTAATTTCTAATACCTTTGTTTTGTTTTCTGTCTTTTATCCACTCTTGAAACTATTGCCTTTGTTTTCTCTTTCCCTCTCTCATGAAAACACTAGCTTTTTAATTCTTACCATATTCCTCCCATGTTCCGTTGACTATCTCATTATAGGTACTCTACCTACTGCTATAACTCTACACAACTTACATGAATCTAATATCCATCCTCCCAGATCTCATATTGTTGCTCTGTTAACATTTATCACCAATACTACTTTACACTTTATCCTTGCTAACACAATTGACTTTTGCTGGCCCTAATACTTTCCTTTAAAGTGAACTCAACAAGCAATAAGAAATTAGAATAAGAAGGAGAAAATGACAAAGAGAAGATATCACACTTATGTAAAAACAACAGCTAATTAATCCCCAAGACTAGACAAAGAAGCTAAGGAACTGATTAAACCGGTCAAGATAAAATGATGACCAGACAGCAACAAAAATCTATGAACCAAACCAGTAATCAGGAAAACATGGCAGAATCCAATGAACAAACTAAAAACCAGGAAGAGGAGCAGAACTTCACACAAGTAATTAAAGATCTCAGTACATATATCTCAGACAAATTTAATGAAGTAAAGGAAGAGGTTAACAACATGAAGACAATACTTGGAGGGGAAATTGCAGACATATGCAAAAAGATAACAGATATGATCAGAGTGAACACCACAGTTCAAGAAATCAAAAATGCACTCGCAGCAAATATCAGCAGATTAGAAGAGGCAGAGCAGAGAATTAGTGATGTGGAAGACAGAACACCGGAAATCAAACAGTAGAATTGATCAATAAAAAGATAGAAAAAATCCAGCTAGGACTTAGGGACCTGAATGACAATGCAAAATGCTCAAACATATGTATTATAGGAATCCCAGAAGGAGAAGAGAAGGGAAAGGGGTCAGAAGGAGTATTGCAGGAAATAATGGCTGAAAACTTCCCAAATCTACTGAAAGAGACAGATGTACATATCCAAGAAGCACAGCGCACCCCAATCATCATAAACCCCAACAGGCCCACTCCAAGACATATACTTGTCAAATTATCCAATGCTCAAGACAAAGAGAAAATTCAAAAAGGAGCAAGAGAAAAGAAAACCATCACATACAAGGGAAGCTCCATAAGATTAAGTGCTGATTTCCCATCTGAAACCATGGAAGCAAGAAGGCAGTGGTATGATATAGTCAAGGTACTAAAAGAAAAATATTTCCAACCAAGAATACTCTATCCAGCTAAACTAGAATTCAGAAATGATGGAGAGTTCAAAATATTTGCAGATAAACAGAAACTGAAAGAGTATACCAACAAGAAACCTCCCCTTCAAGAAATTCTAAAGGGAGTCCTGCAGGAAGAAGGGAAAAAACAGGACAGGTGGAGTTGGAGGAGAGTGTAAGAGCAACAAAAAAGACAAAAAGAGAAGGGAAAAAACAAACAAACAAAATATGACAAACACAAGTCCAATCAAAATATGGCTAATATAAATAATTCCTTGAAAGTAATAAAACGGAATGTCAATGGATTAAACTCACCTATCAAAAGATTCAGAGTGGGACATTGGATAAGGAAATATGATCAATCTATATGCTGTCTACAAGAGACACATCTTAGACCCAGAGACTCATGGAGGCTGAAAGTGAATTGTTGGAAAACAATCTTACAAGCAAACAATAACCAAAAAAAAGGCAGGAATAGCTATATTAATATCACACAAAATAGACTTTAAAAGTGAAACAATTGTGAGAGACAAAGAAGGATACTACATATTAGTGAAAGGGACAATCTGTCAAGAAGAATGAACAATCATAAATATTTATGCTCCTAACAAGGGCACCTCTAAATACGTGAGGCAAACGCTGGAAAAACTAAGTGAAAGAATAGATGCATCTACAATTATAGTGGGGGATTTTAATATACCACTATCAACTCTGGACAGAACATCTCAAAAGAGAATCAATAAAGAAACAAAAACTTTGAACAGTATATTAGAGGAGCTGGATCTAACAGACATATACAGATCATTACACTGAATACAGCAGGATATACATTTTTCTCAAGTGCACATGGATCATTCTCCAAGATAGACCATATGCTAGGCCACAAAGAAAGGCTTAATGAATTCAGAAAGATCAAAATCATACAAAATAATATCTCTGACCACAGTGGAGTGAAGTGGGAAATTTTCAAGGGCCAGAGGCCAAGATTTCACACCAAGATTTGGAAATTAAACACCATACTCTTAGAAAAACAGTGGGTCAAAGAGGAAATCACAAAAGAAATCAATGACTACCTTAAAACAAATGATAATGATAACACAACATACCAAAATTTATGGGATGCAGCAAAAGCAGTACTGAGAGAGAAATTTATAGCCATAAATTCATACATCAAAAAAGAAGAAAGAGCAAAAATTGAAGAACTAACTGCACATTTGGAGGAATTAAAAAAAAAACAACAAAGTAATCCAACAGGAAGAAGAAGGAAGGAAATAACAAAGATAAGAGCAGAACTAAATGAAATAGAAAACAAGAAAGCATTTGAAAAGATAAACAAGACCAAGAGCTGGTTTTTTGAGAAGATCAATAAAATTGACAAACTTTAGCAAGACTAACAAAGAAAAAAAGAGAAGATGCAAATCCATGAAATAAGAAATGAGAAAGGAGATATCACCACTGACCCCACAGAAATAAAGACTATCATAAGAGGATACTTTGAAAAACTATATTCCAACAAAAATGACAATTCAGAGCAAATGGACAAATTCCTAGAAACATATAAGCAGCCTATATTGACGAAAGAAGAAATTGATGATCTCAACAAACCAATCACAAGTAAAGAGACAGAATCAATCATTAAAAACCTCCCAACTAAGAAGAGCCCAGGGCCAGATGGCTTCACAGGTGAATTCTACAAAACATTCCAGAAAGAACTAACACCAATCCTGCTGAAACTCTTTCAAAAAATCAAAACAGAAGGAACATTGACTAACTCCTTCTATGATGCCAACATTACCCTAGTACCAAAGCCAAACAAAGAAAGGAAAATTACAGACCAATTTCTCTAATGAACCTAGACACAAAAATACTTAACAAAATACTTGCTAATCGTATTCAACAACACATTAAACGCATTATATACCACGACCAAGTGGGATTCATTCCAGGTATGCAAGGATGGTTCAACATAAGAAAATCAATCAATGTAATACACCATATAAACAGATTGAAGGGAAAAAATTGCACGATTATATCTATAGATGCAGAAAAAGCATTTGACAAAATTCAGCACCATTTCTTGATAAAAACACTCCAAAAGATCGGAATACAAGGAAATTTTTTGAAGATGATAAAGAGTATATATGAAAAACCTACAGTCAACATTGTTTACAATGGAGAAATCCTAAAATCCTTCCCTCTAAAGTCAGGAACAAGACAAGGATGCCCCCTGTCTCCCCTTCTATTTAACATTGTCTTAGAAGTACTTGCTCGAGCACTGAGGCAAGAACCAGATATAAAAGGCATTCAAATTGGAAAGGAAGTAGTCAAAATTTCATTATTTGCAGATCACATGATCCTATACATAGAAAACCCTGAGAGGTCTACAACAAAGCTTCTAGAACTCATAAATGACTTTAGTAAAGTCACAGGTTATAAGATCAATGCGCAAAAATCAGTAGCATTTCTGTACACCAATAATGAGCAAGATCAAGAAACAAATACCATTCACAATAGTAAATTAAAAAATCAAGTATTTAGGAATAAATTTAACTAAAGATGTAAAAAACTTATACACTGAGAACTATACAAGACTGTTCAAGGAAATCAAAGAAGACCTAAATAAATGGAAGAATATTCCGTTCATGGATAGGAAGACTAAATATTATTAAGACGTCTATCCTACCAAAACTGAGCTACACATTCAAAGCAGTCCCAATAAAAATCAACACAGCCTTCTTTAAGGAACTAGAGAAACTAACTATGAAACTTATTTGGAAAGGAAAGAGGCCCCTAATAGCCAAAGACATATCAAAAAAGAAAAATGAAATTGGAGGAATCACACTATGTGACTTCAAAACATACTACAATGCTACAGTAGTGAAAACAGCATGGTATTGGCATAAGGAGAGACACACAGACCAATGGAATCGAATTGAAAGTTCTGATATAGAACCTCATACATATAGCCATATAATATTCAATAAAGCCACCAAACCCTCTCAACTGGAAGAGAATGGCCTATTCAACAAATGGTGCCTGGAGAACTGGATATCCATATGTAGAAGAATGAAAGAGGATTACCATCTCACACCTTATACAAAGATCAACTCAATATGGATCAAAGACCTAAATATAAGAGCCAAGACCGTAAAGACCTTGGAAAGCAGTGTAGGGAAACATCTACAAGACCTTGTAATAGGAAATGGCTTCATGAACATCACACCAAAAGCACGAGCAGCAAAAGAACAAATAGATAAATGGGACTTCCTCAAAATTAAAGCCTTCTGCACCTCAAAGGAGTTTGTCAAGAAAGTAAAAAGGGAACCTACACAATGGGAGAAAATATTTGGCAACCATATATCCGATAAGAGACTTATAACTTGCATATATAAAGAACTCCTATATCTTGAAAATAAAAAGATAAACAACCCATTTAAAAAATGGGAAAAAGATTTAAACAGACACTTCTCCAAAGAAGAAATACAAATGGCTAAAAAGCACATGAAAAAATGCTCCAAATCTCTAGCTATCAGGGAAATGCAAATCAAAACTACAATGAGATACCATCTTACTCCCATAAGATTGGCAGTTATGAAAAAAACAGAAGAATACAAATGCTGGAGAAGATGTGAAGAAATGGGAACAGTCATCCACTGCTGGTGGGAATGCAGAAGGATCCAACCATTCTGGAGGGCAGTTTGGCGGTTTCTCAAAAAACTAACCGTAGATTTGCCTTATGACCCAGCAATACCACTGCTGGGTATATACCCAGCAGAACTGAAAACAAGGACACAAACCAATATATGTACACCAATGTTCATAGCAGCATTGTTCACTATTGCCAAAAGTTGGAATCAACCCAAATGCCCATCAACAGATGAGTGGATCAATAAAATGTGGTATATACATACAATGGAATACTACTCGGCCTTAAGAACAAATACACTACAAACACACATGATAACATGGATGAATCTTGAGAACCTTATGTTGAGTGAAGCAACCCAGGCATTGAAGGACAAATACTACATGACCTCAATGATATGAAATAAGCAAGCTGCCTCAGGGAGCTAGAGACTGGAAGATAGGCTTACAGGAAATCAGGGGGTAGAGGAAGGATGTAAGCTGACATCTACATGAGTGAAATCTATGATAAGCTGGCGGTAAGTATGTGTACAAGAAGGGATAAAATGGGGGCACAGGGTTACCTTTGGGTGGGGCTTTGTGGGTTTGAGGGGGGCTAGGGATGGGCGGATGGGTAATATTGCCCAAAAAATTGGGGGGAGGGAGGGGCAACATACGAACATAGGAGATTGTCAGGTGTTGGTTGAAAGTAAAATGCTGAGAAAACCGTATCGAAAAATAATTAGGGAAGTTACCTGTTTAAGATACTCAAATGGGATAATCTGATGCAGGACAGACTCCTAGGGAACATCTGAATGCTCATTTTGCCAGAGTGGGTTATACCATTGGGTAGAGACCCATATAATGAGAGTGAAGGTAGACCCACATCCTGGGGAGGACTAATGCCACCAAATAGAGGGAACTGTATCTCTCAAGAGAAATGCTGCTTCCCAGGGCATTAGGGCAGTTGAGCAGGTCAGGCCCTCAGCACTGTTGCAAGTATCTCTGAACGTGGCTCCTCAGGAAATGAAGATTGACTGTCACTGTGGGCCCCAAGGGGAAGGGGAAATAGATATTGAATAGATGGAACCAAAGTAAATGTGAGGGCAAAAGAAGTGTTTCACAAGAGTACACAAGGACGTATATAAAACATGTAATATTACACCAAAAACATATAGGGAACGACACACTAATAATGTAAACCAAAATGTAAAACATAGGACAACTAAAAAATTTAGAAAACTGTATAGCCTAAAGTATAAACCACAATGTAAACACAAATGTCACCTTGTTTGAAAGCTATTGTCTCAGTATCTGTACATCAATTTCAGTAAATATGATATGAATAAGTTAAAAGATTATCGCTGTGGAAGGGAAAAGGTTTTATAATGGATATGTGGGAGTACTGTATATTGTATATATGAATTACTGTGATCTAAGGCTCTTGTGAAGAGAAGCTCAATAATTAGGAAAAAAGGAAAGGTAAAGATAGGATGTAGAATTTTTCCAAATCAAAATGTATTCTATATCTAACCTTTAAACTCATTGCTATATTCCATTTTACTATTAAGGGAACCTGACATTATATTGGGCTTCACTTTTCAGGAAGTTTTGGATCACAGAGTGGTTCCACAATGGCAGTGGAGGAATACTGGTATGGGATGTTGACAGGTGATATATGGTTGACAGGGAATTATACAGGGCGTGTGTCCAGGGTGCATGGAAATGTTTGGATATACTCATAGTGGAAACAATTAAAAAAACAGCTGGGGGGGTACTGGGTTCCTGGCTGAGGGAGGTTCTGTCGTGGTCCCTAGGGGAGCAGTGGCAGTTGGATGAGGAAGGAATGAGGGTCCAATAGTGAGCCCCTGATACTAATGAGTATGCTTGTGAGCCTATACACTTGAAATAAGAACAAGGCCTAGAGCAGCACTGTGCGTAAGAGTTCCCTCCTGACAGCCTCCATGTTACTCAAATGTGGCCAGTCTCGAAGCCAAACTCAGCATGTAAATGCAATGCCTTGCCCCCAGCATGGGACATGACACCCAGGGATGAGCCTCCCTGGCACCGAGGGATCACTACCAAGTACCAGCTGATGACGTAACTAGAAAATGACCTTAAATTAAAGGTTCAATGCGGACCAGCAGAATATCCCTGTCTACATAAAATAACAGGAGTTAAAAATGCTGTTTGACCTAAAGTAAGGGGGAAATGGAAAAGACAAATAAGTTCATATGGCTATGAGTCTCTAAAAAAGAGTCTGGAGGTTGTCAGAAGGATTGCCCTTATGCACACCTTAGCTGAGTCTCAGAAACAGATAAAGTAGATACAACCCCAGATATTGGTCCTTTTGAGGGCTAAAGAGACCCACAGGCTCTATGGTCATGGCAGATGGGGTTCACTGCCATGCCAGGTGGCCCTTCTTTGGAGCTGGTGTTTCTGCGTGATGGAGCTGGACTCAGATGGGATCTCCTTTCACAAACCTTTCATGCTACTTTACTGGAATTGTAGTTGGTGCTGGGGCTTAAGATATATCTAGGGGATTTGAATCTCTGGACTGACAATATGATAGCCAGGCCCTGAGCCTCAACAGACTTTAGCTCCTACACTCTGATTTATTGGACTTACCCCACTCAACTAAAATGGGGTTGAAGAATGTCCACCACCACACCATGGAGCCTAGAGTGCCTACAACTGAAAGCAGGAGGATTGCATCCAATATGCATGTGGAATCTAAACCCCCTCTTGACATAGATGTGGAATGGACACAACCAAGCCAAGGTCCACAGGAAGGAGGAATACAGTAAGGATCAGAGTGGACTTAATGATATTCTATTCATGAACTATTGTGGTTAATAATCAAGAAAATGTGGCATTGGTGTGGCAAAAGTGGCCATGGTGGCTGCTGGGTGCGGGGAATGGGAGGAAAAGATGAGATGTGGAGGCTTTCTCGGGACTTGGAGTTGTCCTGGGTGGTGCTCCAGGGACAATTGCTGGAAGTTGTATGTCCTCCCATGACCCACTGGATGGAACGTGAGAGAGTGTGGGCTATGGTGTGGAACATGGGACATGGGGTACAGCGATGACCAGAGATGTACTCACCAGACACAATGGATATGTCATGATGATGGGGGAGAGTGTTACTGTGGGGGGAGTGGTGGGGTGGGGGCGGTGGGGGTGAATGGGGACCTCATATTTTTTTAATGTAATATCTTTTAAAAAATGAATAAATTGAGTAGAATTTGGAAATAAAAATAAAAATAAAAATAATGCAAGTTAAAAAATAAAATAGTCCAACTCAAGTTACATCCTTACCAAACTCTGTTGCCATGTGTTGAAGCAAGATGGCAGGTGTTATCTGTGAGAGTTCAGCCTCTTCTCTCTTAAGGGTCCATGGGTCCAACTTTCTTTGATCTAACTGTAGGCTGGCATAGAGCTTGTCTCTCTTCCCAGGGCTGGTTTTTTTCCAGGCTCAGCTGCTCTGTTCTCTTCACAAGGTCTGTTGTAAACTGCAAATGAATGGCTCCTTTCTTTTCCTGGGCCTTCTGCCATGTCTATGTCTATGAACCTGTCTCTTCCGCTGGGTTTCTACTTCTGTGTTTATATACCCAAAACTGTGAGTGTTTATATACACTGTGTTATATACCCAGAACTGTGAGTGTTTATATACACTGTGAGTGTTTATATACCCCACAAAGAGGGTGGGGAGTCAACCCTGTGCACCTTAATGAAGTGGTTGAATCAAAGCCCTAATCTTGATTTAATCAAGTAAATACAAAGCCTTTGGATTTAAATCAATCAAAAGGTATCATGCCCAGAGGAACAGATCAGTTTACAAACATAATCAATATCTCTTTTTGGAATTCATAAATATCAAACTGCTACAACCTAGGAGCGTGACTGCTGGATATTTTAGTAAATGTATGTTTAACATTTTAAGAAACTTCCAACTCTTTTTTTTCCCAGAGTATCTGTCCCATTTTGTAGACCCACAATCAATGTATGAGGGTTTTAGTCACCTTGAATCACTGGAAACATATGGTATTTTTTTACTTGTTATGTTTTGTCACAGTTATTTTTTGCTTGTTTTCTTGTTTTATTCATTAACCATTATAATGGGTAGGTAGTGATATTTCAGGTTTTACTTATATTTCTCTAGTTACTAATGATATTGAGCACACATTAATGTTAAAATCCTTTACTTTCTTTACTGTGTGTTTCCATATTGTAGGACTTGAAAGTTCTTTATATATTCTTAGTACAAACTCTTTGTCATATATGTAACTTGTGAGTATTTTCTCTCTTTCTGTGGCTTATCTTTTCATTTAGTTAACAGTGTTTTCCCAGATCTTCTATTGATTATGTTTTGGGAGCATACCTATAGGAATATTTTCTTAATCCAAAATCCAAAGATTTTCTTCTATACATTCTTCTGGAAGTTTTATATTTTTACATTTAACATTTAGGTCCATGATCTATTTTGAGTTGTTGTTGTTGTTGTTTTTACTATAATGCAAGGTATGGATTGATTATTATTATTATTATTATCATGGGACTATTCAAATTTTCTGGCACCATTTGTTTAAAATGCTATTAAATTTCTTTTAAATTGCCTTTTTTACTTTGTTTGAAATGAATATATGGTATGGTTATTTCTGAACTCTTAATTCTGTACCATTGATCCACATGTCTATACTTTCTGCAATACAACACTGTCTTGATTAGTGCAGCTTTATATTAAGTCTTAAAATTAGGTAGTATGAGGGTTCTTATGCTGTCATTCTTTATAAAAATTGTTTTGGCTATCCTTGTTCTTTGTATTTCCACATATTTAAGAGTTAACTTGTCAAGTTCTGTAAAATCCTTATTGAGAATACGATTAGAAATAAGTTGCATATACATATTAATTAAGTAACTATTGAGATCTCACAAACATTTTGTCTTCTGATACATGAAGATACAATCATCCATTTATTTAGGTTTTCTTTGATCATTTTCATCAGTGCTTTGTAGTTTTCAATATACATATACTGAAAACATTGTTTTAGTTTCATACCTAAACATTTCATATTTTTGTCATTTGAAACAGGAATAGAAATATTATTGATTTTGTATATTGACTATGAATCCTGCAACCTTAATAATTCATCATCTGATCTAGCAGATTTTGGAGATTCTTTCCTTTTTTTTTTATTATTATATAGACATTCTCTATGTAGAAACATTTCTTTATTTCATTCTATACTGTTTGAATTTCATATATTTTTTGTGACTTATTACCCTGACTGGCATCTGCATTATGATGACAAGAGCCAATATTCTTGCTCTCTTTGTCATCTTAGAGGAAAGCATCCAGTTTTTCACATTAAGAGTTTTGTTAGCTATACATATATGGGTGTTCTTTCTAGTCCCTTTATTAGGTTGTGGAAATTCGATTATATTCCCATGTTGCTGTAAATTTTTATCACAAGTGCATGTGGAATTTTGTCAATTTTTTTCTGTATCTCTTGTTATGGTCACATGGATTTTGCTTCGTCAGTCTGTTGATAGGATGCAACTTATTTATTCTTTTTTATTGCTCAGTCATCATTAATTTCCAAAATAATCTGTCATGTCATGATATACTTTACTTTTAATACATAATGTATAATACATTATATATTATATAGAGAGTACATTTTATCATATTTTTATTCTTTGTCTATGTTTGTGAGGGATATTTACATGCAGTTTTCAATTCTTATAAAGTCTTTGTTTACAGTTTCAGGATAATGCTGGCCACATAAAATGATTAAGAAACATTCCCTTCATTTCTATATTCTGAAAGTAATTCAGTACATCTTGTATTATTTATTTCCTAAATGATTAAACAATTCACCAGTGAAGCTATTGGGACAGAGTTTTCTTTGTTGGTTTTTACTGGAAGTTAATTTTTTTTAGATAGGCATAATACTTTCTAGTTTATCTGTTTCTTCTTGACTGATCCCAGTAACTATCTTTCAAAGAATCTGTCCATTTCATCAAAGTTGTTGAATATATGGGCCAAGAGTTGTTTGTGGCTTCCTATATTATCCTAATAATTTCTGTAGGCTTTATGGTGATACCTCAGTTTTTAATGTCTCTTATTGTAATTGTGTGTTTTTTTCTTTTTTCTTTGTCATTTCTACTATTGATTTTACTAGTTTTCTATTACTGACTTTTTTAAAAAGCACATTTTTATTACCTCACACTTCTCAGTTGGTTTCTTTGCTCTGGATTTCACAATGCTAAAATCCCAGTATCAGTTTGTTGGCAGAGTCCAGTTCCTTGCTGTTTGGAGACTGATGGCCCCATTTCCTTGCTGCTGGCTACCACCTGAGGGCTGCCTTTAGCTCCTAAAGGCCTCTCTCTGGTCCTTGCACATTGACCCTCTATTTCTGAGCCACCAACAGTGTGTCTCACTCATGCTAGGAGTCTCTCTGATTTGTTCTTCTGCTGCACCTGTGTAGGGTAAATGCTGATGGAATGAACTTTCCATGAGGCCCTGGAATGAGGAAGGGTTGGCTGACCACCACCTGACCCTCATAAACAGGGCTTTGCATGTAAGCATCAAAGGAACACCTGCTATCACAACTAGGAGGTCTGGTAATTGTTAACTAGTTCCACTGTTTGTAACCTTATAAAAACTGACTGTGTCTATTAGGTGGTACAGAGCAGGATGTGGAGTATGGCCTGACACTTCACCTGGTCTGCTCCCACCGAGTCCTGTAAGTAGGCTGTGAATCTCATCTGCCACCACCAGGTTCTGTGTGTGAGTAAGTAATAAAGGCATGACCATCACTGGGCTCCTGTGTGGTTTCTCTGGAATATGAAATTAGTTGGTTGGGCTTGACTATTAGCATTACAATGGGCATATTCGGTAGGCCCATTACAACCTGAGTAAATCTTTTGATTTCCTCTTTTGTTTTTAAAGACTTAGGTGCTTAGATTGGGACAATCTGGATAATCCAGTATACTCTCCCTATTTGATGGTCAGCTGACTAGTAACCTTGATTATTTCTGTAAAGTCACATCACAACAATATAAATTAGTATCTGGTTGAATAACCAGGGAATGGGAATTTGAGGAAAAGAGGAATCTTTAGAATTCTTACTACAACATTGATCTTCCAAATAATCAACTTTTGGAGTTATCATCTCCATTATTTTCTGTTCTTAATTTCAAGATTTTTATCTCTTGTGTACATTATTTTATTGCTATTAGTGTCATTTGCTTTGGTTTACTCTTTTTTCCCTTCTAATTTCATAAAGTGGAAGCTGAGAAGCACTGGTTTGAGATATTTCTTCTTACATAAGCATTTAATATGGGTAAATTTCCCTCTAAATACTGTTAATCTTTTTGCTAAGCAGTCAAAGGAGTGCTGATGCAAAGTACCAGAAATCTGTTTGCTTTTATAAAGGGTATTTATTTAGGGTAAAAATACCCTTTTATAAAGGGTATTTATTTAAGGTCTATAGTTATAAGGCCTTAAAGAGTCCAGCTCAAGGTTTCTTTCTCACCAAAGTCTGTTGCCATGTGTTGAAGCAAGATGCGGGCGCTCTCAGCCTGGTGCTCCTTCCTTGTTCCTCCTAAGGCTCCATGGGCCCAGTTTCTTCTGGTCTCAACTGTAGGAAGGCATAGGGCTGATTTCTTTTTGGGCCTTCTCAGCTGCTTACGTGCTCTGTTCTCTTCAGCTGCAAACTATCATGTGAATGACCCATCTTTCTTCCTAGAGGTTTTAATTGTCTCAGCTCTTTCCTTTCTGTCACATGGCAGGACCAAAATGACCAAGTTCTTTCCTCTTCCACTCTTCCATGTGTTTCCTTGAGTGAGTGCCCATTTACATCAGCCCACCAAGGGGGCGGGACTCAACCCTGGGCCATGCTCTACTGATGTGGATGAATCAAATGCCCTAAATTGATTTCATTAAGTAAATGTAAAATAATTTAATACATTCAAAGGGTATCCAATCCAGAGGGACAGGCCAGTTTACAAACTTAAGCCTCCTCTCTTTTGGGGATGCACAAAAGTAATCTCAAACTGCCATATTCTACATTTCAGAAATTTAGGTATATTGTCTTTTAATTGTCATTCCATTCAAAATATTTTCTAATTTACTTTGGACCTACTTCATTGATCCTTAAGTTATTTAGATGTGTGATTTTAATTTTAAAATATTTGGGTGATTTGCAGATCTATCTTTCCGATAATGACTTCTAGTTTAAGACTTTTAGGGTCCCAGAACATTTTGTGTATTTTTAAGCTCTAGTTTGTTTTATGGGCCAGAATATGGTCTCTTTTGGTGACTATTTTTTTGTGTGTTCTTTGTTATTGACATTTTTTCTATTTATATTAAATACCTGAAGTTGGTTGCTAAATTTGAATATGTTAACTATATTTTTACTGATTTTCTGTTTGCATTTTCTATCAATAACAGAGAGGCGTGCTGAGGTCTTGAACTCCATTTCTTGAACGTCATTTCTGTTCTATCAGATTTTGAGTCCCATATTTTGAAGATCTGTTTTTGGTTGCATACACATTTAGAATTTGTCACACTTATAATTTGTATGTGTTGTTGTATTGAATTGTTCCCTAAAATAATTTAAACAGGTTTTTGTTTGGGAGTATATGTGTGTGTGTTTCTAAGTATAATAACTATATTTGGGGGGGGGTTCTGATTACTCTGTAAATAATTATTCAAAGCTTTTGCTTTTACACCCAGTGAATGACTTTGAATAATGCCTACTTTCCTTGTATTTATTTTGAACTTTCAGTTATTTTTGCTCTCTTGGAAAATTATTTTGTAGAATCTTTTAGTTCTAGTGTTGAGATGATTTTCATTACAAATGATTTCCTTTTCCTCTGCTAAACACCAGAGAGGTTTTTTTTGCCTGTTTTTTTATACTAAGCTCAAAATTTGTATTTTTTAACACCTAGAGTACATGAATTTGGTCTGCATATGCAGATGTAGATGAGCTTTTGCTATAAATTCTCAGATACTTTACTCTTCTAATTTCCTCATTGCCACATTGACTTTTATATCAGTCCTCTTGTGGTTGGGGTCAGATAAAATGTATTTGTTTCATTATAAACCAAGGGTGTTTCCTTTTGGGTCAATCACTTTATAGGGCAATGGACTTTGTCTTATGTCCCCTATTCTCCACAAAGCCATGAAAACTGAAGTCAATTTTTATAAGCCTTAGAAAATTCCATCAAAATAAAGTATTTTTCTGAGTTTCCTGCTTTACTGAGATTTATCTTAGTAGTCCCCTTTTATCTTTCATGAACATTGATATTTTTAAGAGAACAATTTGGTATATCACTGATGTAGAGAAAGTGGCTATGGGGTTGCTGAGGGCAGGCAGAGGGAAGCAGAGATGTGATGTGGGGCATTTTCAGGACTTAGAGTTGTCTTGAATGATATTGCAGGGACAGATGCAGGGCATTATATATTATGCCATAACCACTGAATGGACTCTGGGAGAGTATAAACTATGATGTAAACTATAATCCATGCGGTGTAGCAAATGCAATGAATGTGCCACAATGATGAAAGAGGTTGTTGATGTGGGAGGAATGGGGGGGGTGGATATCGGAACCTCTTATATTTTTTAATGTAACATGTTTTATGATCTATGTATCTTTTTTAAAAAAAGAAAAAAAAAAGAATAATTGTATGAAAACCCACATTAAAAAAAAAGAACATTTTGGGAAGTTCATTTTGTGATTTTAGATTTTCATTTAGAAAGAATAGATACCTAACCAACCATAATATTGTTAATGGAAACCCTTACCCAAGATTTTAATTGTCATCCTTCTTTAGTTTGTAACTAAGAAGTATATGTTTCCACTATATTAGTGTTTTCCAGATTCTTAAAATCACTGTTTTTAAGGAGGTTTAAGAAACTGTTTTCCTTTTTTTTTTTTTTTTTTTAATTTTTTTATTTTTTATTGACTTTGTAATAATATTACATTAAAAATATATATGTGAGGTCCCATTCAACCCCACCCCCCCACCCCCCCTCTCCCCCCCCCCCCCCCCAACAACACTCGTTCCCATCATCATGACACATCCATTGGATTTGGTAAGTACATCTTTGGGCACCTCTGCACCTCATATACATTGGTTCACATCATGGCCCATACTCTCCTCTATTCCATCATGTAGGCCCTGTGAGGATTTACAATGTCCGGTGATTACCTCTGAAGCACCATCCAGGGCAGCTCCATGTCCCTAAGACGCCTCCACCTCTCATCTCTTCCTGCCTTTCCCCATACCCTTTGTCCATTATGTCCACTTTTCCCAATCCAATGCCACCTCTTCTATGTGGACACTGGATTGGTTGTGTCCATTGCACCTTTATGTCAAGAGGAGGCTCAGATTCCACTGGATGCTGGATGCAATCCTCCCATTTTCAGTTGTAATCACTCTAGGCTCCATGGTGTGGTGGTTGTCCTTCTTCACCTCCATCTTAGCTGAGTGTGGTAAGTCCAATAAATCAGATTGTAGGTGCTGGAGTCTGTTGAGGCTCAGGATCTGGCTATCACATTGTAGAAACTGTTTTACTTAAAGACACTTTTCTTAGATTCTTCTGAATTCCTATACTTATTACAGTCTGTAGACCCTAGTGTTTTCCTTAGAAATTGGCATACAACTTTTGAATTTTTGTCTAATACATATTTAGTCCATTCTCAAACTTGATTATATTGCTGCAAAAGATATTTTAGATTCAAAATATTTCCCCTTATTTAATATTACTATATCACAGTTTTGTGAATATATTTTCAAATATTAATTATAAGAGTCTGATGCCAGTCAGTTGCTTATACCATTGTGTTTTTGTGAAATGATTCTGTGCTGCTCATAATTAGGACTTTTTAATTATCGGTGATACAATTTTGTATGTAAACTGTTCATTTATTGTATGTTAATCTGTGAAACTAGTTTTAAAATTCCTGTATGAGTCAGATGATTAATGTACTGGATTAAATGTCCAATAATTTCCCCCATATTTTTCATTTCTGTCATTTCAAACCATTCTAAAAATTTTACTCATTGGAAGGAGTTTGATTTCTCATTATTTTCTAGCTTCTTGAGTTAGGTTAGAATATTGATTTTCAACTTACCTTCTTTTCCAATATATGCTTTAAAATTTATAATTTTATTCTAAACTCTGGTTTAGCTGCATCACAAAATTTAATACATTTCATTTTCATTTCATTCATCCATGGTTTACATAGAAGTACTTTGCTTAATTTCCCAAGTTTATTCTTAAATTTTCTAATTTTAATTTCCTATTTACTATTTCTATCTTTTGAAATATACTGAGACTTGCTTATGGATCATCTTATGATTTATTTTCAAAAAGTTCCATAATGCACTTGAAAATAAAAATGTTCAGTGGTTGTTGGATAAGTGTCAAATATGTAAATCATTTTATAAATCATATCTTTTTTATGACACGTGCATAGAATACCTTGTCAAGCATTGTGTTTTGGCTTTGTTACTGTTTTGCTTCAGTTTTACCTTACTCCTAGGGTGTATCTCTCATACCTAGGCTACCCCCAAAGGATTGCACATTTCCCTTCTCCCCAGGAATGGAAAAGAATTAATGAGGACACTTCCATCTTTGATGTCCTTGAAACGAAGCTTCATACAGCTGGTGAAATCTCTGCTATAGCAATAGAGTCCTTGTTTTCTTTTGGGGTTCTTGAAATTTACATTATTTGTTTGGGCAACTTAAGAGTAGGACACTGACTTGAGAAGAATTTTCATGCTGATTTTTGTACTCATTTTGTGGTTTCCTCTTCTGCAGACTCTGGCCTTTATCCCCAGTAATCCTACAGATTTCTCCTAATGCTCTGTGTTCCAGTGGTGGGATATTAGAAATTATTCTCTGGGAAAAAATAAAAACAGTTTGAAGGAGGTAATCAACTAATAGGTAATTCCCTATTCTACAGGATCAAGCAGCCTCAAGCCCTGAAGCTATTTCCATCAACATCAGTACAGAATTCCCTTTTACTATTTGTGTCTTTCGTAATTGTATTCCCAGTTTCTTATACATGCTATAAAATAATAGGTAAAATTTATTGAGTTCTTACTATGTGCCAACCCCTCTTCTAAACCTTTAATTATTAACTTATTTTTACCTTCATAAAGGCATTATAAATTTGATATTACTATTATTTCTACTTTAAGTTAAGGAAACTGAGACACATAGAGGACATAGGTAATTTGTCCATACAGCCAGCCCTCAGCCTGTATTTGAACCTGTGATTCTGCCTCCAGAGAACTCAACCACTGTAATCACTGAAAACCTGCTGTATGCCATTTTTAAACATTTTGTGAGTTAATAAATACATACGTGACATATCTGTGCATGGCTATATGAAGTGTAAAGGGAAAGTAATATTTTCTTGAAACAAAGAAGATACTCTGATATTGATGGCTACTTTTATATGATCACTACTTATGGCTTGATTAAATATTACTTCAAATTATATATAACTTGACACCTACAAATACTATTTTGAATCTAATGTTTCATATACATTATAGTATTCAGAATGAATGTTCATACTGAAGCAAATTTCTCAAAAGAACAGCAATGCAATAACAATAAAAATACTGATAATCTTATCATTTGATAAGGAAAAAAATACCTTAAAAAGAGGAATAATTTATTTTCTGTCTGAATTATTGAATGTTAAAGATAATAAATGTTATAGCATTGGTTCCAATAAATTAAAAGTAATTCTGGAAATGAGCTATTAGAAATAAGAAGAAATCCTAAATACTTCCTTAAGGGAGGCTCTACAATAGAAATGATGCATTTATGATTAAATCATAACTGCCATACTGAGATGCTTCTATCCCCACACATTTACTTTAATAAGTACTTTTATGTATTAAACATATATGTTTTCTAAAGAAAAAACTTTTCTATTTTAGTATATTTTTTTCATCAACATTTCATGATGCATGGTTAGTAAAAAACAAAACCAACAAAACAAGATATCAAGGTTTTTTATTTCTTTCTCCATCACAGAATATGCTCAACATATAGTTTTATTTTAACTTCTAGGATTTTGTAAATGAAGTGAATTCACAATGAAATATTTCTATCTACATATGGAGATCAGATATAGTCCTTGAATTATAATGTACATTGAAATGTATACTCCAGTTTGAACACGTTCTTGGTCTTGGTCTGCATTCTGATGTGTGTGGACCCATTCTAAATAAAATCTCTTAAAGATGGAATTTCAGTTGAGTTGTGGCCCAGCTGAAACAGATTGGGCTGTAATACAGGTTGTCAGAGTCATTTATAAGCAGAGGGAAAGTCAGATAGCGAGGGGAGTCATGGGAAAAAACTAAAAGCCAGAAGTCAGCGAACTAGAAGAGAAGAGAGATAATATCTTCATGTGCATTGCATTGTGATGGAAAAGCCAAAGATCAAGGATCACCAGAGGAGAAGATATTGCCTTGTAATGGAAAAGCCAAAGACAGAAATCACAGGCAATCAGCCCCAGAAGCTACAATCTTCAGTGGAAATCATTACCTTGCTGATGCTTAAATGTGGATGCCTACTAACCGCAAAACCAAGGCAAAACATTTGCTTTTGTTACAAGGGCGGGGGGCAGCGATTGTCCTGTGCGAGGCGCAGGTCGCGGGGGTCAGGGACCCTTATTTGTTGCGGGGTATGCTCAGCTGCATGGCCCGGATCTTGACCAGCAGGCCGGAGAAGAAGGCCTCAGTGTGTTGGTAACAGTCAACCAGCAGCTCCTTGACCCTGGCAGCCCGGGTATCAGTCACTCCCTGTCCAGAAGCTCGTGCACATCAATCTCCAGCTCTAGGTTCTCTTCTTCCTGGCAGTTGTAGAGGCGTGTGAGGTGCTCCAGGATCTACTCCTCCAGGTTGAGGCGTTTCCGTAGCTCCTTGCGGTCCTACTTGACCGTGACCTTTCCTTGGCGCCTCACTGGGAAGTCGTCGTCCTCACTGCCCGGGCCCTCGCCCGCGACCCAAGGGGGGCTGTGGAAGTAGACGCGGGACCCGGAGTCGCCACTGCTGTGTCCCGGGGCCCAGGGCAGCCAACGCCGCGCCCCCTGCGGAGGCGCTGTCCACCACGGCCGCCGGGGCCAAGTGCGCCTGTCGGGCTCCTCCCTGCGCCTCCGCCTCCCTGGCGCCCCGCGGGTGGCTCTGGGCAGCTGGCTGGAGTTAGCTCGTGGGCTCGGTTCTGGGCGGCTCCGCGGCGAGGGCGGTGGCAGGGGTGCCCTGAGGGCAGCTGCTGCATGGGAGCCCCCTGACCCCGGCCGCTCCCCGCCAGCATTCGCTTTAAATTTTTTATTTTTTAAGAGAAGCTGTACGTTTACAGAAAAATCATGCAGAAAATAGAGTTCTCGTATATCTCCCTATTAACACCTAGCAGTAGTGTGGTACATTGCTGGTCATTTAATTTTTTTCTTACCTGTCATCTTTGCTGGCTTATCTGCTTCTACCCAGCCACTGCATGTTGGAATTACTCAAAATTGGATGTTAGGCCATCTCTTCCTACATTATAGTCTACCTGTAAGCAATTGTATCCATTAACAAAAATTCAATTATCACTCATTTACAAATTTGCCATTATTTTCTATCTCTAGCTCCTATTTTTCTACTTAATGTTTCTCATTTACCTAATAGCCTAATTACAATTTTATGTATCTCAAAGGAATTTCAAATTCAGCATACCTAAAACAAAACTCATGATTCCCCTTCCTCATCTCCTTAACTGGTACATTTCCAATTTTACTTTTCTCAGTAAGTGGCTTGAATTAATACATTTGTGAAAGCCCCAAAACTAGCAACGAACCATGATATGCCACTATCTCTGGCCACAATATTTAGTTTACTACTAAGTTCTCTCCATTTTTCTTCCTTCATATTTCTGAAATCCAAGCTACCTCTTACCATCTCTGTCACATAGCTTGAATTAACAACACCTCTCATTGGGACTTTTATAATATCCATCTAAATGTTTCACTTGCATTCTTCCTGCCATATGCTCTTTTTTTTTTTTGTCTTTATTTTTTTAATGTTACATTAAAAAAATATGAGATCCCCATATACCACCCACCCCCCTCACCCCACTCCTCCACACATAAAAACAACCTCCTCCATCATCATGAGACATTCACTGCACTTGGTGAATACATCTCTGAGCACCGCTGCACCTCATGGTCAATGGTCCACACCATAGCCCACACTCTCCCACAGTCTACCCAGTGGGCCATGGGAGTACATACAATGTCTGGTAACTGTCCCCACAGCTCCATCCCAGACAACTCCAAGTCCTGAAAACACCCCCACATCACATCTCTTCCTCCCACTCCCTACCCCCAGCTGCCAACATGGCCACTTTCTCCATACCAATACCACATTTTCTTCGATTACTAATCACAATAGTTCATGAATAGAGTATTAGTAAATCCACTCTAATCCATATTCTATTCCTCCATCCTGTGGACCCTGGAATGGTTGTGCCCACTCCACATCTATATCAAGAGGAGGCTTAGATTCCACAAGGATGCTGGATGCAATTCTCTTGCTTTCAGTTGTAGGCACTCTTGGCTCCCTGGTGTGGTGGTTGACCTTCTTCACCTCCATGTTAGCTGAGTGGGGTAAGTCCAATAAACCAACAAGTCTGTTGAGGCTCAGGGCCGGGCTATCACATGGTCAGTCCAGAGATTCAGGTCCCCTGGGTATACACTAAACTTCAGCGCAAACTACAGATCCTGTAAAAGTAACAAGAGAGGCTTGTGACTAAAGATCATATCGGAGTCCATCTCTATCACACAGAAACACAAACTCCAAAGTAGGGCCAACTGACATGGCACTAAACTCCATCTGCCATGATCTTAGAACCTGTAGGTCTCTGTAGCCCTCGGAAGAACCAATACCTGAGGTTGTATCTTCTTTATCTGTCTCTAGGACTCTGCTCACGTGTGCATAAGGGCGACCCCTCTGATAACCTCCTGGCCCTTTTTGGAGACTCATAGCCATATAAACTCATTTGTCCTTTCCATTTCCCCCCTTTATTCAGGTCAAAAAGTATTTTTAACTCCTGGTATTATATGTAGACTGAGATATTCTGCTGGTCTGAGTTGACCCTTTTATTCAAGGTAATTTTCTAGTTACATCATCAGCTGGTGCTTGGTAGTAATCCCTCAGCACCAGGGAGGTTCATCCCTGGGAGTCATGTCCCATGCTGGGGGGAAGGCAATGCATTTACATGCTGAGTTTGGCTTTGAGACTGGCCATATTTGAGCAACACGGAGGCTCTCAGGAGGTAACTCTTAGGACCCTGCAGCTCTAGGCCTTTTTCTTATTTCAGGTGCACAGGCTTATAAGCATAGTCATTAGTATCAAGGGCCCATTGTTGGACCCTACTTCTTTTCTGTCTTTGCCATTGCATTTGGGGGATTTTTGCTGTTCCTTTAGGGAATGTGATAGAGCTCCCCTTGCTAGGAACTCAGCATTCCTTCAGTTATTGTTCTTAATTGTAACCACTATGAAAATATCCAGACATTTTTATGTACCCTGGCTATATGCCCTGGAGGACTCCCTGCCAACCATGTGTCCCCTGTCAATAACATCCCACACCAGTATTCCTCCCCTGCCATTGTTGAACCTCTCTGTGATCCAAAACTTCTTAAAAAATGAAGCCCAATATATTGCCAGGTTCCATTAATAGTAAAATGGAATATAGTGATGAGTTTAAAGGTTGGATATAGAATACATATTAATTTAGAAAAACTAAGGTAAAAATAAATTGGGGTATCAAAAAATTTAAAAATGCAAAAGCTTTGTTTTTGATGTTTTGCCTTCCATCACTGCAATAAGTATTGCCCTTTAAGCAAATTGGCAAGGCAACTTCTTCCATCTTTTCCTTAGTTGCCATAAGCTCTTGACACTTCAACCAAAGTGATTTTTTTTTCAATATCCATATGTGATATATAAGCCTATTCACCAATATTAAATATATTAAAGGATCTTCATTGCTCTTAGTGTAAATGCAAATCTCTGTAACTTGTCCTACAAATATATCATCTAAATGTTACCTTCATCTTGAAATATACTTTTCATCTTTTTCTCTATTCTAGTCATTCAGAACTTTTTTCAGTCCTTGACTGTGAAGGATTGCATATGATTTTTCCTCATCCAAAAACACTCTTATCTCTTTTCTTCATTCGGACTGCTCAAAACATTTCAACTTAAAACTCTTTTCCTTAGATAAGCTTTTCTCAAACTCTCTGTTGAGACCAATCATATGTTTTATCCTCTCTTTTAAAATGTTATAAGTTCCCATGTGGCATTATCTCAATTAATATTGTGAGCATTTATTTTGATATTATATGACCAAAGTTTTTTTTTCCCTCACTAGACTATAATCTGCTTGAAATGCCATGTTGTTCACCATTGTATCTGCAAAATGTCTGATATTCAATTTATATTCTCAATTGTACATTCAATCACAATAAAATGATTTACCAATCTTTTGGAGATTATGGACACATGGGCTAGGAGTATAATCTTGAAGGAAAACAAATGATCATTTTGTAGGTGCCGGTATAAAACTGAAAAAAAAATCATTATTCCCTCATAGCTTCATTCATGGTAGAAAATAAAGTGAACATATGGGTGTAAAATATAAGGGCTATAAATTAAAAATAAAGCATGTCAGGGTATTAGTTGACTAGGATTCTCTTTTATGTAGAGTGATCAAAAACGGCCTCTTGCAAAAGGTGACATTTAAGAAGATACATGCAAAATTAAGGGAGCAAGTCATGAGAGGATCTAAAGACAGCTGGGTAATAGAACATGTGCAAATGTCCTGAGGCAAGAATTACCCGATAAAATATAGGATGCCCAGTAAAATTTGATTTTCATATCCATAATAAATGTATTTTAGTAAAATTATGCCAGAAATATTGCTTGGGGCATACTTATGCTAAAGAAGTGTTCATTGTTTATCTGAAGTTCAAATTTTACTGGATATCCTGCATTTTTATTTGCTAAATCTGGCAACCTCATACTGAGGCAGAGTGAACCTTGTGCATTTTTGGCATAAAACAGTGATATTGAGGGTGAGTGAGAGGAATATGAGGAAAGGAAGATAATATAGAAGAGTTACTGTGATTAAAACAAATCAGGACCTGAGAACAATTTTAAGGCATTTGATTTTATTGCAAATATGGAGAAACCCATTGAGCATTTTTTTGAGCTGGAGAGTGACATAACCCCACTAGTGTTTTAAGAAGATTTATCTTTGGCAGCTGAGATCACAAATAATTATGATTAATTATTTGAAGGTAAAGTTAGAGAAGATTGTAAGGAAAAAGAAAACAATCAGAAGGAATGGGTACTTTAAGGAGTTTGAGAAAGAAATTATGTGCTAGTAAAGAATGTGCTAAAGATTAACATTGCTCTAATAATATAGGAAAGAGAATTTTGCAATTGAGGCCATATAGGGATACATCATGGAAATTGAAATGTCTCTAAAGACAGAGTCAAAAAAGTTAAAACAGAAACAATACAACAATAAATTCAGTTAGTAGAAAGTGAACTTGTTACACTTTAACAATCTGTGGTGATTTCAGTAGGGCTAGTCCAACTGACGAAAATGGTGCACTGTCTTAAGCATTTGTACACAGCAATGGTTAAGATGTTTTCTTGTCAACCAGATGGTTTTAGTTTTATAACAAAACAATGCCCTATTATTTATATTACCTTTTTCTAACCCCATCCATAAGTTTCATATATTTAACACATTTATGTAAAATTCCTGTGATCTACACGTCAATGTGGTAGGCATTGTTTTCTGAGTTTAATTCATAAAACTGAGCCTTAGTATGGCAAAATATCTTGGCCAGACATTTTAAGCCAGTAAGTGCAGAGTCTTGATTCCAAATATATATTGCTTGTGTCCATGATGTTTTTCAGTGTGGGGATACTAAAAATGCAATAATTCATCACATCATAAAATTACCTTTTAAAAATAATATTTTATAGTCTCACTAATTTTACTTCAATAACATATTTGCTCAAAATTTTATGTGTCAGTTTTTTTTCCTCCTTTTCTAATTTTGGAATATTTTTTTCAGGATGTTTAAATAACATTTCCCCTTTATTTAGGTTTTACTTGCAGCAAGTACTGCTTATCAGTGAACTAATTTCCAGTTTTCCCATTTTAAGACCAATTGTCACCTTCTTTCACTGAATCTTGATACTCTATACTTTATTTTCTATTTCTGCAGTTTCAGAATTTAAGGAGACCAAGGAAATCTGTCAAATATCCATAGCTAGTGACAGGCAATGAACTAGTATCATCAATTCTTCATGATTTTGCAAGAAGATATTTAAGAAAAGGTTTATTTTCTCTTTCTCTAGCCCTTTTCTGAAGAGACAGAATCTTCTTAGTACCAATTCTGTAGATGGAACCTAAATTCAATTGGATAACGCTGACAAATGCTGTCAGTCTAATTGACTATAGAACAGTTCTGTAAATCTGGCATGTAATGGGGACTCAAATGTGTCAGGCAAACTTTCCTTTTCAAAGCTGCTCCAAATGCAGCAAGAAACTTAAATAAGACATTTGCTTACTTTTACTTTTTCATTGCAACATAGCTGAGAAAAGGAGAACAAATTATTTCCTGGGAAAGGGATGGTTTAATAAAAAAGACAAAACGCATTTTTGGAAAAATCATGAGTATAATATGGACTGTCCTGTATCTTATGAAGTAAAACCTTAATGTAATTTTTCTATATGAATTTGTAAAAACTGTCAATTCCCTTTATTGAACATACTTTGTATATACATACTCATTGTAAAATTATGTATGATAGCTATTGGTTTAAATTTTTTATAATTATGACTAGAATATTCTTATGGAAAGAGAATTTCTATTTATGGAAAGAAAATTTCAATGCATATTTCTCTGGAACAAACCTAATAAGATTTTATTAATTTTTATTTTTAAAACTACATACTTATAAATAAAATCATACCAACAATAATGTATCCTACCAAACTATAGAGATGAAAAAGTGAGAGAATGTAATAAAATTTCAGAAAGAAGTCAATTTAGCAATAAAAGGAAAATAATAATAAAAGAAGGCATGTCATGGAGTGGCAGTACATTTTGATAGGTTTTCTCTAATAGTTTGTGACATGCATAAATAGTGAATGGTATATTCCAATTAATATTTGACTAAATAAAAAAACAACGGCAACCATATTTCTCTTGTCATGACCTTTTCAAGAGTCAGCATAACACTTCCTTTACAAGGACCACATACAGGCCATTAGCTAAAATGCTGAAGTTTGTTTGAATGTGAGTAGCAAGGGAGAGAGAACTCTTTCTGGGCTCAGAGGGTGGTAGGAGATATATTCATCACATCATATCAATGTTCTAGACCATCAATAGGACTTTAAATGTTTACCCTGATCATCTGCCTGAGGAGTGTTTGTATTTTGATATTTTTCCAATATAAATAAAGTTACTTAATTTTCCCATTTTTGTATTATACCCTTTGGAAGGAAGTCACTCTGTGCAGTCAACACTTAAGTTATGGGAAGTCATACTCCACATGCTTGGGGACAGAATGCCTACATTAATTATTTGGAATTAGGCACAGAAGATTTTTCTATTCTCTCCCATTTATTTATTTATTCAATCATTTATTTTTATCAGTATGTACTCCTGGGCATTTATTCTGTGCTTTTAGTTATAATTCAAAATTACTTATTTATTTTATCCCTCAACTTTTTCTACTTTGGGCCATAGGAACTTTATCAGTATGCTCCTGTGTCCTTTCAACATGCCCCATTATTGTGGTATATTTTCTTTGTTTCTTTTCTTTCTTTTTTAGCATTTCCTTAATTTCTGGCACTACACGTTTCTACAGGTTTATCTTGCATATTTCCTGCCCCAGTCCTAGAATCAACCTTTTACCCAAGGTGCTCTGATTCCTTATATTTGAGAATGGTATAAGAAACCCAAAATCTGGCTACTAGGTTTGCCCATTGCTACTGGGGTAGTGTTTCATTTGGGTTCTCTCAGTTGACAAAGCAAGGAAATGTATGTGTGTATATTAACCCATTCACTGGCACATACCTATACACTTTTTTCTGTCTATAATGATCTGTACTGTACTAAATTATACATGAGTTCATACTGATGTCCCCAACACCAATACATTACTGAATGGATAATTCTAGCTTTTTCCTCTTGCTCATATATTCCCAGTCCAACGGTAAGAAACACGGCTACCATCAAACACTATTCATTTATTTAATTGTTCAATTCTAATATAAATGTACACCATTATTAGAATTGTTCATCAGTAACCCTATGGGAAACAAATTTATCTAATAAATTATATAAATTATAGTGCTTAAGGTAAATTACTCGTATACTTACTCTTTTTTATTTAATAAACTTCATTTTTAAGAAGTTTTAGATTGCAGAGAAGTTACATCTAAAATATAGGGGATCCCATATAACCCCTCCCCCACTCACGTTTTCTACTATTAATAACCTCTTACATTAGTGTGGTACATTTGATACAGTTGATGAACAGATATTGAATTACTGCTACTATCCAAGGCCCATAGTTGACATTATGGTTTCCACACTGCAACATACAATTTTTAGGTTTTAAAAATTCATAATGGCTTGTATCATCATTATAATATCATGCAGAAAAATTCTAATGCTTAAATTGCCCTATGTTCCACCTATTCTTCCTTTTTCCTCCCCTCAGAACCACTGGTAACCACTATCTATATATCAGTGTTACAAGTTCTTCCATTACTATAATATTAATGTCTACTTTGGTCCATGGTTGCAGTCCCCCCTTATGCTTGTTCATTCCTCAATTTTAAGAATTTTAGGATGGTGATATCTGCTCTGCTTTGGATTGAGCGGGTCTTGGATTTTATCAGGAAGATGGAAAGAACTGTTTTGCTTGTAGTTGTAGATACTCTTTGTTTTGGAAGATGGGGTTTGTCCATCTTCATATTTTTCGTTGTCCTGGACAAGTCCAATGAATTGGAGAGTAGGTGTTGGCTGCAACTCTGCTGAGATTCAGAGCTCAACTGACCTATGAACAGAGTGAAGACTTAAGTCTCTGAGATATGTATTTAATGGCTATAGTGCTAATTATAGGTTTAAATAAAAAGGGTAGAAGAATCATGTGTAGGGATATTACACTGGGGAAATGGGTTATTCTATCTACCAAGGTAAGGCCCATGGATGGGTTGCTGATTTCATGGGGTTGCATGCCTTGTCTAAAGAGCTTTCAGGAGCATCCTTGTTTTAGGCTTTGTGACTATGGCATTTAGTGAGATCTTCCTGTGACATATGTAAGTGAAATCTCTGGATTGACCTCCTGACTTACTTTGAAATCTCTTAGCCCTAAAAACTCTTTCATATTTAATGTTTCCTGCTTTTGGTCAAGGTCTTTTTCTTAATTCATTGCCAGTTGGAAATTGGTATTAATCCTTCAGTGTCAGAGAGGCTCATCCTGGAAGTCATTTCCCATGATGGGGGAAGGTAGTGAGTTTATTTGCTGAATTTGGCTTAGAGAGAGGCCACATTTGAGTAACAAGGAGCTTTCCAGGAGGTAACTCTTAGGCAACAGACATGATTAGGGTGTTTCAATTTTACTAGAATAAGTTTCATAAGGACAAGCATTATATCAATATATAATATATATAGCATATTGTTCTGTTTTACTAGGTACTGCCTATGTACTCTAAAGATTCTTGTCACTCTATTAGAGAACGTAAGAGGACTCTCCAGGAAGCAAATTTAATATTTTATTGTTTATTGTGTGGGTCTCCACCCAATAAAATAACACCCTATCAGCACATGAATACATTCATATTCAAGAGGCATGCCCCAGGTTCACCCTTCCCCACAAATCCCCCCACTACTGACACCCGGCCACAGTGATGTTCCCTACATATTTGCCAAAAGAACACTCCCACAGTTGTATTCTCAACCATGGTCCTCCACCTCCCCAGAATCACCTGTTCCTTCTTCCAGTCCATCCCCAGCTCTATAGATAGCCCACTACCCACCCTCATTCACATTCCCACGCCAGCATTTTTGATCCCATTCATATCACGGCCCACCATCATCCCTGCCCACTGCCAAACCATCCCCATCCACCTTATCATAGATTCTGCCAAAATTAAGCATCAGCTCACCATCTTCTGGCTTACTTCACTCAATATAAGGCCTTCAACATGTGTCAATACCTCATTCCTTCTTACAGCTGAGTAATATTCCATCTGATGTAGATATCATAGAATGAAATAGGTAATGCTCCTTCCAGTTCTATTTTTTGGAAGACTTTGAGCAAGTTTGGTATTAGTTTTTTTCTAGAATGATTGATAGGATTCCACTTTGAAGTCTTCTGGTCCTGGGCTTTTCTTGGTTGGAAGGTTTTTGATGACTAATATAGTCTCACTACATGTGACTGGTCTGTTGAATTCTTCTCTTTCTTTTTTCATCCATGTAGGTTGCTTGTGTTATTCTAGAAATTTTCCATCTCATCTAAACTGTCCATCTTGTTGGCACACAACTTTTCAAAAGTATTCCCTTATGATATGCTTTATATCTGTGGGGTCAGTGTTGGTATCCCTTTCTTATTTCTGATTTTATTTATTTTCCTCCACTCTCTTTTTTTCTTTGTTAGCAAAGGTAAGGGTTGACCAAATTTTATTAATCTTATCAAAGAAGCCAGTTTTGTTTCTGTTAATTTTTTTAGTGTTTATTTTTTTATTGATTTCATTTAATTCTTTGTTATTTTCTTCCTCTGCTTGCTTTGGGATTAGTTTGCTGTTCTTTTTCTAGTTTATTCAGATGTGCAGTTAGGTCTTTGATTTTAGGTTTTTCTTCTTTTTAGATGTCAACATTTAGAGTTATAAATTTCCCTCTCAGCAACAATTTAGCTGCATTCCATAAATTTTGGTATATTGTGTTCTCATTTTCATTTGCTTTGAAATAGAATTGTAGTTTTCCAAAAATAGATTCTGCACACATTTTGTTAGATTTATACCTAAGTATTTAATTACAGTGGTGTATATTATAAGTGGTATTTTGTTTATACTTTTGGCTATTAAGCTTGTAATATGACACTCTGCTATCATCGTTTATTAGTTCCAAGATTTTTAAAAATAAATTCTTTAGGATTTTCTATATAAGCAATCATGCAATATGCTAAGAATGATAGTTTTATTTTTTCCTTTCCAATCTGTGCACCTTGTATTTATTTTCTTGTCTTACTGTATTAGTTAGAGCATTCAAAGCAGTGTTGAATAGGAGCAGTGAGAGGGAAATATTTTATGTGCCCCTTATCTTGGAGTAAAAGCATCCACTCTCACCATTAAGCATGATGACAGCTGTAGGTTTTGTAGATGTTCTTAACCAAGGTGAGGAAATTTCCCTCTATTCCTAGTTTGCTGAATGGGTGCCAGATCTTGTCAAATACTTTTATTGCATCAATTAATATGACAAAACATGTTTTTCCTTCTTTAGCTTGTTGTTTTGTTGGATTACATTAGTTGATTATTGAATGTTGAACAAGCCTTGCATAGCTGGAATAAATACAGTTTGGTTATGGTGCATAGTTTATTTAATACATTGTTGGATTTTATTTGCTAATAATAAAAAGAAATTTTTTTCATTTATGTTCATGAGAGATATTGGACATTACTTTCTTGCAATGTCTCTGTCTGGTTTTGGTATTATTGTAATGCTGTACTCCTTAAATGAATTAGGTAGTGTTACATTTCCATCTATTTTCTGGAAGAAATTGTTGAGAATTGCTATAATTTCTTCTTTAAAGGTTCAGAAGAAGTCACCATTGATGCCTTCTAGAATTGGTGCTTTCCTTTTGGAAGGTTATTAACTATTGGTTCAATTTATTTAATAGATATTAATCAGTTCAGGTTATCTCTTTCTCCTACCTTGTGTTTTGATAGCATTTGTCTTTTAAAGAATTGATCTAGTTCATCTAGGTTATCATAGTATGGACATAAAATTATTCTTAGTATTCTTTATTATTCATTTAATGTGCATAGTCTGTATCAATGACTCCTGTTTCATTGTGATATTGATAATTTGTATCTTCTCTCTTTTTTAATGTTAGCCTGACCAGATATTAATCAGTTTTATTGATGTTTTCAAAGAAGCGGCTTTTGGCTTTCTTGCTTTTTCTGTATTGTTTTTAATTTATTTTGCTTCCAATTTCATAGATTTCCACTCTCATTGTTATTGTATTTTTTCTACTATTGCTTTAAGCTTAAAATTTCCTTTAAGTGGGAAGCTTTGATTGTTGATTGTATATCTTTCTTCTTTCCCAATTGATATAGTTTACCAGGTTTGCTATACCAACATACTAGTTGGCTTAAATGCACAGGAATTTATTGTTTCACAATTCTAAAGGATAGAATTCTGGAATACTTACATGTTGGCAGAACCATGAATCCTCTGAATTCTGTAGAGTTTCAGTGGTAGCTTGCCTGCCATCCTTGTCATAAATCAGTCTCTGCCACTCTCATATGACTGTCGTCTATCTGTCTCTTATTTTCTACTGTGTCCAAACTCCCCCTCCTCCTAAGGATACCAGTTATATTAAATTAGGGCCTAATACAGTTTGGCCTTATTCTATCCAATAAATTAATTATATTATTTTATCAATAATTAAAAATATTTTAATTAAAATATTTTAAGTAATCTGAGACTACATATTTGACCCATGTATTTAAAAATGTTTTGTTTAATATTTAAGGATTTCCTGGCTAGTTTTTGTTATTGATTTCCAATGTGGTTTGAGAACTAACTTTGTATGAATTCTATTCTTATAAATTTATGGTGTACTTTATGGCAGAACATGGTTTGTCTTGGTGAAGAGTCCACATGAGCTTGAGATTAATATGTATTGTGCCAGTGTAAATGAAGTATTCTTTAAATCTCAATTAGACAGTTATTTGATATTCTTTAAATCTCAATTAGACCGAGTTGTTTGATGGTCCTTTTCATGTCAACTATATCCTGCCTGCCTGATCTATCAATTACCCAAAGAGAGTTTTTGAATTTTCCAATTATAAGAGTAGATTTTTCTATTTATTGCTGGCTAGTCTATTACTTTTTGCCTCACACCTTTTAATGCTTTGGTTTTAGATGTATATACCCTTTTAGTATTATGCAATTTCCCTCTCCAAATCTAATAATTCTCCTTGTTATGAGTTCTACTTTATATAAAATTAATATAGCTGCTTCAGCTTTCTTTGGATTAGTGTTAACATGTTATATCTTTCTCAATTCCTTTACTTTTAACCTTAGAGTTTATATTGAAAGCCAATTTCTTGAGCCTGATAGTATACAGCTGACCTCATGAAGAGACCAGAGCAGTTGAGCCCAGAAGAAAAATGTGCCCCATGGATAGACACAAGGCTTATGCCTGCCTACAGCTGAGATCAGAAGAGGCTGGGACCATGGAGCCTTAAGAAGAAGGAAGCCTGAACCATTGCAGTCAATGCTTGCTATCTATCTTCAACACAGGGCAACAGATTTTGGTAAGGAAGTACCTCTTATGTTGAGTTGTACTCGTTAAGGTCTTGTGACTCTTTAGGGCTTTGTGACTGTAAGCTTCTACCCCAAATAAATACCCTTTATAAAAGCAAACAGAGTTCCGGTTTTTTGCATCAGCACCCCTTTGACTGACTAACACAGTAACCAATAAGGTAAATGCAAAACCCAATAGTACTGTATCCTCAGTATACAACTCTACCCTTTAATTCCTATGAGAGTCAGAATACAATTGAACAAAAGAAGACATATTTCCTGATAATGGATATGCAAAATATGAAGAAGTAATATGAGACTAAAGAAAAAGAGAAGAAACAGTGGGACATGAGAACTGTGAATAAGTATGTAATTAAAGCTAAATTGGTATATTTTCAAATTAGTAGACAAAAAATATAGATAATGTCACAGACACCCTAGTGTAACTAGAAAGAAAGTATGTAAAAATGCATGGAGAGACAACCAAGAAGATGGTGGCAGAGTAAGAAGCTCTTAGAGTCAGCTCATGCTTCAGGGCAGTTGGTAATCAACCAGGGCTATCTAAAGCACCTGTTTGGGGGATCCACGAAACCAGAATAGCATCTTGCAAATATCCTTGAAAGAATTTAAAGAGGAGACTGTCTATCTGAAGAGAAGATTCATAAGTAGAGCACTTCATGCTGCAGAGGCTGGTGCCCATCTTCCACCAGCCAAACAAGCCTCCTTGGGAGTTATTCCTGGGCTGGAATTGGAAGCCCTAGTCCTCAAAAATGGGGGAGGAAGAGAGAGTTGGGCACCAACTGTATTAGTCAGCCAAAAGGGGTGCTGAGTCAAAGTACCAGAAATCTGTTGGCTTTTATAAAGGGTATTTATTTGCAGTAGAAGCTTACAGTTACAAGACCCAAATGAGTTCAACTCAAGGTCCCATAAGAGGTACTTTCTCACCCAAAGTCATTTGTGTCTCAGAAGGTTCAGCCTTCCTTCTTCCTCTTAAGGCTCCATGGTTCCAGCTTCTTCCAATCTCAGCTAAAGGTTGGCATAAGGATGATCTCTTTTTCCCGGGGCTCATTTATTTCTGGGCTTAGCTCCTCTGGTCTCTTTACAAGGTCAGCTGTAAACTATCAGGATCATCTCTCTTCCTGGGCTGCAGGATCTTCTGTGTGTCTTGTCTGTGTATCCACTTCAATATGTCCTTGACTGACATCCATTTAATAGGCTAGCAAAGGGGGCCAGGGCTTAACCCTTCATGCCCTAATCTTAACATAATTTAATCAAAGGAATCTCAGCTGACTCTAATACAGTCAAAGAGCATCACGCCTAAAGGAACAGAACAGTTTACAAACATAATCAATATCTTCTTTTGGGAATTCATAAATAATATCAAACTGTCACACCAGTCTCAGCTACTGATTAGTAAATTTGACTAGCTAAAGTAAAATCTTAAGAACAGCTAAAGTTTGAACCTGTACAAGTCAGAAGAAGGCCAGTAGCAGTCATTTTAACTCTGCCCCAGAATAAGGGCAAGTGACAATACTGAAAAATCACAGTGCTGATAGAGACTGGTTTCTTTTCATCGAAATCAGATTGCAGCTCTTGCCTAAGCCCCAGGCCCATCTCTGGCAGGGAGAAAGCTGGCTGGACCTGCACCAACCTCTCCAGGAAAATATAGGCCATGCCGTGGAGGCTGGTGATCATTCTACTCTGGTGATGCAAGTTGTCTCAGTCTCAGGAGCTATTCTGTGGCTCGAGTTGGAAGCTCCATTTCCAAAAATGGGAGAGGATGAGATAGTTGGCAACTGACTTCAGCTACTGATTAGCAAATTCCACTGGCTAATGAACCTCTCCAAGACTGAAAGAGGCTGGTAACCACCATTTTGACTTCTCCCCTCAAATGGAGAGGAAGTGGGGCTGATTGAAAATCAAAATGACCATAAGAACTGGCTTCAAGACCTCATGGTAGATGGTGAATTCTTAAAGGAAATAAGAGGAGGACTGAGATGGTCTATCAATGCTTAATGTGTGCTGAAGTTTTAGTTAACTTTACTGTAAAAGTGGAAATATATAGAGTTGAATAACAGTTTTTAAATTTTATTAAAAAAAATTTAAGATACTTACATTATACAAATGTCATAAAAATATAGGGAATTCCTATAATCCCCACTCCCCACATTTCCCACATTTTCCCACATTAGCAATATCCTTCATTAGTGAGGTACATTCATTGTAATTGGTGAACACATTTTGGAGCATTGTCACTAAGCATGGATTATAGTTTACATTGTAGTTTACACTCTCCCCACACAATTCTGTAGGTTATCCCAAGATTTACAATGGCCTGTAACTGTCACTACAATATTATGCAGGACAATTCCCAAGTCCCCAAAATGCCCCATATTACAGTTGTTTTGCCCTCTCCCTATCCTCAGAACTTCCAGTGGCCACTACCTCCATATCAATGATATAATTTATTCCATTGCTAGAATCACAATAAGTCTATAGTAGAATATCAGTAAGTCCTCTTTAGTCCATAGTTCATTCCCCAATCCTGAAAATTCTGGGATGGTGCTGTCCACTCCACTTCTATTGAGAGTGGGCTGTGATCCCATAGGGCTGATATATGGGGCTTTCTTGCTTGCAGTTGTAGACTCTCATTTCCTTAGTATGGAAGTTGTCCATCGTCACCTCTATGTTATTTGTCCTGGGTAAGACCAATGAACTGGAGAGTAGATGTTGCAACTCTGATGAGATTCAGGGCCCAGAGCCACATGGACAAACCAAAGATTTAAGTGTCTCAACCATATACCTACCAACTCTAGTACTAATTATCCATTCAAATAGAAGGACAGAGGAGCCCCCTGTATTTAGTACACGACTTTTCTATAACATAAAACTTCTTTGAGGACAAAATTTTTAAAAGAAGTAAAGCACTGGGGGAATAAATGGAAGACAATGTTACTGTATATATAGGACAATGGATCTTAAAGTGATGATAGGGAAAATGTTTTAAAGAATTAAAGTAATTTTTCATTATTTAAAAAAAATTTGGATTTTTTCCTTATTCTTAAAACTATCATTTTTCATTTTCTTATTAATCATATTTGGATATTTTATTGGCTTAATTTTGAAGACGTTTTGGATCACAGAAGGGTTACAACTGTGGCAGGAAAGGATCAATGGTGTGGGGTGTCAGTGACAGGGGATACATGGGAGGAAGTTCACCTGGAGATACATATTAGGCATATGAATGTGTTCAAATGTTCATGAAGCACTGTCACAGTGGGTGGAGATTCACACAATAACCAAAGGAATATCAAATTCCCATCCTGGGAAGCTCTGCCACATTCTCTAATAGATCAGCAAGAATCCCCCGAGTACAGGTGCAATGACTGGTGAAGGAGGTCCACTGATGGGCCCTTGATATGTGCATATGAAACTTTACTCTTGAGATGGAAACTTAATCTAGTATTATTGGGTGCCTAAGAATTACCTCCTGGAAGCCTCCTGGTTGCTCAAATGTGGCCTCTGTCTAAGCCAAACTCTGCGTATAAATACATCCCCCAGCGTGGGATATGACTCCTGGGGATGAGTCTCCTTGGAACTGAGGGTTTACTACTAAGCACCAACTAGAAATGCAACTGGAAAAAGACCTTGACCAAAAGGCGGAAAAGATAAAGACAAATGAGTTTATATGGCTAAGAAACTTCTAAGCGTGTCGGGAGGTTATTCCTAAGGTTATGCTTATGCAGATTTCAGCAGCATCTCTTTCACTGCCAAAGTAGATACTATCCCATACGTCACTATTGCAGGGTTGTGGGAATATGGAAAAGCATGGGAAAAATACAAAAGTCACTGGAGTGACTTATGGTCTGTGGTTAGCAACAATACTGTAATATTCATATATCTATGCCAAAGATGTACTGTATTGATAATGAGGGAGTATGGAAAAAGTGTGCCACTGTATTATATGGACCATGGTTAGTGTCATAATGTGATGATATCATCTCATAATCTGTAACAAATGTTCCACCACTGTGTGGTGTGCAATAGAGGGGTATTGTATGGGGATTCTGCATATGTGCATGATTCTTTTATAAGTTCACAACTTCTGTAATAAAAATATATTTTAAAAAATCAACAATAGAGTGGGTTAGGAGAAAATACATCAAATGTAAGAAATGGACTATAGTTAGTGGAAAGATGTTGATGATATTCTTTCATAATTTGTAAGAAATGACTCAACAATGCAAGTTGTTGGTGGGTAGATGTATGGGACCCTTGCATGATGTTATGCTAATTTGCCTAGTAAGTGTACAAATTTAGTACACACTATTTATACATGTTCAGTTATAAATGATATAAAATAATAATAATAATGATAGAAATAATGGGGTGGGTTGGGGGAAAATACACCAAATGTAAGATCCTTTGATTAGTAGGGATATTTTAAACACACTCTTTCTTCAGTTAAAAATGTTTTACAACAATAGAAGGTATTGGTGGTGAGGTAAGGTATGGGAGCCCTGTGTGATGTTTTGTATGTTTGTTTTGTAAGTTCACAACTATTACTACTATACACTTATTTTTATGTATGTTTATGTATGAGTGATATACTTCAATAAATAAAAGAATTTAAAAATGTTTAGAAAGAGAAATGAGAAAGGGTCTAGTCAAATATATCAGGAAAGATCAACTATACAGAAGAGGAGGTTGCAAAAAAGGAAGAGAGGCAAGGAAACAAAAAAGATATGACATATAAAACACAAAGGAAAAATAAAAAATATACTAAAAAAACCACAAAGGACAAAATGGCTAAATTAAGTACTTCCCTTAATTCCTTAGTAATAACATGAGTGTTAAAAGTTTAAACTGCCCAATCAAAAGATACAGATTGGCAGAATGGATAAAAAAGGATGATGTAACACTATGTTGTTTACAAGAGACTCACCTCTAGACCCAGATATATAAATAGGATGAAACTGAAAGGATGTAAAACAATTTTCTAAGCAAATAGTAACCAAAAAAGAGCTGAGGTAGCTATACTGGTATCAGACAAAATAGACTTTAAGTCAAAAGCTATTATAAGAGACAAAAAGGACACTATATATTAATGAATGTGACAGTCCACCAAGAAGAAATAACAGTCATAAATTACAACCACAGTCTCCAAAAGTGCATGAGGCAAACACTGGCAAAGCTGAAGTGAGAAAATTGACACCTCTACAATAATAGATGGAGACTTCAATAAACCACTGCCATCAATAGATGGACCATTTACACAGAAGATCAGTAAGAAAATAGAGAACTTAAATACTATGCTAAATGAACTAGACCTAACAGACATATGCAGAACATTGCTAGCAAGCATATTTGCATATTTGCACCTTTTCTCTGCATTTCACATTCCCATTCCAGAGTACTCTATACAATTGCACTCCTTTGCTTAACAGAATTCAAATTTTACTAAAATAATATCCAAATTTCTGTTATAGTAAGAAGACCTTGCATGATTTCATCCTTGGCTGTTATTTAGATCTCTCTTATATATCAACAAACTGTTCTTTAGTACTTTGCATGATTCTCTCTGCTTTAAATACATTCCTTGACATGGTTGGCTCCTCATTTTTTAGGACTCAAAAGTAATATTTCCTATTCAGAAAATTTTCCTTCATCAACCAAATTAAAAGTGATTCTTCCCAATTACTATATTTCAACTCCCTTTATTTATATGACTTGTTAGGATTTATTACATATTTGCATATTGTTTACTTTGCTGGATAAGGACATAAATAGTGTATGTTTTATTCCTTGCTAAACAGACAATGTTTGCCAAATAATAGATTCTCAATATATATTTGTCCAATAAATGAATAAGTGAATGAAAATCAATATGTTGAATAGTAAAAGGAATGCACTTTTATGAAGATATTTATTTGTATTAGTTGCTTCATAAGGAATTACATATTTTAATCCCCTCTATGCTTTCTAAATAACTTGTAATTTCCACTATTTTATTACAAAAAAAAATGTAACATTAGGATAATTTGGAGTGTTAAATTTAGTAAAGGGTTACATTTAGAACAAGAAAAAGTTACTATAATGTTTGATCAGAAATGTATAGGTAATAGTCAACCTCCGTAACACTTGCCCCTGAAAAATTATACTCAATATGTATTGCAATGGTATTTTAATAGGGAAACTACAGGGTCTCTATTATTGAAATTCAAAAAATCTGTAAGCTTTTTCATTGACTACTTAGATTATAGTATTGAATGTGCAAAGTGTTACTTCCCTTGTGATCTATAAAAATATATCAGATTGAAAAATATGAATCAAAGTGTAACTAAAAATGTAACTTTTTCTTAGTCCTTTTTGCCTTATAATGTGATGAGAAGAAAATGCACAATAATTCCATTAGACATATCTTTAATATGCATATTTTTATTAAAAATCAACATAAGTGACTAAGAAGCACTTTTGAGTTGCATGTCCAATTTTCAGGAAATGCAGGACAATGAAAATAAATTAAAATATTTCATAAAGGTAACCTTTGATGAAAAGTACCCTAAAATTTTACCAATATTGGGATAATCATCACTGCGGTGGCACCCTTTTAAAACCATTTTCAGGGCTAACTGGAAGTTACTATAAGCCCATGCCAGCTGTCTGTTACCTAGCTCTTTTTTCTTTTATTATCCAGAAATCTTATTTAGACCCTTCATTTTAACTGCAAATTCCATGAGTCCTGAGAGCACTTATAAGTACCAGTTAAGACTAGTTTGTCTCTGTATAATATACTTTAGCTTATATATGCTATTACAGCAGAATAGGTTTAAACAAAAAGCTCTAATGGTGTTCCAAGAGAGGTATTTTAAAAATTCAGAAGATATTTTAACTGGTAACTGTGTGAAGGGTGCTGTACTAGTCAGCCAAAAGGGTGCTGATGTAAAATACCAGAAATCTGCTGGGTTTAATAAAGGGTATTTATTTGGAGTAGGAGTTTATAGTTACCAGGCCATAAAGTGTAAGTTACTTCACTCATCAAAGTCTATTTCTGCATGTTGGAGCAAAATGGCTGCTGATGTGTGTGAGGGTTCAGGCTTTCCAGGTTTCTCTGGGCTCATCTCCTCTGGTTCCTCCACAAGGTCAGCTGTAAACCATAAAGTTACTGGCTCTGTCTCTTTCTGTGGGGCTCCAGCTTAAGACTTCAGCATCAAACTCCAACATCAAAACTCCAACATCAGAAGCCCTCAATTCTATTATTTGCCATGCCTTTCATTTGTGAGTTCCCACCTACCAAGGGGTGGGAACTCAATGCCCTAAACATAACTCAGTCATGCCCAGGTACAAATCAGATTACAAGCATAATCAACTATTTCTTTTTGGAATTCATCAATAATATGAAACTGCTACAGGTGCATATATGGAAACTCTATTTACTGTATGAATTTTCTGTAAAAGTATAACTGTTGTAATAAAGTCAAAGAAAAAAATAATCTCAGGTCCAGTGCAGATCCATTGGATCATCATCTCCATTTTTACAATATCATTGGATTATTTATATGTACATAGAATTGTGAGAAGCACTGATGTGCCTGTTATGATTATTCATGAAAAAATACACCATAATCTACAGTCTGTGGGACAGAAATGACAAAAAAGAATAGCAAGAATGGCTTTTCTCATTTCCACAATGCCTGAAAATGCTGTGTCTGGGGCAAAACTCTCTGAAGTTTTGTTCAAATTGATGTTCTGTGAAATTTTCTTCAAATTCATATATGCCAGTTGATTGTACACTAACTTCTAAGACTTCAGCTAGGGATGTGATCCTGAATATATGCTTTCTACATGATGCCTAGGCATCTTCACCACATGTTAGATTTTAAATTCTTATATTTTCAGGACTCAACAATAAATACCCTAACCCAGAAGGCATCAACTGTATCATGGTTTTGAGCCAGAGTCAAAGCCGCAGAGTATTATTTCTGCCATGTTCTAATTTTTTACAAGTGAACAAGCCCAAAGAGATTCAAACATTGGAGAAATAAATTCCAGCTCTTGATGGGAAGGACAAGTTTTATTGAAATGAATATGGGATGTGAGATATTTTTATCTTTGAGAAGTACAACCACAAGATTCTTCCCTCTAAACACAATTTATATCCCTTCCACCTGCAAAATATATGCATCCTTCTAATATTCTCCACCAAATATCCTATTATGCCATTATCATAAGGCTCTAGATATAAAGTATGGATCCAGCTCTTCAGGTGCAGTTCTTCAGAGACAGCTCCTTGAGTATAATTCTTCATGAACTAAAACCCTCTAGGCTAAAAAAAGGATAAGATATCTGCATTCCACAATCCAGCATACAGTTGTGGAAGAGACATAAAATAACTACAAGTCCTTGGTAATTCTGAAATCCATCCATGTATTATGCCAGTTTATTGGTGGGGCTCAGTCTACTATCTGATAGTACTCCTGCCCCTTGGCTCTGCTTTTAGGGCTTTTGGTTCTTCCTGCTGAGTCATTTTTTCTTTTCAATAAGAAATATCCTTCTCAGTCTGTTTCCTCCTCATATTAGTTCAGGTACCAAAGAAACTATCTTAATTTTTTACTATCTGTTTCTTTTATTCCAAGTTTGTGATTTTCTATAATTCTTTTAAAACTTTCCAAGTTTTCTATGAATATTATAGGGTTTATTCCATTAAATCAAAACAAACCACTTTTTGACATAGGCCCTGATCTATCTGAGACTCTATGAGCCTGCTTAATGACACACACTCAAAATTCTAAGAAGTATTATTGTTTAAAAGGAGGATCTATAAGGAAGTTCCTAAAGATCCTTTGAATATATACTGGTTTGATAGTGCCCCTCCCCCTAAAAATAATTCATGGCTACCTGCAACCTCAGAATGTGACCTTATTTGGAAATAGGGTCTTAAGCTGTTGTAGTTAGCTAAGATGAGATTATATTGGATACAGGTGGGCTCTAAATCTGATGATTGTTTTCGTTATGTGAAAGTCACATGGAGACATACAGAATTAAGGGCCATGTGATAATAGAAATATCAATTGAAGTAATGGGACCTACCAGTCAAGGAATACCAAGGATTGTTGGGTGGGAGTTACCAGAAGCTAAGAAGAAGGAAAAAAATGATCCTTCCCTAGGCACTACAGTGTGAGCATAGCCCTGTCAATTCATTGATTTTGGATTTCTGCCTTCAGATCTGTGAGTAAATAAATTTGTCTAATTTTAAACCACACATCCTGTGGTATTTATCCATGGCAGCCCTAGGAAACTAATACAAAGAATTTTTATTATTTTGTATTCTATCTTAAAGTTTTTATGAGGCATAGCCATAGATAAATCTGCAATCTTTACAAAATTATCTTAGAGCCCCATCCTGTATTTGATCTTTGCCTCCAAGGCAATTTTTAAAGGTTGATTTGTTCATTTTATGCAGAGGCTGGGAAAAAGTTTTATTTTCAAACCCAGCAAGTCCTGGTTGCAATTTATTTAACATTTGATTCTTTAGCCAATCTTTCTCCCCTCCTAATTTATCATTAGATTTTATCTCATTTCAGATGCTTCTCATTGAGAAGAGACCAGAGGTTACTTTCAATTTAGGTGTGAACATATTTTTAGCCAGATCATTGAGCTCATTAGAAATTTCCTTTTTTCCCCATTACCACAGGTGACAATGTTGCCAAACTCTGCTGCTACATAGTAAGGATCTACTTTAACTTCAAATTTCCATTAGTATTTTTCTTTAATTCCTCATTGCCAGCCTCTGGGAACCTTTCACTAAGTCTCCTCAAGATCCTTCCAGACTTCACTTGTGGTTCAGTTTCAAAGTCATATATGTCTATATATGTCTATATATATGTCTATGTGTGTGTGTGTGTGTGTGTATATATAATAAGGCTTTTTGTTGTTTGTATTTTTTTGGCAGAAACTTGCTACCAATATTAAATATATATTCTATTTGCACTTTGTTGCCTAAAAATATTGGCCCCTCATTCCCTCATTATGGATTAAACAACCATTTTATTTAGCTTAAGGATTCTTCATGTGAGGAATTTGGAAAGGGCTAACAAGGACTGGTTTGTCTCTGATATTAGATGTCTGGGTTTTAGCTGGGAAGATTTAATTCCTGGAAATTGAAATATTCTGAAGTCATTGTTGTTCACTTGTCTGACAATTGACTTCCTGCTGGGACTTTGCTTAGGGCTTTGGGATAGCGTATCTTCACGTGACTTTTCTATGTGACCTAGGTTTTCTCACAACATGGTAGTCTGGGACTTCTTAAGTACTGTCTCAGGGCTATCAAGGCAAGCTTCAACACATTTTAAACAGTCTTGGAATTCATGCAGTGCAATTTTTGTCATATTCTCTGACTGACAATTTAGTCACATGTCCTGCCTCAATTCATGAGAAGAAAATTTGACTATAGTTCTTTTTTTTTTTTTTTTTTTTGAAAGAAAGATATTTATTTCTCAATATTCACAAGGCAATAGCCAACACTTTTGCTGAGCCTTTAAGAGATGACCATGTTCAGAACTATAGAAGGAATTACTGATTTGGATCTTTTTTTTTTTTTAATTTATTTATTTTTTTTATTGACTTTGTAATAATATTACATTAAAAATATATATGTGAGGTCCCATTCAACCCCACCCCCCCCACCCCCCTCTCCCCCCCCAACAACACTCGTTCCCATCGTCATGACATATCCATCGGATTTGGTAAGTACATCTTTGGGCACCTCTGCACCTCATAGACAATGGTCCACATCATGGTCCATACTCGCCTCCAATATCTGACTATAGTTCTTGATGGAGCAGTGACAAGGTCCTAGAAGAGCATTTAACCATTATTGGAAAATAAAATGCAATATAATCAAACTGGTTCATCCCATGTGTCTAAGTGGTTAGTTATATGATGGTTTATACCAACCAATACACAGTCTCATCCATACAGTTGTGCTTTGTGCCAGAATGTGGATATCTTGAGACTAAAAAACAGGAACCTTAATTCACCTGTACTTACAGAACCCTTAGCACAGGAATAAATAGAAACTGTATTCTTCATATATACTTATTGACCTGTGATACCTCTGTGGCTATTTCCAAGTATCACTATTTGAATAATAGAAATAACTAAAAGTATTTAAGGAAAATAAATATCTAACAAAATGCACTGCGGTGTTAAGTAAACTATCTTTTTTTTTTCCTTTTGGTTTAAATAATAGGAAGATGCCAAGAGACATATTAGTGTTTGAGTGTATGAAAATTTATTACACACAAGCTTATAAGTTGCTGTTCATCACTTACACTGAGAATTTAACAAGAGTAAATGGGCTTAAGTTGTAATATGAACAATTTAGATTGGAACTAATGTGCACTTTCCTGATCATGGGAAAATATTAAATATTAGAAAAAGTGATTTGGGGAATTGGATAATGGTAATAACTATACGACTTTTAAAAAAAGTAAAAACATAGACTTCCATCTTTCTGGAGTAGTGATCCTTCTTAGAGGAAAATACAACTTAAAAATAAAGAAAAGGACCATCAAGTATGAAAGTAAAAAATTATGAATTTTTCCTTTCAGCAAACCTTTATTATGAAAGGGAAACATTTCTTTCAGTGTGTGTAATTCAGATATACCCCTCATGTTCCACTATTTAAGGAGCAGTAGTGTCACAAATGTTAAATATTTTACTTTGACACATAATTTTGGGGTAATATGAAATCTGAATTAGAAGTGATAACAGGATTTCATGTAATTTATCTTTCTACTTTGAGATAGAGCTGAATTTTACTTTAAATTAAAAATAAATATTCTTAAAATTCTTTTTATTCTTCCTTGCAGAATTTGAAATCTACTATTTAAATAAATACTATCTGACTTGAAATGAAATGTAAACCTTCATATTTTCACTAGAAACTGAGTAGTTGCTCTGCTTGTGCTGGATTCTCAAAAGCACCAGTCAGATAAAATTCCTTTATAAAAAGAGCAGTCTGTTCACAATGCTATGTGATTTTTTTTCCTCTTACAATTCAAAGAATTTAATTTGTAGCAGCTGTGTAGGTGTCTTAGTTTGCCAAATCTGCTATGACAAATACTTAAAATGGCTGACTTATGCAACAATAATTTATTTTCTCATGATTTTGGAGGCTAGCAGCCCAAAATCAAGATGTTTGCTAGGCCATAATTTCTCTGAGTCTGTACTGTACTTATGATGGCAATCCCTCATCACATGATAATCTCTTTCTCTGGCTTCCTCTGTCTAACTGCTCCCACATTTCCTTTGCATGTAAGGACTCCAATCAGGTGGATAACCACCCCACCCCCCAACTAATTCAAGTTAGTTTGATCTAAAAAGGATCTTTGAAGATGCTTTTCAGAAATGAGTCCATATCTTACCTAATAACAGCATCTTCAAAGGTCCTTTTAAAAATGAGCTCATACCCAAAGGAATGTGGATTAAGGCTTGAACATGCCTTTGGTGGGGATAAAATTCAATCACCTTTCTGGGGAAGCAACTTCCAAATCCTTGGAATTTTCCACAATAGGAGTCTCTTTTGTTATTCATGGTAGGCCCAAGACCATATATAATATTTCATAAGTTAATGAGATGACAGATTGGGACCAGCCACACCAGCAGTCTTAGGGTAAGGGGGATGGCCATACCAGAAAACCCAACTAGATGATTAAAGGTTGGGACTTTGAGCCATTACTTTATCAACCCACCTTCCTGTCCCCTGGGAAGCACCTCTGTAATGAGACCCCATTAAATTCTGGGTGCTCAAAGCCACTAGGAGCTTTCATGATTTATAAAATGCATATTTGTGTCAGGAGGATGATGTGTTCTGCTTCCTCATGGAAAGGGCATGATTGCTTGAACTTGAGACCCTCCTAGACCTTGTCTTAGGAGTCTCTTCTTTTAGCTTCTTCTTTTCTTTATATAATACAACTGTAATTGTAAGTATAGCAATTTCACTGAGTTCAGTGAGTTTTCTAACAAATTATTAAACTTGAAAGAGATAGTGGGAACCCCAAAATTTGTAGCCATTTGGTCAGAACTGTGGGTGGCCTATGTCCCTGAATTTGCAACTTAACCTGTGGGGTCTAGTCTAACTCTGGGCTGTCAGAGTCAGAATTGAATAGATTTGAGTTAATAATGCAGCTTTTGTAGTTGCTGAGTAAAATTTTGATATCCAATACAATAACAAATATCAATTAAGGAACTGAAAAATTGTGATCAAATATATGGTAGTGAGCAGTGTTTAGATATAAATAGGGTTCACTGGAATATCTGTAGGTACTATAATTAAAGAATAGAATGGAATATACAATTTATAAATCATCTTCCCCAAGGTTCTTAAAAGAAATTTGGAAAGAAGATATTTTAATCCTAAATAGTATTGTCTCTCCAAAGAAGGCAACAAGTAACAGTTATAGTGTGTGTATATAAATATTCACATGGAAAAACTCTCTAAATAAAGAGAAAATGCCTTACTAATTTTCAGTGCAAGTAGTCTATTCAAAACAGACTAGAAGTGGAAAGTGTTTTATGGATAAAAGATTGAGACATCTGAGGTCCCAACACTGAAAATGAAATTTTTCTGTATGAGTAATACATTGTTAACCAAGAAATGGGCAATTGTGGGACAAGTTAAGAAAGCTTGTATTAGTTGTTGCTTATGAGAATATAGCCCTGCCCATCTGGGACTATGAGAATTGGGAAGGTAGTTGATGTGCTCCTAGCTCTAATCTGAAGAATCAGTTCATGCAAGAAAAAACAAAGAATGAAAATTCTTTTTTTTTTTTTTTTTTTTTTTGCAAAAATGGCATGATCTCAAAGAAATGAATGACATTTGGTCTCAGAGATTTCGCAAGAGCTACACTGAAGTCCTGAAAATAAGAAAAACCAAGGCAGGAGTTCTTTCCTTCATATGCTTGAATCCCAAAAAGTCTGATTTTGTGTTGTAAAGGCAAACACTTAAGTTCCCTAGCATTTTAATCTTTGTTTCCCCATCCTTAAATATACAGGTAAAACACCTTTTGTTAGAGTAAATTTATACATATACACACAAACAAGTATACACGCACATATACATGCATATACTCATTACCCATTAAGATCATCTTAGAAAAGAACAACCAAAATATCAATTAAACACCAGGGTTATAAGAATATCAAACATTTTAAGAAAGCATTCTTACTTTCCTTTTTAGTACAAAACTGTCCACATTCTAAGAAATACTGACATTAACCAAAAAATATTTATTTAAAATCACATATAAAGGGGGTAAGTTTCCTCTCTACCCTGCCCCCAGAATGCTCTTTCATACCTCTTAAAGCTCTAAAATATGGGCATTTTAATACTTTCTCTCTTTACCAGGACTTCACTAGTTTGGATAAGTGGGTAAGCCAGGAAAGTAAATAGGTTCATGTTTGTGTATTGAAATAATATTGATACTGAATTTTTAAAAAGCCACCAATATTGTAAGCATGTTGACCACTATTAGAATGAGAACAAATTGTGGAAAACATTTTTTAGTAAATGATAACCAGGCATTTATGTGAGAATATGATATAGACTAGCTTGATGCTGGACAGAAGGGCACTGCCTATAAAAATCAGAGCAGACAGCACTACAGCAAATGTCAGATAAGCTGCAGTCTGACACTGGGTCACTTTGACTTCTACTCCAATGTCTATGATATGCTGAGAGATTTGCTGCCATTCTCAGTGACACACTGCCTTGACCTAGGAGTCTCTTCTTTTAGAAGACCAGCATCTGCTGATGGCAACTTTGGAACCTCTGCTGAACACCATGTGGGACCTGACTCAGACACTTCTGGTTAAAGGTCCTGCCTACTTTTCTCCTGGCCCACAGGGCAATGTACTTCTGAGACTCTGGTATCTTCCAACTTTAAACATAATCTGTACCCTTGACCTGTTTGTTGTGCATTGGTTGTATTGGCAGTTTGTGATTAAGCAAGCAAATAAATTGCATTGAACTTTTAAATTTGATTCTTGTGTATCTGCTCTTAAATGCTAAATCTACTTTCAATTACTATGTGCTTCAGTTTGTTATGACAACTATGTTTACAGGGCAATTGACATAGTTGCCAGGATTCCAATACCAATGCAACAAATACCTTGTGAGTTTGTTAGGGCACTACAAGTGATTTAAATTTTAAATAAAAAAAAAAACATATAGGAGATGAGAATTAGGCTGTGTTAGACATATTTGCATTGCTTAATTTGGAATTCGGTATGGTTTTATTTTGATTGGCATTTATGTTTTGGGAAATAACCTGTGAAAAGTTTGGGGAATGATCAAGATGGGGAAACATCTTTAAAAGCAACTAAAAAAGGGAAATTATGAGTTAAAAATGAGGATCCTTGGAGATCCAATAAAGGACCTTATAAAACAAAAATTTAGAATTATAGACACTCTGATCATCCAATCATAAGAGTTATATCCTATAGTTAAGAGAGCTAAGGACAAAATAACAAAATAACTTCTTTATTAATAGTACTAATAAGTTACTGTTAACAAAGTAGTTTAATACTTCTTTATTAATAGAAGCAATAAGTAGCAATAATAGACAAAGAAATAGAGGGAAATTTCTGTCCAAAAGTATTTTGTCTGAATGGACCAATCCCAAATCCTCCAGTGTGCCAGGTGATGACCCAGGACACTTGCCAGGCAATGATCATTATTTGAACGACCCATACAACCAAGACAGATGAGAAGCAAGACCTATGATTATATTTAAACCTACTAAGAACCTTGATGATGGCCCTATTGTAGTAACAGAGCAAGACAAGAAATTATAAAATTAAAGAAAGAATCCTCACAAAATGTAGAAACAACTGAAACAAAGTGGCTGTGAGATCTATGATCCACAAATTTCTTGCCTGGTAAATCTAAAGGGCCCTTTATATTCAGGATGGAAAGTCAATTATAAAGCATTCATTCATCAGATTATTATTCTAGTACTGGGAAAACAAAAGCTTATCTTGGTTCTTGGGACTTTCATTCTTCTGTATGTTAGGAGTTTTGAGGAGACAGGAATAAACAAAACCTAAATATATAGTAGATAGTAAATAGGAGCTCTGAAGTTGAATAAAGGATGCAAGAAAATGGTGTTATTTCATAGTGTTAGGTGCATTGATAAGGAGACATTTCATCAGGGTTCTGATAGAAATAATTGATGAATATTGGGAGCAATGTTTCAAACAGAAGAAAGTAGGTTTGATGGACCCAAAGAGGGGGGAATTAATGGAATATGAACTTCCCTAATCTATTAGCAGATACTTCTATACACAAGAAGTAATAAAGCTTTAGGATAATCTCATACTGGGGGATAAAGACAAAATAAATTATTGGTATTTTGTACATTTTTGTGGTTGACGTTTTCTAACTTATTAAACCCAACATAAACAAATATAGATAGACAATATCATTATGAATGTTGTATGCAGAATTTATTTGGTTTTATGTTGATTGACAACATTCCAAGACATCTGAACATTATGATTATATTACATAAACATACAGGAACTTTTTTTATGTATTATTTTCAAAGTTTTTTTCCTGATTGAAAACAGTAATCTAGTCTAACTAATTTAAGCAAAGATAAATATATGGGAAGGATTCAGGAAAGCACAAAGCAAAAAACAACTGCCAAACCTGAGTTAGATGGACTTATTGTGTTTCATGTCCAAAGCTCCTTGGCTGATGAGGAAGAAAATTCAAGAGGGTGTGCAAGGAGAATGAGAAAACTGCAAAGGACAATCAAGGGGCAATTCCCACAAGAAGGAAAAAACAAATGCTAGATCTTCCCCAAACAAGCATTTTCACTATTTAATCTTCAGTTTTAAAATAAAGTTATATCACAATCATATTTCATAATAAAAATTGACCCAATATTGCACTTTTGCATATAGACAACCTTTCAATAAAAGTGAAAGATATTCATGCAAAAATGATCTTTTATACTCATTTCAGGAACACTTGAATGCTTCCACAGATTTCATGGGAAATACATAGATATATGTAAAGAACTTTGGTGAAAGAGATAGCAGCATTATAGCTAGAATGATAACTATGTTCTAGTTACAGCCCTGCCAGCTCCTAGGTTTGTGATGCTGGGCAAGTTAATTAATCTCTTCTGCCTCAGTGTTCTCATCTAGAAAATTATTTGTGATATTGGCAGTGTCATGATAATAAAATGAGTTAAATTCATTACTTGTTATGTAATACACGATCAAATAATTTTATTTACACAACCAGTGGTGCTTGAATCTTTTAAATAAAATTAAAAACTGTTTTTAAAGAAGTATATTCATTGTTACTATACTTGCCCTCTTTAAATTATCAATAGCTCTCTAGCTGACTATCCTTTCACAACAGCCCTGTGGTATCTTCATAGAAACTTTTTTTTAAAGATTTATTTTTTATGTATTTCTCTCTCCTTCCCCCTCTCCCCCCAGTTGTCTGCTTTCTGTGTCCATTCACTGTGTGTTTTTCTGTGACTGCTTCTATTCTTATCAGCAGCACAGCGAATCTGTGTTTCTTTTTTTGTTGTTGCATGGTCTTGCTGTGTCAGCTCTCTGTGTGTGCAGTGCCATTCCTGGGCAGGCTGCACTTTCTTTTCCACTGGGTAGCTCTCCTTATGGGGTACACTCCCTGTGCGTGGGACTCCCCTACATAGGAGACACCACTGCGTGGCATGGTATTCCTTGCGTGCATCAGTACTGTGTATAGGCCAGCTCCACATGGGTCAAGGAGGCCTGGGGTTTGAACTGCGGACCTCCCATGTGGTAGGCAGATGCCCTATCCATTGGGCCAAGTCTGCTTCCCTTCATAGAAACTTAATTTTGATGCAACACAGTTTAAAATCTACAGATCTCATCTCCTTGTTATTTTACAAATTTGGTAACTAAAGCATAGAAAGCATATATTCCTTGGTTGCAATCACATAGCTAGTTAGTAATAAAGCAGGCACTAAAACTTGCTTCTACTTATTACACAAATCCTATTATTTTTCTTATATATTTCATATTCCTTTTATCTTTAAAAGAAATCTGAAAGTAGTATTACATAGCCATAAATTCTAAAAGCCAGGTATGGGCTTTCATAAATCCTTTTCCCACAGAGAATCCCTTGAACTGTCCAAAATCTAGATTTGTTTTTGTTTTTAAAAGTATTATTTGATCATAGGAACAAAGAATATTTTGGGTCTCCCAACCACTGAAGGAACTTTTTTACATAGGATTTTTTTTACCTTTTAATTATCCTTCCATTCTTCAGATTTTGTTTAAGAGAAAAATTCCACATTTGAATTATTGAAAAGAAGCTTGTTGAAATTTAAAACATTCATCTAAAGACAGAGAAATATTTAAGGTTCAAAGGAATTCTCATACTCACACTATTCTGAATTTACACTATAAATGTCAATAAGTAATTTAATCATTTATTAGTCAGCCAAAGGGGTGCTGATTCCAAATACCAGAAATCTGTTGGCTTTTATAAAGGGTATTTAATTGGGGTAGAAACTTATAGTTATCAGGTCATAAAGAAAAAGTTACTTCCCTCACCAAAGTTTTTGCCACATGTTGGAGCAAGAAGGCTTCCTCTTCCTCTTAAGGTTCCATTGTCCTAGCTTCTTCCAATATTAGCTGTAGGCCATCAGGCTTTCTTGTTTTTCTCTTGCCAGGTCTTGGTTTTCTCTTGACTAAGGCTTACAACTCTCCACAAGATTAGCTGTAGACATCAGATGAATGGCTTGTCTCTTCCCAGGGCCTCTGCCAGGTTTGTGGAGCTGTTGCTATTCCTTTGTGTTCTTCTCCTGTGTGTTTACTTCCTGGGCTTCAGCTCAAAACTCAGAACTTCCTTCCCTGCAGTGCAGTTTCTCTGTATGTCCCTGCCCACCAAGGGAGAGGGATGCAACATCCTACTGAAATGGCCCTCTTTTTTTTTTTTAATTCATTTTTTAAAAATATTACATTCAAAAAATATGAGGTCCCCATTCACCCCCATTGCCCCCACCCCACTACTCCCTCCACAGCAACACTCTCCCCCATCATCATGACACATCCATTGCATTTGGTGAGTACATCTCTGGGCATCGCTGTACCTCATGGTCAACAGTCCACATCATAGGAAATGGCCCTCTTTATTCAAGTAAAAGTGAAACTTCTGAATCCAATATAATCTAATAAGCCCAGAGGGACAGATCAGTTTACAAACATATTACAATATCTATATTTGGAGTTCATAAACAATATCAAACTGCCACAATCATTTATTGGTTATGCCTATCGGTATTTTTACTTTAATAACTGGCAGCTTCCAAATAACTGCAAAAAATACCTATCCAAAAAACTTTTTCCAAAAGTGATTACTAGTTTATCACACTATAATAGGTATTTACCTTATAGTGAGAATAAACTATTTAGATTGGTTTTTATGAGAGTGATTCCATTGGATAAAGTAAGCTTTCAAATTATTTTCATTGCAAAGGAGTTGAGCCTACTACAAAAGCTTTTAAAGAATCAGAAAAAAATATTTTTCTTAAATAGTCAATTTTTAACCTAATATTGCTATTCTTAGTTTGATGTCATTGAATTTATACATTTATGATAAAATTTTATTCACTTCCTGATAATAGCATATTCAGAAGAAATGTCCAGTTTTTTTAACAGAATTTTTGTCAATGCACATGGTAATGATTGAAAGGGAAGTCAGTCACTGTCAAAATTGGATTTTTATAGGGCTCTTTAGTGTGGGAATAACAGACATTAGCCAAACTATCTAAAGTCAAAAGGATGATGACGGATAACCTCAATTCCCCAAAAACAGTATCTATAACTGCAAGCAAGACAGTTCCATTCATCTGTCCCATGGGATCTAAGAACCTTCTCAATCAGAAACGAGAGTGGGCATCACCATCCTAACATCCTCAAGATTAAGGAATGAACAAACATAAGGGGGAATGCAGCTTTGGAGTAAAGTAGACATTATATTCTAGCAATGGAAGATTTTATTACATTGTTATACAGGTAATGGTTCTGAGGGGAGGGAGAGGGAAGAATATATGTAACATGGGGCATTTTGGGGACATTGGAATTGTTCTGAATGATGTTGCAATGATGGATACAGGCTATTATACATTTGAGAAAACCTACAAAATTGTGTGGTGCAAAGGGTAAACTATAATATAAACTATTGACCATGGTTAGTAGCAATGCTACAATATGTGTTCTCAGTTAAAGCAAATGTATCACACAAATGAAAGATGTTGTTAAGGTGGGAAATTGTGCGAGGAGGTGGGGTTGGGTATATGGGAATCCTCTATATTTTTGATATAGCATTTATGTAATCTTAAACCTGTTAATAAAATAAAATAAAATAAATGAAAGAATTAACTGGATAACAGGTCTTAAGCAACCCAAGAATCATCATGTATAAGAAAGAGGAAGAACTGCAACAGGAGTTATCACAGCAGGAAAAGTTTGTCTGTCTTCATGCTAATACTATGGCATTCACATGACTGAATTTCCATTTCTTTCAGTCTTTATGTATCTCACTTCAAATTCTTGAAGGAATCCAATTACCCACTGGCCAAGCAATAGATTGGATTTCATCAAGTTACTGACCCACCAACCCCATTCAGCTTTGATCAAACAGGTGAAAATTATAGACATAAGCCTCTGCAGGGATTTACCTCAGAAAGGCAGGGGCTTGTGCTTCTTAAACATAAAATCTTTTAAATGTTGAAAGCTTTAAACCTTATAGGATATGTGTGTGTGTATAGGCATATGCATATATATCGTATGCATATATCTATTTTATGTATGCATTTTGTTAGAGTCTTGCAATAATTAATAAGCTGTAGCTCAGTTTCTTTCCCCTGATATGCATTGTGGAAAGCCTAACCCCATCCGCCATAAACCTATGTGTCAAAGGGCACAGCAGTTCCCCACAGGTTAAACAAAAAAACAACATATAGAGACAGAAGTAAAGGAAAATGAAAACTTTCCCTACATGCACATCAGAGGGAAATAAAATCCCTACAGATCAAAGAAACATCTGCTCCTGTAACATTCCAAGAAACCATAACTCCCTAACCCACTACCTTCTAGTCACTATCAGGGAAAATTTTCACCTCTAAGTCTTCCTTTTGGCCCCTGCACGTCCCTGGAACCCTCAACCTCCTCCCACCAACTGTCATTTCCTGCCTAGGAAAGTTCTGTATAAATTCAAATCCCCCCTTCAGGGGTGGGCTAAAGTCTCTCTTCAGACCTGCATCATGCTGGTGGGGGACTGAAGTCTGTACTTCAAACCCCTTCTATTGGGAGAGCTTCCCAATAAATTCTTTCTATGTCTATAGTTATATCAGTCTCTGTGTCCCAGCAAGCACCATATTTTTCTCCAACACATATGTATATATGTATATATGTCTGTAGCTAGTATAGTGTTTGTGATAGATATAATGGGTCTTGTTTCATGCTTCAAAGTATACCTTAATACATGGAACTATTTTTTCTGTTTTACCTGAAGAAAATCTACATCAGATATAAAATACATAAATAACTTAAAAACATGGAAACACTTTCTTTGAATTTACCTAGTTTTGATCCAGTGAGCCAAAGAAAAACAAAAAAGGCTACAGAAATGTTGGGGGCACGCCCGCTATTTTGCGGACTGCCCCACACCAGCAGAAAAAATGGCGGGCGGCATGATTCAGCACTGTTTCCCCCTGCTTCCTGCCCTCTCCCCACACCTTTTTCCCCCGGAGCCCTTTCCAAGCCATATAAGGTCTTGTTCCAGCCCTGACCAATCCCCTTGCAACATGAATGCTTGAGACGCTATATAAGCTTGCTCTGTACAAAAAGAATAAACAGAAGAAGACGACACACCATGGTACAGCTCTGAGTGGTTCTTCCCCGCCATCTGCCCACTCCCTCTCTCGGGTACCCTGTTGTCCTCGTGGTCTCCGTACACCCGCTGGTGGGGCAGGAGAGCACAGGTGGAACCCAGCGTGAGGCCCAAGCACGAGGGGTTCAGTGAGGCAGCCCCCGAAAGCTGAGAGTTGTGGAGCAGCAGCTGAGGTAACGCCATCAGCGGTGCCGGGTAAGTAGAGTTGCGGAGCAGCAAGAGTACAGGCAGCAATATGGGGCAGGTGCTAAGCGAGCACGACCTTTTTATCCAAGGGTTGAAAGATGCCTTGGTGGGGAGGGGGGTGAGAGTCAAAGATCGGGACCTGCGATCGTTCTTCATGTTTCTGAAAGAGGTCTGTCCCTAGTTCCCTAATGAGGGTACCATAGATGAACGAGTGTGGCGTAGGGTTGGGGATGCCCTACAGGATTTTTACAAGACCCTTGGTCCTGGTCGAGTCCCGGTCAGCGCCTTTTTTCACTGGAATGCCATCCAAGACCTCCTGGAAGTCCGTCACTGTAGCAAGGCCGCTGCCCGCGTTATTGCGCGGGGAGAAGAGGCCCTTCGGGCAGGCTCTCACCCGCCCTCGGCGGCCTTGGCTCCCCCTGTGGAGGGCGAGCCCATGTCCCCCACTGCAGACAGTGAACCTGAGACAGCAAAGACTAAAACAAAGAGGTTGGAGGCTTTGACCACTCCTCAGAGTGTAGCAAAAGAGGAGGGTCTACTTCGGAGTCTAACTCCGGGGAGTCCGATTCTGAGGGCATATCTGCCCCTCTGCCAACCAACCATTTGTTTCCCCCCCCCATGCCCCCTCCGCACCCCAGAGGATCCCAATTCAGACCTCAGGCTCCGGCTCGCCCAGCCGCGCGACCGTGTGGCTCCGCATTTTCAGTGCCACCATCTTTCTTCCCGTCTCGTCTCCCCTCCTCCAACAGGGCCAGTCGGAACCAGTCCCGGCTCCACACCGCTTTGACCAAGCGGCTGTCCTCTAAACCTGCCCCCGCTTCCGCCTTCCCAGTAATAGAGGTCACCTCTTCGGAGGACAAGGGCAGCCAAGCTTCAGAGGGTGGCGGCGCCTCCCGTAAACGGGGGCCATTTCATTCCCGCCGCCATCTTGCCTTTAAACTAAAAGATCTGAAGGAGCTGAAAACTGCAGCGAGCACCTACGGTCCCACTGCCCCCTATACTCTCTCGGTCTTAGACAGTCTCACCAACAATTGGCTTACTCCCAATGACTGGACTACGCTCACTCGTGCGAGAGGGCGGAGTACAAGGTTTTTTGCAAAGACGCGGCCACTCGTAACCAAGAAACAGGCCAGAATGACACCCGTGATATGCTCTATGCGACTATGAGTCTACGTTGGAACAGGCGGAGTATCCCGCCTCGCTATATGACCAAATCCGCATGGCCGCTCTTAAAGCCTGGCACAGGCTGCCTACCAAAGGCCAGCCCCTCACTTCCATCACTTTGGTGTGCCAAAACCCCGAGGAGCCCTTTGCAGACTATGTCGGTCGCCTGAGAGTAGCGGCCGAGCGCCTGTTTGGCAAGGCCACAGATTCTGATTTTCTCAAGCAGCTGGCCTTTGAAAATGCTATCCCGGCCTGTCAAGACACCTTGCACCTACACAAAACTTCCGAGTCTCTCTCCGGATATATCCGGCTGTGCACAGATGTCATGCCCGCAAAGCAGCAGGCGCAGGTTTTTGCCGCTGCTCTACAAAACCAGGGGGAGGTGCTTGCGGCTGCTCTTCGCTCCATCTTCGCCGCCAACCTACCCGCTCAAAACCGCCCCCCGCGGAGCTGTTTTGGTTGCGGAGCACCTGATCACTTGGTGCGTAGTTGCCCGCTTCGCCCCTCCGCCCCCACCATTGGTGCCCCTACCCCTGTGGCAAGAGGATCCCTCCCTACCGGCCCACCTAATAATTGCCCTAGATGCTGCAGGGGTAGGCACTGGGCCAACGAATGCCGGTCAAAAACGGATGTTGACGGTCACCCACTCCCTCCCCTACAGGGAAATGGGAGGAGGGGCCAGCCCCAGGCCCCACAAACAACCGGGGCAATCCAGGCCTCAAACCTCCATCCTTCCTCCACCTCCAGCGGGCTACCCCTGGGAGCGCAGGATTGGACCTCTGTACCACCTCCCACACGGTACTAACGCCCCCTATGGGAGTTCAGCCTCTAGCTACGGGTATCTTCGGTCCTCTGCCATCAGGCTGTGTTGGCCTTATCCTCGGTCGAGGATCCTCTGCCCTCTCGGGCCTCCACATTACAACCGGGGTTGTGGACGCTGATTTTACTGGTGAGATCAAGATTCTAGCCTCTGCTCTGAAGAGTGTCCTTTCCTTCCCCGCCAGCATGCGCATAGCTCAACTTCTTCTGTGCCCCCTAGTGCCTTCTCCCAACTCCTCTGCTGGTTCACATAGAGGCGATCAGGCTTTAGGCACCTCTGACGTTTTTTGGGCTCAGACAATCACCCATTCTAAGCCCATGCTAATCACAAGCCTTAATGGCCATGCATTCAAGGGCCTTATTGATATGGGGGCAGATGTTACCATTCTTCAAAAGGCGCGATGGCCCCCTGTGTGGCCACTCACCCCCTCAGCCACTCACAAGGCATTAGACAGTCTTCACGCCCGGAACAGAGTTCCCAACTCATTTCCTGGGAAGACAGCGAGGGACACCGAGGACACATAAAACCTTACATCCTCCCTCACATCCCCTTCAACCTTTGGGGCAGAGACCTCCTCGCTCAAGTGGGAACTGTGATCGGGAGCCCTAGTCCGATAGTCACCACTCAAATGCTAAACCAGGGCTTCAAGCCCGGGAAGGGCCTCGGAAGAACCGAATCGGGTGCCCTTGAACCCATCTCTGCTACCCCACGCTCTAATCGTGCAGGTTTGGGGTATTTTTCCTAGGGGCTGCCGGTCCTCTCGTGCGCCATGCGGATAGGATTTCCTAGATTTCCTCAAACCCCATGTGGGTCAGCCAGTGGCCCGTATCTACTGACAAATTGGCCACTGCCCAACTGTTAGTACAGGAACAGCTGGCGGCTGGACACCTTGTGGGGAGTAGCTCCCCCTGGAACACCCCTATATTCGTTAGCAAAAAGAAATCAGGAAAATGGCGCCTTTTACAAGATCTTAGAGTGGTTAATAAGACCATGGTCCCTATGGGTGCCCTGCAGCCAGGCCTCCCTAGCCCTGTAGCCATTCCTCTTGGTTTCTACAAAATCATTATAGATCTAAAGGACTGCTTTTTCACAATCCCCTTGCACCCCGTTGACCAGGTGCGTTTTGCATTTAGTGTCCCCTTTACCAATTTCAAGGAACCCAATAGGTGATACCAATGGACTGTTCTGCCCCAGGGAATGGCAAACAGTCCTACCCTGTGCCAAAAATTTGGGCCTCTGCTATCGCAGAGACTAGAGACTGCTGGCAGGCCCTTTATATCCTCCATTACATGGACGCGCTCTTAACCGGGCTATGCAGGCTCACCAGCTGCATCATGTCAATGCTCACACCTTGCGCCTCATGTTCCATATCACTCGTGAGCAAGCGCGCCAAATTGTTAGGGACTGCCCCTCCTGTGTCACGCTCTTACCCACCCCACACTACGGGGTCAATCCCCGCAGGCTTCTCCCCAACGCTCTTTGGCAAATGGATGTAACCCAAATCCAAGACTTCGGGAATCTTAAGTACGTACATGTCACCATTGATACGTTCAGTGGTTTCCTTTTTGCGACTCTCCAGATGGGTGAGGCTGGTAAGCATGTAGTCATGCATGTACTAGCTGCCATGTCCCTCCTGGGCTCCCCGCACCAGGTTAAGACAGATAATGGCCCCAGTTACACCGGTTGTGTCTTTACTACCTTCTGCCGACGTCTTAACATTACCCACATCACTGGCATCCCGTACAAACCCCAGGGCCAAGGCATTGTTGAAAGAGCACACTTATCTCTAAAGCATACTATTCATAAAGCAAAGAATGGGGAGTGGTACCCTGTCAGGGGATCCCCTCAGAACTTCCTAAACCATGCTCTCTTTATTCTAAATTTTCTAACCTTAGACCAGAGTGGCCACTCAGCCGCTGACCGCTTCTGGCATTCTGGTACCATGACACAACACGCCACAGTCCGGTGGAGGGACCCTCTAGATAATTCCTGGCATGGTCCTGACCCCGTCCTTATCTGGGGCAGAGGATCAGTGTGCGTCTACTCCCAAGAACTAGAAGCCGTGCGGTGGCTACCTGAGAGACTGGTCAAACAAGTTAACCAACCCAGGGAATGGAGTCACCCGCCCTGAGGTCTCCCCTACTGCTTTCTTGCAGGGAAAGGAAGATTATGTTTACGGCGGCCACCCACGTCCTGGGGGTCCTGCTCGTGCAGGCCATCTCCTCCTTAGCAAAGTGACCGGTAACTCAAGATTTCTATACTGCCACCTTCACCGTTCATGCCTCCGCCACCAATCCTGTGGCGCACAACGGGAAGATTATTGCCACCAATCATTGCAGAAAGAATGCGGCAGATCTCTACTCAAGTCATGTTCCTCACCGCTGCCCGACAATATCAGTGCATTCCCGCCCCTGGGTCTGACTACCAAGACGTTGCCACCTCCGTTGCAGAATCGGCTGTCTAGCGGACCGCTCTCTCCCTTCCCTTTGCCCCTACTCCCCCAATCTTAATAAAAGCAGTGCCTATAGTGTAAGGAAAGCCACCAGCCCGACGTCTCCTTAGCAATATGGCCCCCTCCCAGGTTCATGGACACCAGAATTGTCCTCGGGGTCACTGGGCAAAATGCGTCTCCAGCTGGCAGCCAGAGATGGGTAAGATCTCCTGGGAGACAACCTAAGACAGGCGCAGCTGTACGGCCTAGGTAAAGGTCAGTTAGCAGCCAAAAACAGGTGATAAGGCCCAGAAGGCTGCCAAAAAGGAGAGGTGTAATCCATACAGCTCTCAGGGTGCTGAGGGCAGCCTAGATCAGGCGCTACTGTAAGGCCACAGAGAATTCTGCATTTGTCCATGCACACCCCCCACGGTCGTGGTCATTGAGGTGCTAGGCTGGCTAGCCAACGACGGGCAACTGGGCTGACCCATCAGTAAACCTAAGACAGGGACATGGCCTTTTGCTGCCATGGCTCCCCGATGACGGGTAAGACTGATCGCATACCGGGTAAGGCAAATCCCTTACCGGGTGTAACCTCGACCTAAGACAGGCACGGTCTCCCTCCTTTCTGTTATCACACGAGCCTGTTTCTAATAAAACTAAAAAGGGGGACCTGTTGGGGGTGCGCCCGCCATTTTGCGGACTGCCCCACACCAGCAGAAAAAATGGCGGGCGGCATGATTCAGCACTGTATCCCCCTGCTTCCTGCCCTCTCCCTGCCCCTTTTTCCCCCAGAGCCCTTTCCAAGCCATATAAGGTCTTGTTCCAGCCCTGACCAATCCCTTTGCAACACAAATGCTTGAGACGCTATATAAGCTTGCGCTGTACAAAAAGAATAAACGGAAGAAGACGACACACCATGGTGCGGCTCTGAGTGGTTCTTCCCCGCCATCTGCCCACTCCCTCTCTCGGGTACCCTGTTGTCCTCGTGGTCTCCATACACCCGCTGGCGGGGCAGAAGAGCACACAGAAAAATATCTATTTTTGTGTTTTAAAGAATGACATTGAAGGTCAAATTAATTAAACAAAGAATTAAAAGAACCTCAAAACAATTTACCTATTTGAGCTGCTGCCTATCAATTAAATTAAGATCACTATGTCTTTATTTTTAGTCATTTTACTATTTTCTTACATTCTGTGTTTCTCTTCCAGCAACACATTAAGCATGCTCTATTTTAAATAATCCATATTTATAATTAAATTTTGTATGTTCAACTCTTCATAATAACCCCCATTGTATTTCTTATCTCTACCTTATTTGCTTGACATTTTATTTTGCCTATCATGAATCAGCATATTTCCTAGCAGATTGTCATTTGACTTTATTTCTTGTCAAATTGTTTTATAAGCCATTTAAAATGATATGTAAACCAGTTGTGTTCCACCTACTACTCTATGCAGAAGCACGAAACAGTTTAACAGAGATAAACTATATTTAAAGCATATAGCATCATGAAAGAACCCAATCATCCTAACATGAGGTAAAATGCTGCCAGAGCCAATCTGACTATTGAATTGTCTTGTTTCTAACAAACATGATTTTTTAATTCTCATATTTCTTAACTAAAAAAAAAAACTAAAAGGTTTGTACTGTATATATTTTGACAGACATCTTTAAATCAATTTTCAAAAAAATACATAAATGCATACACATATAATTTAATAATAACTTTTTCCCACACTTCTAACTTCAGATTATTAGCTGTATAAGCATTGTGGCAATGTAAGGAAAGAATATTTCAGGCAGTCATAGAAAAGAGAAGTTGGTATAACTATCTAGGTTGCTGACACAAGCACAAAATATGGGAGTCTATTTCATGGCAGGTCACCAAGGATAACAATTTAACAATTTTAAATGTCTATATTCATAATATAGGATAGATTTTCTGATATAGTCTCATACTGATCATTGGAATTTAGAGCATATGACTACTTTTAATATTATTCTTAATACACTGTTTTTTATTTTTGATATTTATTAATCAGTGTTTGTGTCAGATGGCCAATCATGATGTATTTGAAAGTTAAATTATTTGGTATTGCTATCATTAAAGAATTACTCTACATAGTTTAAAATTATCCATTTTATAAAAGTTGATGTTAGACCTAAGTTATCTACACCCTATAAGAATCAATTATTTCCTCTAAACTATTGTGAGAATTTGAAACTATTAAATGTAATAAGCATTATTGAACTATTTTCCAAATAAAATGCTTTCATTTTCTTTATTTAGTAGTATCAAAGAAAAATACTCTATAGAAAATAAAATTATTTACCTAAGGAGTGCATTTTGTCTGCTAGGGAAGAAATGCCTTTCATAATATCATAATTTAAGGAATTTTTAAATTAAAACTATAAGGCATAAAATTTACTTCATAAAATGCTTTGACTATACTATGTCTTTTTATAGATTGTAGAATACCCATTAGTGATTGAATTGGGTTCAAATATTGATGGTCACCTATTCAATGCATTGGATTTTAAAAGTAAATTCTAGGCGAATGGATGTGTCTCAAGCAGATGAGCTCCTGCCTCCCACATGGGAGGTCTTGGGTTCAGTTCCTGGTGCCTCCTGAAAAAAACCAAAAAGTAACAACAAGCAAAAGAAATGAAAAAACAAACTCAGGAAACCTGACATGGCTCAGTGGTTGAGTGCTACCTTCCCACATAGGAGGTCCTGGGTTCAATTCCCAGTCCCCAGTTCCTAAAAAAAGAAAAGAAAAAAGTAAATTCTAGGGCATATTAGGAAGATGTTCATATTAGTGACAAATTCTCTCTAAATGTCTTTTTTAAAAGATTTATTTATTTTTTATTTCCCCTTCCCCCCCCCTCTCGGTGCCATTCACTGTGTGTTCTTCTGTGGCCACTTCTATCCTTATCAGCAGCACTGGGAGTCTGTGTTTCTTTTTGTTGTGTTGTCTTGTTGTATCAGCTTTCCATGTGCATGGCACCATTCTTGGGCAGGCTGCACTTTCTTTCACACTGGGTGGATCTCCTTACAGGGCACACTCCTTGCTAATGGGGCTCCTCTACATGGGGGACATCCCTGCATGGCATGGTACTCCTTGAGTGCATCAGCACTGTGCATGGGCCAGCTCCACAAGGGTCAAGGAGGTCCAGAGTTTGAACCACAGACTCCCATGTGGTAGATGGATGCCCTATCCACCGGACCAAGTTTGCTTCCCTCTAAATGTCTTTTAATTGTATGGCTGGATAAAACTTATGATTGCTAATATATACTACTTAATTTCTTCTATTTACTTGGAAAATAGGAGGCGGAATATTACTGCGTGTACTTCACACTGAAGTATAATTCCACTGGCTACACTGGAACACACAGTTTGAGACTTCCAGAGAAGAACTACTATAGTGGGTAGGTGAATATGCATCAATATCCCAGTTGCTTATATGAAAGTATCAGCCTGAGGAAGAAATGAAAGAAATTGCCTTTCCACTGTACATATAGGGCAACACTTCCTACAGTGATGAAAGGCAAAATGTCAAAAACAAAGTTTTATGATATTTTTCATTTTAATATCCCAAATTTTAATATTTTACTTTATTTTAGATTTTCTAAATTAGTATGTATTCTATTTCTAATCTTTAAACTTATCACTACTATTTCATTTTCCTACTAATTGAACTTGGCAATATATTAGGCTTCATTTTTGAAGAAGTTTTGGACCACAGAGGGGTTCAACTATGGCAGGGAGGAACAATGGTGTGGGGGTTATTGATGGGCGACACATGGTTTGGAAGGAGTTCTCCAGGCATATATATAGGGTACACAAAAATGTGTACAGTGTATTGGATATGTGTTGAGTATTTTCATGATATTTATATTTACAAATGACAACTGAGGGAGTGCTGAGTTCCTAGCCAGGGGAGCTCCATCACATTCCCCAGTGGAACAGCAACAATCCCCCAAGTACAATGGCAAAGACCAATGAAGAAGGATTATCCAGTAATGAGTGTGGGAAAAATTGTATTTGAACATTGTATGACCTGCTCCTTATTGTAAATGTTGCACCTGTTCTATTGTTGTGGATGTGGCAGTTGTTCCCTAGTATTGTACATGATGTTGCAGTGCAGATAGCAAACAGCTGCTTGGAAGTTTCCAATAAATATGAAATGGAAACTAGGGTCGAGGATCTCAGTTCCAGAAGCTGTGAGTTCCCTTGTTCTATATTTATTTCCTCTCTTGTGTCTCTTTCTCTGTCCTTCATTTCTGTTCTACATTGCCTTCCCTTCAAGCCAACCTATCACTGAGCTGATCACAGCAGATGAGCCCTTGATACTGATGAGTATGCTTAGGAGCTTGTGTGCCTAAAATGTGAACTAGGACTAGAGTTGCAGGATGCCTAAGAGTTACCTCCTGAGAACCTCCATGTTGCTCAAATGTGGCTACTCTATAAGCCAAAATCAACATGTAAATGCATTACCTTCCCCCCAGCATGGGACATGACTCCCATGGAAGAGTCTCCCTGGTGTCAAGGAATTACTACCAATCAATAACTGGTGATGCACCTAGAAAAGGCCTTGAATAAAAGGGGAAAATGGTAAAGACAAATGAGTTTATATGGCTAAGTGTCTTAAAAAAAAGTGTCAGAAGGTTATCAGAGGGTTTGTGCTTATGCATGCCTCAGCAGGATCCCAGAGACAGTCAAAGTAGATACAACACCAGGTACTGGTGCTTCTAAGGGCTACAGAGACACACAGGTTCTACAATCATGGCAGTTGGCTCTGGAGTTCAGTGCCTTGTCAGTGTGCCTTACTTTGAAATTTGTGTTCCTGAATGTGATGGAGTTGGACTCAGATGTGACCTCTCTACACATGCTTCTTCTGTCACTTTTACTGAACCTGTAGTTGGTGCTGGGGTTGGTGTATACCCAGGAGACTTGGATCTCTGGATTGGCCATATGACAGCTAGGTCCTGAGCCTCAACAGAGTTGCAACTCCTACTCTCTTGTTCTTTGGACTTACCCAGGTCAGCTAATAAGGAGATGAAGATGGTCAACCCCCACAACAGGGAACCAGGAGTGTCCACAACTGCAAGCAGGAGAATCATATCCATCAACCATGTGGGATGTAAGCCCCACTCTTGACATAGAGGTGGAGTGGACATCACCATCCCAGGGTCCACAGGATGGAGGAAGAAAATATGAATTAGAGTAGACTTACTGATACTCTACTATAGAACTATTGTGACTAATAATGGAAGAAACTGCAGCACTGATGTGGAAAAAGTGGCCACAGTAATTGGTGAGTGAAGGGAGAGGGAAGAAGAGATGTGATGTGGGAGAATTTTTGGGACTTGGAGCTGTCTTAAATTATATTGTAGGGACAGATGCTGAACATTATATATTCTGCCATTACCCACTGAATGTACTCGGGGAGAGTTTAAACTACAAGGCAAACTATAATCCACGTGGTCCAGCAGTGCTACAAGATACATTCACCAAAAGCAATGGATGTGCCACAATGGTGAAGGAAGTTGTCAATATGGGAAGAATCGGGTGAGTGGGGTGAGGGGTATGTGGGAACCTCTTATATTTTTTAATGTAACATTTTTTGTCATCTATGTATCTTCAAAAAATACATTAAAATGCTCAAAAAAGGTATCAGTATTTCACAAATAGAATGAAAATATTTTAAATATGACTCATTATACTTTTAAAATGTGTGGAGATCAGTGAATTCCATTTCATTTAATTTTACCTAAATAATTTGTAAATAATATTAGAGGTTGAAAAATAATTTATTATTATATAAATCTATTTTGAAGTAGTAAATTCAGTTTTTTTAGAATATTGCCTTTTGATGCCTTATAAATCTAGAGAAACTATGTTCGTCAACAGAACATACTTATACAAATTTGAGAAAGAATAATAGACCAAGGAAACAATGAGCATATGTTAGGAAAAATTTAATAATCTCAAAGGATCTATTTAATATTTTTATTTTAGTGTAAATGTAAAATACACTCAGAAATAATGATAAAAATAATTTCCTCTGCAATCTTCAAATTAGTAGAAATGATTTGTATGTTCTTCCTGATGAAACTGTTTAGTTTTTCAGTTATCTTTTACAAATTGTTCAACTGAATTCTTTCATTTGGCACCTCCAAGAAAAGAATATTTATTTCTACCTAATTGCATTTTAAAATATTTTGTTTTATTTTTTCAGTGTATGGGAAATATATATAAATGATTTACTATATAAAATATTAGAAAATATATCTTCTTTCCTATTGCTAGCCAAATAAATATCATCTGGTTGAGTGAGTTTATTGTATTTATTTGGTGAGTTCTTTGAGATTTCTATTATTCTCATTTTAATATTGGAGTAAAATTTTTGAATTGCCTACCAAGATAGAAAGTGCTGAAAAACAAGGCACTAACATTATTTCTGATGCCAAATATAATTGTATCTTTGAATTCTTTTACATTTTGGAAGATCATTTTTTACTTGTATATTATAGTATAAGTTTCCTTGTTTTTGTTATTTTAAAAAGGTAAAACTTTTTTTATCACATCCACAGAAATTATGGCATTATCAATTCAGAATGACAGGGAAAGCAATTTAATTTACTGTTCTTCCCCTTATTAAGAAATAGAGAATTCATTTTTTTATTAGAGGAAGTTTCAAATGTGAATTTACTACTAGATTTTGAAAATATATGAAGCTTTTCACCTCCTCAGTATTTTGTGTAAGAAATATTGTCAGCCTCCCATATATGCAAAAATGATTCTGCTCATGTTGCTTTTGTAAACCATGCCCCACAGAAGTAATCATAATTTTCTTTCATTGTGGTTTTGGTAAGGAGATGGAATTTACATAAATAAAATTATAAGTATGCACACCTAGGATTTTTTTTTCCTTTTCCTATATATTCCATTCTTACATCAAATGGCTCTATGACAGGAACATAATTTTCTATACCTAAAAAGGAAAATTGCATGATAACTTAAAAATTCTATTTTAGTGCTATTAATGATGGGGCAAAAAATCTCTTACCTAGAAAAGGTTTTACTGTCACTTTTGTTCTTACTGGATGTTACCTGGCAAGGGTGTCAAACTTATTGTAGTGTATAACAGTAAAATCATCTTACAAATAAGGTGACATGATTATTCAGAGAGTAATTTAATTTTTGTATTAATAGTATTTCTAGCTTACTAGGTATCATTATAATTATTCCATTGGCTGGGACTGGATATCTCAAGGGAGAAACAAATTATAAATGACTTTGTCATTCATATGTTGGCATAAAAAAAAACCTATAAAGAAGTTTATAGAAAAAATAGTCTATAATGAAATGCTATTTTAAGAAATTTCTAAATATTTATAAATATCATGTATTTATGCATTCAAAATTGTGTTTCCATTTCAATTTTCTGTTTCCCTTTTAAAGACAGGACAGAGTATGTTTGCCTGAGCACAGGTTACTTGAAAACAGAAACTGTTTACCAGATACTATCTGAATGACAGGGTTATAATAGGCAAAAAATTGATATTTGCATTAAATTTTCTTTGGAGAGACAGATGGAAATAAATACAGGATCTCTATACTTTATTCTTTAACCAATTCATATGGATAATTTATATCTTAATACCTATGACTGGGGGGCGGATATGGCTCAAGTGATAGAGCTCCCACCTACCATATGGGAGGATCTGGGTTTGATCCCTGGAGCCTCTTGGTGGAAAAAAAGAAGAGAAAGTGTGTCCACATGGCAAGCCACTGCCTGCAGGAGTGCCCACCTGGTGAGTCAGTGCCCGCATGAGTGCCTGTGCAAGTGCCGTGTGGTGAACCAGTGCACTGCATAAGTGAGTAATGCAGCAAGATGATGACACATCAAAGAGACACAAGGGGAGAGTCAAGGTGAAGTGCAGCAGAAATCAGGAACTGAGGTGGTGCAATTGACAGAGACCTCCCCATCAGAGGTCTCCAGGATTGAATCCAGTGAATCCTAGAGGAGAGAAAATGAGAAGAAAAGACAACACATGCAGTAAAAAAACAAAACAAAACAAACAAACAAAAACCAGCAGGGCAGGAGGAGGGGAATTGGGGAAATAAATAAATAAATCTTAAAAAAAAATAAACCTATGGCTACATTTTTATATAAACAATAAAATAGCACTTAATTTTCATTAAGTTAATTATATTTTTTAAAGTCAATAGATCATACAAAATAGAGTTATTTCAGTTAATTACATTTGAATGCTTTATTTTCAAACAGTACTGGGAAAATACATTCTTATCCAGTGATTATGAAAAGTCTTTTTGAACTCTAGCACACATAGGAAAATGAATTGGAAGCCAGAACCATAGATCACATGTGTTTGTTAGTCACTTAATTATCGGAATCCTGTTAAATTAAGAGAAGATTTAGTACAGAGTAAGTAATTTTTTTTAACCCTGGGCTTTTTCTTCCATTAAGAACTAAATGTCCTTATATGTATGTAAATCTATTCATATAACACCAAGTTTTGTATGATATCAATTCACAGAGCATAAAGGATTCACCATTCTCTAGAATCTCTTTCTGTAAAACTTCTACCACATAGTTTTAGAATTTTAAAATTTAACCTTACGTAATGGCCAGCTCCTGAAAGCTAAGAAAAATTCCTAGTAGGCAATATGGAAAGCACCTCTCACTGCTGCCCAGCCCTTGGAACACATGACTTTATCAGTGAAAGGAGAGATTATTTTTCTAGGAAAAATGAACCTCCTCTTATTTTATTTTTTTGACACAAACTGTAGATTTTTAGCAGCCCTGGCCCAAAGGAATTTGATTACTTTTGTTTTAAACAGTATAAAGGGGACACCATAATTACAAAAAAAAAAATCCTTACTGATTTTATTTGTTTTTATTTCTTTGGATATGTTTTCAGAGTGGTAACTTGTGTGTGAGCATTACAAATGATGATTCTTTTAGTGGTTTCTTAGCCTCTCTTACAGCCCATGGGGATAGTACTGTACATCAATACCTTCATATGAAATTTTTATATGCAATGAAAATAAAAGCATGGGTTGATTCTGCCTAAAAAAAAAAATAAATAAATAAAAGGTTCTCATATACCCCCCTCCCCACCCCTATCATTTTTAATAGTATTTTTTTGATGATACATAGATCACAAAAAAAGTTACATTAAAAAATATAAGAGGAACAGAAAATAGCGGCAGAGTAAGGAGCTCCTAGAGTCAGGTCCTGCTACAGGGTAATTAGTAAACACCCAGAGCTCTCCAGAGCTAGCAGAAGCACCTGTTTGGGGGCTTCAGGAGGCCAGAAGGGCATCCTGCAAAATCCTAGAAAGAATGGAAGAAGGAGGCTGCCCATCTGCAGAGAAGACTTGTAAGTAGAGTGTTCCATGCCTTGGAGACAGATGCCCATCCTCAGCTGGAGGCACAAGTTGCCTCAGGAGCTATTCCATGCCTGGAATTGAAGCTCCACTTCCAAAAATGGGGGGGTGGGTGGGGAGGAAGAGATGGTTGGGCACCAACTTCAGCTACTGATGAGTAAAATTCAGCAGGCTAAAGTATAAACCTGAGAACAGCTATGGTTTGAGCCTGTCCAGGCTGGGAGCTGCTATCTTAACTCCACGCCTGGCACGAGGGGAAACAAGGTGGACTGACAATCCCAGTGCTGGTGAGGACCAGCTTCTTTCCATCCGGGTCAGATTGCAGGGCTAGCCTAAGACCCAGTGCCACCTCTGACAGGGAGGAAGCTACAGGGACCTGTGCCAGCCTCTCCAGGAAATTGCCAGTAAAGCCACAGAGGCCGGTGATTGTCCTACTCTGGTGGTACAAGCCACCCCAGGAGCTGTTCTGTGACCAGAATTGGAAGCTCCATTTCTCAAAAACAAGGGAGGAGGAGATGGTTGGCCACCAATTTCAGCTACTGCTTGGTAGACTCAGATGGCTAAGGAATAACCCTTGGAACAGCTGGGGTATGAATTTGTCAAAGTTGGAAAAACGCTGTTGGTCGCCATTTTAATTCCACCCCCCACCTGAGAGGAAGCCAGCCTGACCAAATATCACAGTGACAGTAGTAAACAATTTCTTTCACCCAGATCAGCCTGTCGCCCTAGCCTAGGCTTCAGTCCCACCTCTGGCAGGGAGGAGGCTGGCTCGCTCAGCACCAGTCTATCCAGGTAACTGAGGATACCTTTGGCTCACACAAACTGAATAACGGAAAGTCTACTGGGGCAACTGCAGTCATCTTAGACCTGCACTGCATAGATTGCTGCCCACACCTACAGCTCCATCCATGCCCCAGGTGGGGGAGAAAAGGGCACGCATCTTCATCAGTCTCTCTGGGTAACTACAATCTAGGCCTGCATGACTTGGCTTATTCCACACAACTGTGACTCTGTCCCTACCTCTGGGAAAGGAGAAAGTTGGAAGAAGTTTCATCCTTCCCTGGGGCAATGAGGGCAGCTTGAGCCTGCACAGTTTATAGCAGCAGTTACATCCTTGGCTCCTACTACACAATCAGCAAGAGAGAAAGGGCAGGAAGCCCTAAACTAAAGAGAAAAATACAACCAGAACAAATACTCTAGTAATCCAGCTGCCAAGACACCAACCAAAAATTACAATCCACACCAAGAAACAGGAAGATATGGCCCAGTTAAAGGAACAAGATAAGCCTCCAGATGACATAAAGGAGTTGAGATGACTAATCAGATGTTCAAACAAATCTTCTTAATAAATTCAATAAGATGGCTAAAGAGATTAAGGATATTAAGAAGATATTGGATAAGCACAAAGAAGAATTTGAAAGCATGCATAGAAAAGTAGCAGATATTATGGGAAGGAGAGGCACAATCATTGAAATTTAAAAAAAAAACATTGGAATCATAATAGCAGATTTGAGGAGGCAGAAGAAAGGATCGGGGAGCTTGAAAAAAAAAATGGCCTCTGAAAGTGAACGTACAAACAAATAGATGAAGAAAAGAATGGAAAAATTGAACAAGGTCTCAGGGAAATAAATGACAGAGATATACAAACATATGTGTCACTGGTATCCCAGAAGGAGAAGAGAAGGTAAAAGGGGCCAAAGGAATATTTAAAGAAATAACATTAGAAAATTTCCCAACCCTATTGAAGGACATAGATATCCCTGTCCAAGAGGTACAACATACTCCCATCTGAAAAAATCTGAATAGACCAACTCCAAGACACATAGTCATCAGAATCTCAATTACCAAAGACAAAGAGAGAATTCTGAGAACAGCAAGAGAAAAGCAATATATAACATATAAGGGATACCCAATGGGATTAAGTGCTGATTTCTCATCAGAAACCATGGAGGCAAGAGACAGTGGTCTGGTATATGTAAGATACTACAAGAGAAAAACTTCCAGCCAAGAATTTTTTATCCAGCAACACTATCTCTCAAAATGAGGGCAAGACTAGAATACTCACAGATAAATAGAAATTGAGAGAATTTCTAAGCAAGAGACCAGATTGTCAGAAAATACTAAAGGGTGTGCTAGAGCCTGAAAAGAAAAGACAGGAGAGAGGGCCTGGAAGAGAGTCTAGAAATGAAGATTATATCAATAAAAATAACTAAAAGTGTCAAAAGAGTGGTAAAATAAAATATGACAGCTAAAACTCAAGTAGTCAGGAATAAACCAATGGTGAAAAGTACTTGTATTCAGAAAACTGCAATCCAATGTTAAAAGAAATTTTAAAAGTCCTAAATAAGTGGAAGAACATTCCATGCTCATGGAATAGAAGGCAAAATATCATTAAGATGATAGTTCTACTCAAATTGATACACAGATTCAATGCAACCCTGATAAAACTTCCACCAACATTAAACAAAAAAAAAAGAAAACACAATTAGCAAATTTATTTTGAAGGGTCAGGGGTCCTGAATAGCCAGAAACATCATAAAAGGAAAAGGGAACCCTTATCTCCAGACTGTAAATCATACTACCAAGCTAGAGTGGTAAAAACAGCATGGTACTGGCATAAAGACAGATGCATAGACCAATGAAACCAAATCGATGGCTCAGAAACAGACCCTTACCTGTATGGCCAAGTGATTTTTGACTATCCTGTCAAACCCACACAGCTTGGGCAGAGCAGTACATTCACCAAAATGGTGCTGAAAGAACTGGATATCTATAGCCAAAAGAAGGAAAGAGAACTTCTATTTCACACCTTATCCAAAAATTAAATCAAAATGGATCAAAAGCTTAAAAGCAAGAACCATAAAACTTCTAGAAGAAATTGTAGGCAATATCTGCAAGACTTGGTGGCATGTGGTGGTATGTGGAGATAAGAGAAGGACTGAGATGGACTACTGATGTTTAATGTATGTAGTATGTAATGTATGTAATGTATGTAGAATGTGTGTAATGTATGTAGAAATTTTAATTAGCTTTACTGTAAAAGTGTGGAAATGCATAGAATGGATAGTAAAAATAGTAATAGCTACTTTATAAATAGGAATGTGGTTAAAAATGATAGTCTAGGAATATAAATGCCAATTGACAGAATGCTAGAGAATAATCTAGGAATTGAATAGCAAAATAAGCCAAGAGGTGGATGAGAATTGTGGTCAATGGTACAGATGCAAGAGTGTCCTTTTTGAGCTAGTGCAAATGTACATTACTACTGCATGGTGTTGGGAATGCATGGGAAAAATACAGCTGGAATGACATATGGACTATGGTTAGCAGTAATAATATAATATTCTTGCACCTATTCCGAAGATGTACTGTGTTGATAATGGGGCAGTATGGAAAATATGAGCCAAATGTACACTATGGACATGGTAACAATCAGATGATATTATCTTATCTGTAACAAGTATTCCACCACAGTGTGGTGTGTTGATAGAAGGGTGTTACTTGGGAATTCTGTATATGTGCATGACTGTTTTATATGTTTACAACATCTGTCATTAAAAATATATTTAAAAAATAATAATAAGGTGTGTTGGGGAAAAACACACCAAATGTAAGATAAGGACTACAATTATTAGTAAGATTTTTACAATATTCCTTCATAATTTGTAACAAACATCTCACGACAATGTGAGGTGTTGGTGGAGGGTTGAGGTATGGGACCCCTGTATGAGGTTATGCATGTTTGCTTTGTAAGTTCACAACTTTTACTATACACTTAATTATTTATGTATGTTCATACATAAATGACATAAAAATAATAATAATAGAGAGGGTTGGGTGAAAATACTTTGGTTAGTAATAATATTTGACAATGCTCTTTAATCATTAGTTAAAAAGATTTAACAACAATGTAAGGTTTTGGTGGTAGGGTGAGTTATGAGAATCCTGTATGATGTTACATATGTATGTTTTGTAAGTTCACAACTATTACTATACACTTATTATTTATATGTTTGTCTGTGGATGATATATTTCAATAAGTTAATTAAAAAAATATTTAAGAGGTTACTATATACCCCACACACACCCCACACCACTCCTCCCACATCAACAACCTCTTTCATCATTGTGGCACATTCATTGCATTTGGTGAATACATTTTGGAGCACAGCTGTGCCACATGGATAACAGTTTACTTTGTAGATTACACTCTCCATCAGTCCATTCAGTGGGTTAAGGCAGGATATATAATGTCTAGCATCTGTCCCTGCAATATCATTTAGGACACCTCCAAGTCCCCAAAATGCCCCTACATCACATCTTTTCTTCCCTCTCCCTGCACTCAGCAACTACCACGGACACTTTCTCCACACAAATGCTACAATTTCTTCCATTACTAGTCACAATAGTTCTATAGTAGAATACCAGTAAGTCCAGTCTAATCCATATTTTATTCCTCCATCCTGTGGACCTGGGATGGTGAGCCCACTCCACCTCTATATTGAGAGGGGGTTTAGATCCCACATGGATGATGGATGCAATTCTCCTCCTTGCAGTTGTAGGCACGCTTGGTTCCCTGGTGTGGTGGTTGACCATCTTCACCTCCCTGTTTGCTGATCTGGGTAAGTCCAATAAACCAGAGTGTAGGAGTTGCAACTCTGCTGAGGCATTTTTTAATGTCAGAATTTATTTTTACTTTTAGTCTTTTATTCAAGGTCAAAAAGCAGCTTTTAACACATGATCCTACATATAGACTGAGATATTCTGCTGGTCTCAGTTGACCCTTTTATTCAAGGTCTCTTTCTAGTTTCATCACCAGTTAGTGATTGGTAGTAATCCCTTGGACAGTCTCTAGAGTGTCCGTGTGGCAATTCTATTTCTTTCTTCTACTTCTTACTGTCCTTTCCTCTGTTTCTTTCCAGACTTTCTGTGATGCCTTCATTGATCATCTAAAATAGAAATGATCAGCCACTTCCTTGAGATTTTACAATTTCTACCTATTTAACAGGTGCCATGTACTGCTTGTTTTATTAATATCATGAATAAACGCATATAAATAAATATCTCTTAGATTATGAAGTTGAATTTATATCATAGGAAGAAAAAGATCATATCATTTCTTTGTGTATTTTTTCCAGTAAAAATTATGGGAATGTAAAGTTATTGCTGAAAATAATTTTGGGATAATCAGAGGAAAGTCCCTAATTTTGTAGATGAAATTGAAGACACAGTTGGGGGGGTGGGAGGAAGGTTGAGGTTACTTGCCTAACTTCATGTAGTAAACGGAAATCTTAAAAAATTCTATTATTTGTCTCAGGTAGTAATATTCTCAATACCCTGCCAATCATGCCATGTGAATCTTGGCAAAATTTTCCAAATTGTAAATTGTAGAAGTCTGCCTTTGGACCTCTCCTGATAAATATTAATTCTTTCCTTGAGTTGAATAGTGGACCTCATTGCTCTGCAAACCAAAATGGTAAATGTCACAAAGCAGACATGAATAACTCGACCCCTTCATGGCAGAATTATGTCTCAGAGGAAACTGAATATATAAAAAGAGAATGTATCTTTATACAATAGCAAATATATATTGAACAGTTAATATATACCAGATAATATGTTAAGTACTGGTCACATATTATATCATTCATTTATGACAAAATGACTGAAGTATATAATATACAGTGTGAATGAAGAAATTGTGAAAAAGAAGTTTCTTAATGTCAAGTTGCTAGTGAATGAAAGAAGGCTCAGAATTAACGAACTTGCCCATAGTCAGTCAACAGGTAAGAACTAAAACTCAAATCTATTAAGGCTATGGTTAATGGAAATTATGAAAAAGACATGACCTGCATTAAAATACAAGCAAGGAGAGAAGGTTAAAATTAGGACATAAAATCATCAATTCTTAATTAATCCTTGGGGATTTGTATACTCTAATTTAATGTGATACTAAATAATCATTTGAGGAGGAATTATACTTTTAAGGCTATAGTTTCTATACTAAAATGTGAACCAGTACAATCTTGATATCTAGAACATAATCAGTGGTAAGTTTTTATGATACATAGTTAGACATCATGTTCAGGTCTGGGAAAGGATGCTACAAAGGTAATAAAGTGAATAATATCTCAAGTAATGAAGAATATTTTATGAAGAAAGGTTGGAGGAAGTTAGGAGAGTCAAACTTCAAATGGGAAAAGCTAGAACCTTAAGTTTGTCTTTAAATATGTCATAGCACCACAAAATAAAAATTAAAAAAAGGAAGTAAACTTTTCCCTTATTATCTACAACACAAAGCCCAGATAAGTGTAGAAACTGCAGAAGGCAGATATTAATAATTAGAAAATTGTTAAGCCCTGTACAAAATCTCTGAGAAAATGTGTAAAACAAAGTAAAAATATTTTAAGAGGGCAGATTAAATAGATTAAAGGCAAAATGAAACTAAATGATGATGAACTTGGACAGACAATATTGAATGAAGAGAACAAAGAATGAAATGCCATATGAATAAGCAAATCATAAGTTTTCATATGTGAATAATCAAAAACTATATGTTGAAAGGCATATTTTAGGAAATCTGCTATGACTGTTCTATACAGTGCACTTAAATAGAGGTCTCATGCTGTGGCTGCTTTTTATCGCATTTCACACAAATTTACATTTGGTAGTCATAAGAAGACTCTATTCTACATAAGGGAAACATGTCAGGAGTGCATTTAACTTGCATGAATGCAACTCTACTAGCTTGGCAGAGAGTAGAAAAGCAAAACAATTTAAGCAAATTTGCTCACCATTCAAGATGGAATAATGAGATGGGGCATGAGACTCTGTGTTCCATAAAGAATTCTGTCTTCATGTGCCCCTCATAGAATGCATATAATTCTGTACTGCATAGCTTTTCCATATAAATGGAGTTTATCTGGAATTGAACCATCTTGGTGATGGTTCAATAGTGAGGATAAAATATCTGAAGTTAGCTTTATTTATAGAAGCTATGTTAATCTTCAATAATGATATTCGTAAGGATTTGGGGCATCATTATGACTAATAGTCAATTTTGCATTATAAGATGCTTTTTAAAATAATCATTAATAAATCACAGACCAGGCTGTGAAAATTATGCTTGTATCTCCTGAAAACTATATTTAGCCATAGAAAACTGTGTTTTGTTGTCTCATTTGAATCAGCCCAGGTTATGTATGAATAATTAACTGGAGGGAGGGCAATCAGGGTTGGAAAGGAAAGAATAGTGAAGAGCTCCAGAACTCTCAGCAGCAGGAGCCAAAGTAAAGAAACTACTGGATTAGAAATGATTTGGTCAGTACACTTCTACTGCCAGTCAGAATGTCACTGGCTTCCCCACTGCTAAGATGTTCAGTCTTCTAAATGTCTTTGCTTCATTCGTTACAGGTTCAAGCACAGATATCCCTAATAGGTAAACCAGATTGAAACTGAGTAGGTCATATGCCTGCATTGTCTGGCAGCTTTGGATCAAGAGTGATTTTCCCATCCTGTACAGGAGAGAATGAATTGCAGTCCACAAATAATATACAAAATGGGAGATTCCATTTACATTTAAAAGAGCAATCTTAGTCATGAATAAAATCTATCAAGCAGTCAATCAAGCAATCACTTACTAAATCATGCATGAATATTTTGTTGAGAAATAATGAGGATAATTTGTGATGGCTTGAAGCGGAACAGACCCAAGAAAATTATGTTCTTAAAGTTGATCCATTCCTGTTGGTATAAACCTTTTGGAATTAGGACCTTTCAATTTGGTTACTTCAGTTTAGGGCCTTTTGATTAGGATACTTCAGTGAGGCGTGGCCCAGGGTGGGTCATAATCCTCTTAATACAGTCCCTTATTAGAAAACTAAGTTCAGACAAAGAAAAAGAGAAAAGCCACAGAAACAAGAAGCTGAGAGGAAAAATCACTGATGTCAGAAATTGAAGCAATGAAATATGGAAGAGAACTGAGAGACCAACAGATGCTGCCATGTGCCTTGCCATGTGACCAAGGAGTCCAGGATCACTGGCAGCCAGTCTTTAGGGAAAAAGCATTGCCTGATGATGCCTTGATTTGGACATTTTTCTCAGCTTCAAAACTCTAAGCTTTTTAGATAATAAATATCAGTTGTGAAAGCCAATCCATTTCTGTTATATTGCTTCTGGCAGCTCAGCAGACTAAAACATAAATGACATCCTAAGTATATATGTTGAGAATTTTCTGATAAATCATTCTTTCTGTAATGGAATAGGGCACACTAGATGAGTGAGTGAAACATATTAATAGAGATGTTAAATTATATAAATTACTAAATTTCTTACAGCATTTCTAAATTTTAACATTGCCCCATAATTCAAAAGAAGATAGTGGCATTTAAGTATGTCTTCCTTGATCTTGGTACCACTTCATTACATTGCTAACAATCTATCTTTACTCCCTTTCGATGTGGTTCTTGACATTCTTGGGAAATATCATAATACATAGAAAGAGGATTTGAAGTAGTGACAGCCACAATTCATACAATGTCAATTAAGTTTATAAACATGAAAAAGATGAATTCCACTGTCTCTATTCCTTGGATCAGTCCTTGTAGATAAGTTGTTAGAAAAGGCCAGATATTAATAATAATTTTCCTACCTGGCTTTATTTAAAACAGCAGCTGTAGTTGAATAAAAGAAAGATAAGCTAGGGTTAAGTCTCAAAGAGCAGGCTGCAATTATAAAATTATACACAATTTAAGCCTCCTCCTTTTCTTGACCCATTCAATTCAGGTATTTTCCCAGGACTAATGACATACTAGAGAAACCTATTAAGTGCTTAACTCCAGTGCCCTCTCTTTTCATGGTAGGAGGAATAATGGGAATGATAGGGTGTCTTACTTTAGGACTCTTTATAATTTCCAGCCATGTGTGCTTCAAAAGTTTACAGTCTATGTGCCTCTGAAACATTTTTAATTTGACACCCACAATTGTTATAGTAAATTTAATGTTTTGCAAGTGGTATGATGTGCAATATGGTATACATATTTGACATTTAAAAATAAAGTTGTGTCATCATTTTCAGATGGATCCAAGGCACCTATAAACCATTTGATTCTGACACCTGGCATTATCATTTAGAAAATGAATAGTAATTTCTCTATTACTGGGAAACTTGAAATTAATTTTTTGCTGAATTTATACTTCTGTGTCACACCCTAGGCCCCAGGATTTTATTTTCATGTAATATATGTATATGCTTGAAAATGTCTTTAACCAAATATCTTAACATGCTCTTGGGCCAAAAATATATAAATTCTTTATATTTTTTAAAAATTGTCTGGACCATGCTAATTTTCTGGGTGGAGGTATCATTACAATTTTTATTAGTGCATAATGGATTAATTCAATTTATTGGAAATGTATTTCTTAATAACATAGATGGGATTTATAGCTCTAATTATTTATGAATTCATAGAGCAATGTTACTTATTGTAAAGAAGAGAGAGGTCTTAGCATCTATTCTTATCCCTTATTTTGAGAAATCTTTAAAAAAAACAAGTAAGCAGGAATGATTTTCAAGATTTATTTTGGCAAAGTCACTCAGTACTTTGATCTTTTCTCAATGTTATGTGACAAAATCAAGCATTGATATATGTGATGGTTAATTCTATATGCCAAGTTGCCTAGATTATGGTGTCTGGGAAGGTCAAACAGTGGCCTGCTTCTTACTATGAGGATATTCTATAGATGGGATTTCCATCTATAATCAATTAACGGAACCTACAGTCAGTTATCACTTCTACAATCAACAAAGATTACCCTCAGCAATGGGAGTCGTCGCTTCATTGACCCAGTTGGAAATCTTGAAAGTCAGAAATGAGGATTTTAAAGGTAAGAAGAATTATTTTCCTCATTTTCAGCATTGGTTCTTGCCAGAATTTCTAGCCAGACAGATTGGCCTGGGAATTTGGACTAAGGACGTCATGGGAGTTCCCAGCGTAGTGCTTGGTTTACAGAATTCAGACTTGCCAGGCCCCATGATCATGTACACCAATTTTTAGTAATAAATCTATCTATATAAAGGTGTGTATATGTGTGTGTGCACATGCGTGTGTGTCCTGTTGGTTCTGTTTTTCTGGAGAACACTAATACAAATTTCAATTTAAAAAATAAATTCAGTAATCCATATGCTGATAACTTAAAATGCCCTTATAATTTTGTTGAAAACAAAGAATTGGAAACTACCTATTTGTTAAGACTTATCAAATAATTTACATCCACACTACTTTTATCATCATGTTAACTAAGCTAAAATTAAATGAAACTAGGACAAAATTTCCATTATGTAATGGGAAATGATGCCTTTTAAGATACCACCAACCTGCATTCATCAGGTATGAAAAATTATATATCTAGACCTAATTTCATGTTTTAGATACTTTCAACATGGCTTAAAATGGTATGGCACAGACTTCCAACTTTTATTTATGGAATAGAAAGTTGGAAAAAACATCTTTCCTACCCTTACAGTAACAACAAAGAAAAAGATAAATTTCAAATTTGCAACTTCTCTTTAAACATCAGAAAGCTAAAGTTGCAGCCCACCATCTAATCCTTAATTTTGAAAAAGATGGCAAGTACCAAGGAAAAATTGGATGTACAGACTTCCTTGTATGAAAATTTTCATACTCTGGTATGAAAATTGGATGTACATACCAGGCACCAGATGCCATAGAAGCAGTAAGAAGAATTCAGCTCTAATTGTTAATTTAACGTGAGCTAGTCTGAGAGCAAATATCCCCTAGGTGCTTCAAACACAAAAGGAATTCACTCTCACTTGTAATCTCTTCTGCATGAATATCAAGAGTCTTTAGGGAAAGATTGGTGTCAGAGTAAGAATCCTAAGAAAGTCTCTCTTAGAAGCAATCCTGGGTTTGGGAATGTAGCTGCTGAGGAAATGGTATAATCCTGTACAAAGTTTCTTCTTCCTTTAAAGCCCTAGAAACAAAAGCTTTAAGTCATTCAGTGAAGGGTAGCAAATCACCTTGCCTTGGGCATAAAGTACAATCCACTGCAACATGGGGGGAAGGAGGTGCAGAGAAATATTTATATGCATGAGATAGGGGTAAGAACACAGACTTGTTCCAGACCATTAGAGATCTGGTGGAGGATAGAATCACTGAGAAGTCTTCACCTTCCATATATTGAGGGTAACAGTGCCTGCCAAAGACTTATGGTAAATGAGAACAACAGAGAAAAACCCCCTCCTTATACTAACCCTCAGAGTAAGAAGTATCAAGTAGAAAGTAATAGCATTCTACAGGTGGAGGAGGATCATACCTGTAGAGAGTGATCTTCTCTCAGATGCAGGTACAAGGGGAAGACCTAATGATGCAGGTAGAGCAGTGGCAAATAAAAAGTAACAGGCAAATCAACATCATTCTAAGAGCAAGGTAATTATTAAGGAAGTTAAAGTCAGTGGCATCCATGAGAGCAATGCAGAGTAGCAGAGATGGCTGCTACAGTGGATCTGTGTCACAACTGAGGAACCCTAAGCTTAGGAAACTTTCAATTTTATTAAATGGCTGTTGAAAAATCTGTCCAAACTTTGTCCCAAAGGAAGACATTATCTTTACTATCTTGGTCAGGAAAGAAAACTGACTTTTTCCTTGAAAGGAGATGCTTTCTTTATTTTCAAGGCTCATTAGAGACAACCTTGAAATGATATCTGAAGACAAAAGGGGTGCTTCTTCACAACTTGTGTAGGAACACATGAGGCCCATGAAGAAATGCCTCACAATATTATGTGTGTTTGGTTTATTTCCACCAAAATAAAGTCTATTAATTTGATCCATGTGGATGAATTAATCAGTAGTTTATTTTCACTTTTAAGTACCATTCCATTGTACCAATTTTTTTAGAAAAGTGTTTATTCATTCCCCTGCTGATAAACCCTGGGGTTATACTCTGCTTTTGGATATTATTTTAAAATTTGCTATGGACATTTATGTTTCTTATAAAAAATAAGTTTTTCATTATACTTAGAAAAATATATAAGTGTAATTTGTGGGCCATATGGTTTCACTATTTTACATTCAAACCAGAACTGTATGAAAATTCCAGTTGCTCCGTATCTTCAAACAATTGGTAATGGCTGTGAGTGATTTCAATTTTAGCTACTATAGTGGTTGTTAAATGGATTTCATTGTAGGTTTAAGTGACTAAGCATATTGAGCAATTTTCCATGTGCTTGTTGCCATCCATGACGTCTCTTCTTTTATGATATGTCTGTTGAAATATTTCTGTCATTTAACATTGGCTTGCTTGTCTTATTCCTTTGCAAGAAGAGCTCTTTACATGTCATTTATATGAATACAAGTCATTTATATATTGTGAATATTTTCTCTCAGTTTTCATTTTGCTTTTTCATTTTCTTGACAGTTTCTTTTGAATAGACAAAAGAATGGTTTACTTTTGAAGAAGTTCAATTTATCAGTATTTTCTTTTATACTTTGGGTTTTCTGAGTCTGCCATATAAAATCTTCCCCTCCCAAAATTTATGAAGATTTTCTCTGGTGTTCACTTCTGCAAGTTTTCAGTTTCAATATTTACACTTAGATCCACAATCTATTTTAAACTAAATGTGGTTATCATGATATTAGGTTCAACATTCTTTTTTACAATTTTTCCATAGAGAAATCTTATTTTCCTGGAAAATAAAAGTTAAAGACTATCCTTTCCCTCTTAAACTATTATAAAATATTTTGAGATCAATCTGGACTCTATATTTTTCCATTGATCTAAATGTAAAATTTTATGCCCAAACAATACTCTATTATTTATTGTGTTTTTATATTAATTTATAAAACTGGGAGTATATTTTACTGAACTTTGTTTTAGTTTTTAAATAAATTGTTCTTGTTATTATATATCCTTTACATTTCCATATAAATTATAGAATCAGCTTCTCAATTTAAAAACAAAGAAACCTGCTATGGTATTGATTAGAATCATACTAAACTTATAGATCAATATAGGAATAATGGAAATCTCTATAACAGTGATTCTTCCTGTCAATGAATATATCTCTCCTTTAATGAAGTCTTTCTTCATTTCCCTCAGCAGTTTATGGAGATTTTTAAGGTATTGGTCTTGCAATAATTTCTTCCACTGTCTCATTTTTTATTCTTTTAATGTTTTTAAAATTCTATTGTAAATGAAGTTGTAATTTTTATTTTCCAAATGGTTATGCCCAAAGTCTTTTGCTACCTTGTGCATTGTCTGAAAATTGCTGTCTCATATGTGTTGTTCATATTTATAGAATATTATAGTGTGAAGACTCATTTGGTATCTTTTTTTCATATGACTGGAAGTGAAATACCAGAGAGGCATGATATGGCCTTTAAACTAAAATTGTCATCATTCTTTCTGTCCATTCTACAATATATCTAAATTTAGAAATGGGCCAAAATATCTACTACATCTATATACTTCACCCTTATCAAAAACATATGTAAGACAAGGAAAGCAGCATGGCCCTACCATGGGTTTATTGGTTAAGGGAAGTTTTACTGCCATTCAGTAAATGTATCTCTTTGTTGAAGTCAGAAGCAGATGACCTTGAAATGAATGAAAGTCAAGTTTCAGAGCCCCTCCCTTGAATAGACTCCCTTGATACTTTGGAGTTACTGGTACTTGTAGATTGTTCTAGGAGTGGAAAAGGAGAAGGATTACAATCAAGAAGCATTTCTATGGAAGCATTTCTGGTCAATTGCCTAAAGTAATTTCATAAGAAATGGAACTACAATTCAAATACACAGGTAATTATTTATGATTTCTTTTCTCAGTCTAAATTGTAATTATGAAACTTATTCTTGTTAAATTGAAATTTAGACTAATAATATCTATTGCCTAAGAATTACCTCCTGAAATCATCCTTGTTACTAAAACATGGCCTCTCCCTAAGCCAAACTCAGCATATAAACTCTCTACCTTTCTCCCCGCATGGGACATGACTCCCAGTTATGAGACACCCTGTCACAGAAGGATTATTACCAAGTGCCAACCAGTGATGCGTTTGGAAAAAGACCTTGACACAAAGGGGGGAAACATCAAATATGAAAGAGTTTTTAGGGCTAAGAGATTTCAAAGTATGTTGGAAAGTCATTCAAGAGGTTACCTCAAGCATGTCTCGGGCAGATCTCACTAACTGCCATAGTAAACAAAGCCTAAAACAGGTGTGCTCCTGAGGCCTCTAAAGACATCTGGAGATTATAGACAAGGCACACAACCCCATGAAATCAGCACCCCATCAGTGGACCTTACCTTGGAATATATGATAACCTATTTCTCTGCGTAACAGAGTCATGTTCATTTATAATTTCCCTACACATAATGCTTCTACCTCTCTTATTTGAACCTGTAATTAGCATTATACCCATTAAATATATGTCCCAGAGACTTAAATCTTCACTCTGTTCATATGCAAGTTGAGCCCTAAATCTCAGCAGAGTTGCAGCCAGCACCTACTCTCCAGTTCATCAGACTCGCCCAGGACAACTAACAAAACGATGATGGACATTCCCCATCTCAAAAAGGAAAATGTATATACATTTGCAAGCAAAGCAGTTCCTTCTGTCTGCCACATAAGATCTAAGCCTCTTCCTATCTGAAGCAGAGCATGCATCACCATTCCAAAATCCTTAAGATTGAGGAATGAAGAAGCATAAAGGGGAATGAAAACGTGAATCAAAGTTAGTTTATTAATATTGTAGTAAGGAAGAACTTGTAACATTCATATAAAGATAATGGTTACTAAGGTTTCTGATGGGAGGAGGGTGAAGAATAGGTGGAAGATAGGGCATTTTGAGGGCATTTGGAATTGTTCCGCATGATATTGCAATGACAGATACAGGCCATTATACATTTGTTAAAACCTATGAAATTGTATAGTTCAAAGTGTAAACCATAATGTAAACTATAGACCTTGGTTAGTATCAATGCTTCAATATTTGTTCATCAATTGTAACAAATGTACCACAGTAATGTAAGATGTTATTATTAGGGGAAAATATGGGAGAGAGAGAGAGGGATAGGGTATGTGGGAATTCTCTATACTTTTGTTGTAACTTTTCTATAAATCTAGGACTTCTTTAAAAAAGTTCATTAAATGAAAAAAATTTCATATCACCCAAGGATATCTGTAGCTCATTTCTCCCTGAAAGGCAATTCTAAATAAACAAATAAAAAATATTCACTTTTAGGCCTAATATTATAGTATTTTAATACATTGTATAAACTTCAAACTCCTCAAAATTGTAATCTGTCTCTATGTGGAGTATTATACACATGGTGCAATACCTAATTGTGAGATTTAGGATGTGAGAAGTACATCTGTCTTTTTTGATCATGTCATGGGTGAAGGATAATTTAAGTAGGGGAGGTAAGATAAGAGACTTGGTGTGATGCCTCAACCAAATATACTTTCCCAGAGAGATAACATTTAGGAATAGTACTTATAAAATTTGAGTATCTGGACAATTCTATGAATAATCTTTCCCTGTTTTTCCTTAGCAAAGTCTTCAGGTATTTTCAACATGTGTGAAGCCGGGTTTAAAGAAAACTGTCAGGAGAAGCCTTTCTTGGTGTTTAAACACTTTTTAACATGACAATTTGAATGGTTAAGCCATTTAATGATACTTTGTTAAACCTATATTAAAGCTATATATTGCTCTTCATTTTAACTTACAGAGTTCAATTTGTTTTCATCAATTCTAAATAATTGACATAGAACATTTTTGTCCTGATTTGTTGGAAGAAAACTTTTTTTCTTTTTATGTATTTATGTCTTTTTCACTCTCAATGAATTATACATAGCATGATGAAGATGGCAAATCACTCAATGTAGAGTTAAGCAGACCAGGATTTTTCACTGACATCTCTCCCTTACTGTATGATATTAGAAGAATAAATTTCTTGAATCTTTATTACGTCACTCGAAAATTATGAGGATTGCTTTGAGATAGTCCCCATTCACTCATTTATACATTCATTTTTTCATATTTGTTATATGCTGGACATGCTACAAAAGGATAGAGATTCTACTTTGAACTAAGAAAGAAGCTATCTTTCCTCATGAAATTTTCAAATATTTGTTTTATTTTTTATATTTTTATTTTTCTCTATGCAGTACACGAGTATATTTTAGAAATATAAATTGTACACAAGTTTTCTGCAGTTGCTTGCCCTAACTTTCCCACCCCTCAATTCTTATTATGGAGGCAATCATTTTTAATTAAGTTGTGTGTGTATGTGTGTATGCTACCTCTTGAGAATTGAACTGTAGATAGTTTCTAACCATTTATTCTGTGGTATAAATTAGTTTGCTTTTATAATCTTCCCCCACAGAATACACATTGGTTTCAGCTTTTTCCACTTTGCTAAGTCAGTTACAAGTATTTGCCTTACTTACCCTAAAATTTTTACTAATTCTCCTTTGTAGTTGTCTTCTCTCTATTGATTTTGATTTTGTAGTTTTGTACCTTTTCTATTCTTCAATTATAATTTTATTTGGGTCCCATTAGAGAATGAATATACTATTTTTATTATAATTTTTAATCAGAGACTTCTCAATTATACAGGGTCACTTAGTTCATTCCAGTGCACTATTAAATAAAAGCTAAGTGCAGACCTGACAGACATTTGAAAAATACAAGTTTCCTTTTTTCCTTCCTTCCTTGTCCCAGCTAGAGATGTAAGTAATCTATTAAGTATGATGATGCATCCAGTAATGAGTATGGCATTTCTGCCCTGAATCTTTTCCTGACATAGGCAAGTTTATGAGTTAACATGAAGTACAAACCAATTTTTCTGGATTTTATGTAATTTGTACTTTTTAAAATGTCACCTATAATAGAGCCTTTGGGTCAGTTCAGAAAAACACAATCAGGTATATATGCCATTTTTTGGACTGAAATCTCACAATCCAATAAATTTTCCAACCAAATTGTTTCTGTTTATGACATAAAAGTATACTATTTCTACAATAGGATGATAACATATCAACATGAGCCTAATATATTGACGTTTGAAAATTTCTGGAAAGCCTCACACATTTTATGGCTTAAAATAATACATTTAAAATCTCACAAAACTTTCACAATTCTATTTTCCAGTAGAGTAATTTTTTCCCTGAATAACATGATAGCATTTTTGTAAATGTGTAGTGTATAAAGAAGGTTTAAGATTTTACCTTCAAATTTCCACAGAGGCATGGCTACACATATTGTTTCTGCATTAGTATGAAAGGACAACCCAACTAAAAGTATTTATTATCATATACCAGAAATGTGATCCATCAAATAGCAATCTTTGTAAAGTTATTTAAATTCTTTATGGTACTCATAGCTGAAAATGTAATTTTGGAATTTGCTTTATAATCCAGTTTCCATGAATGGGATATAGGGGCCAGAAATAAAATGGGCTAAGAAGACAAAATTGTATGAGGTTAAAGGAATGATCTCTGTACCATGAGGACCTCTATGAAAGGATAAGATATGACTATTCTCAATTTTTAGTGGTATGAAGTTACATAGTTTGTTACTCATTTTCACTTTCATTCAGACATAGTTGCTAGGACAGACATTTAGTTGGTGACCATAATTCACAGAATTTCAGAAGGTCAGATAATCCACTATCCTTTGTAAAATATTATGTATAGTAGAGTTTCTATAGATTTTAAGATTTTCAGCAAATTGTACAAATCAAAATCATTAATAATTACTGCAAGCAACTCACTTAAAATGATCATTTGATGTTATAATATCATCGATTGATTATTATTGTTAATAATAGGTGGTTTGGAGCTGTATATACTAAGAAAAACGTGTTCTTAAATTTAATCCATCCTAGTGGTTCTGAAACCATTGTAAGAAGTACATTTTGATGAGGTTACTTCTGTTAAAGTATGACCCAACTTAATTAAGATGGGTTTTAATCCCATTACTGGAGTCCTTTATAAGCAGAACAAAATTCAGACATAGAGAGAGAAAGCCAGAGGGAACAGCCAGAAGCGGAAAATCAACAGAACTTGGAAAAGAAGAGAACTATCAGGAGATATCACCAAGTACCTTGGCATATGACAGAAAAACCAAAGATCACCAGCAGCCAGCTAGAGAAACACCACTGTCTTTTAGGAGAAAGTATTGTCCTGATGATGTTTACATTTGTACTTCTGTGTTAGCTTCAAAATTGTGAACTAATAAATTTCCTCTATTAAAATAGCCAATTAAAAAGCCTCAGGATTTCCTGAGGAAAAAAATAAAGACTGCTTAGGAAATATAATGCATCTCTTCCTTTTGCAAAATGCCCAACATATTAATTATTGTCTATAGCTTTAAAAGTTAAGAACAATTATATAAATAGCAACAATAAACAATGTAGCAGGATTTGAGAGGACCCTCTGTTCTGTCACTAAGTATAACTAAATCCTTCAAAATAGGAAAAGAGATAATAGGTCTCAATCAGGAAAAGAGACATCAATACACCATCATGATTTCCACAGGACATACCTGGAATTGACAGAAATGGCCTAATTTCTAGCAATCCTTTACCACTACTCTGTATCTTCAATTTATTGAAGGAAATGACTTAAGAAAAGATGGAAGGTATACTTATTTAACTTCTAGATTTCACCATTCATGGTGAGAAGTCACTCTTTTGCCTCATGTAAGAGAAAAAAGAGGGTGTTCAAACAAGTGGGAAAGTTTCTAAGAGAAAATTATTAGTGGATAATGAGAATTCCTATAGGAAGGAAATACAGGTATCTACTCCCAGAAATAGTTGCTGAGTTGTACAACCTGCAAGTTCAATGTGTAGCTATTAGAATAGAGCAGTTTATGGCGGAGAATATTTGGAAGAACATGACACGGGTCCTCTAGAGTTGGGGGTATTCTATAGGTGCATATTGGAGCACTGTAAGTATAGAGACTTCTATGATGGAATGTTTACTGAAGTATTCTGAGTTATAAGGGCTTGAAGGGACCATGTTATAGTGTGCCTGGGAAGAATATGAGCCCTACCTAAAACACTTCTGTACAAATATCAGAAATGGGGGAAAGGAATCTATTAATTTAAAATTAGGGAACAGAACTAGCTTCAATGACATATACCAAGCAACAGAACATTGAGTACAGAGAAGATTTTGGTGCCTAGATTTCACTGGTGAGTCAAAGGGAGATAAGGATGTGCCTCTCTAAGAGGATTTAGGCCTTGGAAAAGTAGATTGGGAAGAAAGTTGTACATATATATACGTAAAGTGAAACCTATTGCCCAATGTTTAGATTGTATTTTCATTTACTAAATGGTCACTTTTTAAGAAAAGAAAATTTTAAGTTTCATGTAGTCCATTTATTATCATTTTTCCCTTATGGGTTGTACTCCTTGGGTTCTACCTAAAAAAAAAATTCTATTCTAAATTGGCAAAGATTTATCCTATGTTTTCTTACAGAAATTTTATTCTTTTTGGCTTATGATACAATTCTAGTTATTTTATTGTGAGTAGTGGATGGCAATTATTGGGATCATTTAATTTTACATTTATATATACAGTTGGTGCAACATCATTGCATAAATTTGGAAAAAATTGTTAACACTTGAACATATAGATTTACTTCTCAGCTCTCTATCTTATTGTCTATCTTTATGCCATCATTACAAAGCATTATTTACTGTAGAATTATATATCTTGAAATCAGGTAGTTTAAGTCCTCCAACATTTTCCCATAAAATTTATTTTAGAAAAATTAGATATTTTAAATATCCAAATAAATTTTATATAACCATATTTTGTATATATTTTAAAATAGCCTGCTGGAATTTTGATTATGATTTTACTAAATCTGTAAATCAATTTGGAGGAAATTGATATATTTACAATATTGATTGTTTCAAATCAATGTTTCTATTTTTATAACCTCATTAATTTTTCTGAGAATTTTGTAATTTTTAACCTACCTTTTGTCTTTCTTTCTTTTACATTTTTTAACAAATCAATTTTATTAATATGTATTAATAAAGCATGCAATTCATCCAAAATGTAAAATCAATGATATTTGGTATAATCACATAATTGTGCATTCATCACATCAATCATTATTAGAGCATTTTCATTATTTTAATAAGCAAAAAATTCCTCACCTTTCATTTTCTGTTTCCCCTGTTGTGCCTAGCTTTTATTTCTGACTATTCTTGCAATATTATTTATTTGTTTATTAGGCAGTTTTATTGAGATATCCTCACATACCATATGATCTATCCTCATATACCATATGATCTATCCAAAGAGTATAATCAATGGTTTTAGTATAATCACAATGCTGTATATTCATCTCAAAAATTTTAGAACAATTCCATTACTCCAAAAAGAAAGACCCTACATCCCTACATAACTACTAATATAATTTCATCTTCATAAATTGATTTGTATTTACATTTTATATAAATGGAATCATACGATATGTAGTACACTGTGTCTTATCTCCTTAACTTACTGTGTTTTTTGGTCTGATATTAACATTTGGTACTATTAACCTACATTTGTTCAGCTTCAGAAAAAAATGTTCTTATATATACAATTTTACACATTATATTAGTCAGACAAAAGGGGTGCTAATGCAAGATACCAGAAATCTGTTGGTTTTTATAAAGGATATTTATTTGGGATATAAGCTGACAGTCACAAGGCCCTAAAGAGTCCAAATCATGGTACTATAAGGGGTACTCCTCACCTAAAATCTGTTGCCATGAATTGAAACAAGATGGAGGGTGATGTCTGAGGGTTCAGCCTTCCTTCTTCCTTTTAAGGTTCTCTGGTCCCGTCTTCTTCTGATCTTAGCTGTAGGCTGGCATAAGATCTCTTTTTCTCCATTGGGTTTGTTTCTTTCCAGGTTCAGCTTCTCTGTTCTCTTCACAAAGTCAGCTGTAGACTGTCAGGCTCATCTCTCTTCCCAGAACCTCTGCTGTGTCTAATGAGCTGTCTCTATTCTTCTGTGTTCTTTTCCTGTGTATCTACTTCTGTGTGTTCTTTCTTTTTTTTTTTTTAAGATTTTATTTATTCATTTCTCTCCCCTTCCCCCCCACCCCCAACCCCAGTTGTCTGTTCTCTGTGTCTATTTGCTGCGTCTTTGTTGTCCGCTTCTGTTGTTGTCAGCGGCGCGGGAATCTGTGTTTCTTTTTGTTGCGTCATCTTGTTGTGTCAGCTCTCCATGTGTGCCGCCCCATTCCTGGGCAGGCTGCACTTTCTTTCACGCTGGGCGGCTCTCCTTATGGGGTGCACTCCTTGTGTGTGGGGCTCCCCTATGCGGGGGACACCCCTGCATGGCACAGCACTCCGTGCGCGCATCAGCACTGCACATGGGCCAGCTCCATACGAGTCAAGGAGGCCCGAGGTTTGAACTGCAAACCTCCCATGTGGTAGGCGGACGCCCTAACCACTGGGTCAAGTCTGCCGCCCTGTGTGTTCTTGATTAAGCATCTATTTATATAACCTACCAAAGGGAGTGGGGACTCAACTCATCTTGGCTTGAGTGATGTGGTCAAAATAATGCCCTAATCTTCACATAGTTTAATCCAAGGCAGCTCAGTTGACTCTAATACAATAAAAGCGTATCAAGCCCAGAGGAACTGACCAGTTTACAAACATAATCTATTTTTGGAATTCATAAATAATCTCAAATGGCTTCACCCATATCTTTTGTATAAAGCTGAAAGAGGGGTCTTCTTTCTTTTGGATTTGACTATCCAGTTCTCTCAGCAACATTTGTTGAATAGACTATTATGGCCCAGCTAAGTGGAATTAACAGCCTTGTTGAAAATAACTGGACTATAGATGTGAAGGTCAATTTCTGAGTTCCTAAATTGGTTCCATTTTTCAAACTTTCTGTCCTTATGCCAGTACTGCTTTTTGTTTTTTGTTTTTTACCACTGTAACTAATATGCTTTAAAGTGAAGAAGTGAGAGCCCTCCAAATTTATTCTCTTTTCAAAGGCATTTTTGCTCTCAGAGGCCCCTTAAACTTCCAAATAAATTTGATTATTGGCTTTCAGATTTCTGAAAAAAAGACTGTTGGGATTTTTATTGGGATTGCATTGAATCTGTAAATCAGTGTGAGTTGAAATGACATCTTTATGATACTTAGTCTTCCAATCTATGAACATGGATGTCCTTCTGTTTAGGTAGTTTTTTACTTCTTTTACAAATGTTTTATAGTTTTCTGAATACAGGTCCTTTATGTCCTTCATTAATTTTATTCCTAAATATTTGATTGTTTTAGTCACTATAATAAATGAAATTTATTTTCTCATTTCCTTCTCTGATTGCATATTAGTAGTATATAGGAATGCTACTTAATTTTGCATATTAATTTTTTATCCCTTCATTTTGTTGAACTTGTCTATTTATTCTAGTAGCTTTGTTATGGATTTTTCATGATATTTTAGATGTAGGACCACATCATCAATAATAGTGAAAGTTTTACTTCTTCCTTTCCTATTTGGGTGCATTTTATTTCTTTGTCTAGCCTAATTGCTTTAGCAAGAACATCTAGCACAACATTGAATAATAATGGTGACAGCGGGCATCCTTGTCTTGGTCCTGATCTCAGCAGGATAGCTTTCAGTCTTTCACCATTGAATATAATGCAAGCTGTGGGTTTTTCATATATGCACTTTACTATAATGAAAAAGCTTCCTACTGTTCCTTATTTTTGGAGTGTTTTTATCACGAAAGGGTATTGTACATTGTCAAATGCCTTTTCTGCACCAATAAAAATGATCATATGGTTTTTCTTCTTCAATTTACCAATGTGATTTATTACACTAATTTTCTTGTGATAAACTACCCTTACATACTTGGGATAAAAACCCCTTGATCATGGTGTATAATTCCTTTAATTTCCTTTTAGAATTGACTTAGAAGTATTTGTTGAGTATTTTTGCATCTATATTCATTAGCAATATTGGTCTGAATTTTATTTTTTTCATGGTATCTTTATCTGGTTTTGGTATTAAGGTGATAACGGCTTCATAGAATGATTCTGATAGCATTCTCTCCTGTTCAATTTTTTGGAAGAGTTTGAGGTAGATCAGTATAAGGTTCATCTTTGAATGATTGGTAGAATTCACCTGTGATGTCATCTTGTCCCCAGCTCTTTATCTTTGGGACATTTTTGATGACTGTTTCAATCTCTTCACTTGTGATTATTTGTTAAGGTCTTTTTCTTCTAGGGTCAGTGTAGTCAGTTCATGTTTTTCTAGGAATTTGACCATCTTATCTACATTTTCTAGCTTTTTGGCATGGAGTTGTTCATAGCATCCTTTTATGATCTCTTGTATTTCAGTGGGGTCAGTGGTAATGCCCCCCTCTCATTTCTGATTTTATTTATTTGTTTATTCTCTCTTTTTCTTTCTCTGTCTAGCTAAGTGTTGGTTTGTCAGTGTGGTTGATCTTCTCAAAGAACCAGTTTTGGTTTTGTTGATTTTCTCTACTGTTTATTTGTTCTCAATTTTATTTATTTCTAATCTGATCTTTATTATTTATTTCCTTCAGCTTTGTTTGAGTTTAGTTTGCTGCTTTTTCTAGTTCAAACAGGTGTGCAGCTAAGCCTTCAGTTTTAGGTCTTTCCTCATTTTTAATGTAAATATTGAAGGCTATAAATTTCCCTCTCAGCACTGTCTTTGTGGTGTTCCATAGGATTTGATAGGTTGTATTCTTATTTTCATTTTATTTGCTGAATTCTCTTGCAGTTTCTTCTTTGACCCATTGATTACTTAAGTGTATTGTTAACTCTTCATATATTTGTGAATATTCCTTTTCTGTCCATTATTGATTTCCAACTTTATTTCATTATGATCAGAGAAAGTGTTTTGTAAAATTTTCATGTTTTTGAATTTATTGAGACTTGTCTTGTGATGCACCATATAGTCTATCTTAGAGGATCCATGAGCACTTGAAAAGAATGTATATCCTGTTGTTTTGGGGTGCAATGCTCTGTAGATTTCTGTTAAGTCTAATTCATTTATCATATTACTCATGCTCTCTATTTCTTTATTTATCCTCTGTCCAGATGTTCTATTCAATACTGAAAGTGGTGTATTGAAGTCTCCAACTACTATTGTAGAGACATTTATTTCTCCATTCAGCTTTGCCAATGTATACCTCATGTATTTTGGAGCACTGAGGTTAGGTGCATAAATATTTAGTATAGTTATTTATTCTTGCCAAGTTGCCCCTTTTATTGTTAATATATAATGATCTTCATCATCACTTATAAGAGTTTTGCATTTAAAATCTATTTTGTCTGATATTAATATTGCTACTCCAGCTCTTATTTGGTTACTATTTTCATGTAATATCTTTTTCCAAGCTTTCACTTTTAACCTGGATGTGTCCTTATCCCTGAGATGAGTCTCTTGTAGCCAAATTAGACAGGCTTATATATTTTTAATCCATTCTATCACTCTGTCTTTTCATAAGGGAGTTCAAGCCATTAACATTCAATGTTATTATTGTAAAGGCATTAATTACTTCATTCATTTTGATCTTTGGATTTCTGTCATCATATAGCATTATTGTCTATCTTTTTACCCATTAATTTACCCTTCTGTAATAATCTTCACTTCTACACTCCCCTCCACACCTTTCACTTTTTTTTCCTTTCAGGCTGCAGCACTCCCTTTAGTATTTCTTGTAATTCTGGCATTTTAGTAACATGTCAGGGTTTTTTTTGTCTGTGAAAACTTTGAACTACTCCTCATTTTTGAAGGACAGCCTTACCAGATACAGAATTTTTAGCTGGCAATTTTTCTCATTCAGTACCTGAACTACATCATACCACTTTCTTCTCTCCTCCATGCTTTCTGATAAGAGATCAGCACTTAATCTTATTGAGGTTCCCTGTGATGCTTTTCTTTTGCTGCTTTCAGTATCTATTCTTTTTGTCTTTATTTGTTTTTTTAAAGTTACATTCAAAAATATGAGGGCCCCATATACCCCCACTCCCCTCACCCCACTCCTCCCCCCACAACAACAATCTCCTCCATCATCATGGGACATTCATTGCATTTGGTGAATACACCTCATGGTCAATGGTCCACACAATAGCCCACACTCTCCCACAGTCCAACCAGTGGGCCATAGGAGGACATATAATGTCCAGTAACTGTCCCTGCAGCACCACCCAGGACAACTCCAACCCTTGAAAATGCCCACACATCAAATCTCTTCCTCCCACTCCCTACCCCCAGCAACCACCATGGCCACTTTCTCCACACGAATGCCACATTTTCTTCAATTACTAATCACAATAGTTCGTGAATAGAATATCAGTAAGTTCACTCTAATCCATACTCTATTCCTCCATCCTGTGAACCCTGGAATGGTTGTGCCCACTCCACATCTATATCAAGAGGGGGCTTAGATTCCACATGGATACTGGATGCAATTATCCTGTTTACAGTTGTAGGCACTCTTGGCTCCCTGGTGTGGTGGTTGACCTTCTTCACCTCCATGTTAGCTGAGTGGGGTAAGTCCAATAAACCAGAGTGTAGGAGTTGCAAGTCTGTTGAGGCTCAGGGCCTGGCTATCACATGGTCAGTCCTAAGATTCAGGTCCCCTGGGTATACATTAAACCCCAGCACCAACTACAGTTCCGGTAAAAGTAACAGGAGAGGCCTGTGGACAAAGATCCTTTATCTCTGATATTTGTCATCCTGAAAGTAGTTATCTCAGGGTTGGTCTATTCAGATTTTTATTCTGTTTGGTGTGCATTTTCCTTGATGTCTTTCATACGGGTATGGATGTTTTCAGTTATTATTTCCTCAAATATTCTTTCTGTTCCTTTTCCATTTTCTTCTTCTTCTGGAACATTGATAATGCATATATTTTTGCATTTTGCATTGCAATGCAATTCCCTGAGACTTTATATTTTTTCTGTTCTCTTCTCTTTCTGTTCTGTCTTTTCTAGTTCAGATGTTCTGTCTTCAAAATCACTAGTTTTGTCTTTAAGCAATTCAAATCTGCTTTTATTTGCTTTTAATGCATTTTTAATCTCATTCATCATGTCTTTCATTCCCCTAAGGACTGACTGTTACATTTCTTTGCAGACTTTCAAATTGTTCTTTATACTCACCTAGTGTCTTCTTAATATCCTTTATCTCTTTAATCATATTTTCTTTCAATTCTTTAAATTGATTTAAGATGTGTGTTTATCATTGATTGTCTTATATCCTGTATCTCTTCAGGATACTTGGTTTGTTCCTTTGGCTTGGTCATCTCTTCCTGTTTCCTAGTATGGCTTGCAATTTTTTGCTGATATCTAGGCATCCGAATATGTTGGTGAATTTACTCTGATATCCAATCCAATTTCTCTGTCTTGCTTATTGTTATTTTTTTACTGCTCTTCTTTGATATTTGGTCCAACTTATCCTAAGTCTTTAAAATTGCTCAGCTTAAGTTATCAAAATCATGCCAGGGGCTCCCAAATGTGGTACAGATTTTCTCCCAGAAGTTAGAGAACAGGGAGACCCAAGTGTAGTTGTTGTCCATGAAATTTTCAGACCAGCCAGCAGATGGTGCTCCTTGGTGCACCTACACACAGAGGTTTGTCTCCAATTTCCTTTGTTTTGGTCTGGCCAGACCTGAGATTCAAAGCTGGCTTTGCTGGCTGAATTCACTGAAGAAACCCCCCTTACTACCCCTCCCTTTTCCTTTGTAACTGCTGACAGAGTGGAAGACTGTCTGCTCCCCTCTCAGTCAGCTGCAAGAGTCAGGGGTTTAACCCCTCCACTTAATATCTTGGGGGTGGGGAGGGGAGCCCTTCCTCGCCACAGCAGGGTCTTGGTACTGACTTTTGTTCTTTCAGCTTCTTTCTCTTACCTTCCTGGAAGTTGTGAAGCATTGTCCTGGTCAGCTGACCCCCAAAGAAGGTCCCTTGGGCAGCTTTTGGCTCTTTCTCAATTGTTTTTATAAGAATGCTGAACCTTGCCTGCCTAATCCAATGCTATCTTTCCACAATCACTCCCCATCCTTTATTAAATTTATTCCTACATATGTCATTTTTATTGATGCAAAATAAAACAAATTGATTATTTAATTTTCCTGTTGTTTGATCCTATTATATAAAAATACACTTGATTTTGTGCTAACCTTTCATGTTATATTCTTGATAAATTTATTAGTTCTCATAGCTAATTTGTATGTCTCAGAATTTTCTACGTATATAATGATCTCATCTGCAATATAATAAATTTTTCTTTTTATTCCAAAACTTTATTTCTTTTTGTTGCCTTCTTGCAATACATTAGACCTCCATTACAATGAATAAAAATGGTGAGGGTGGGCATTTTTGCCTTGTTCCTCAATAGAGTCATTTCCTTATTCCCTAAAGTCTGAAACCTCTATAAGTGAACACCAATCTAAAGAGAGAGTAAGATCTTTGTAGTAATTTTCTTTGATTTAGTCAAAGTTATCTTTCATTGTGTTCCTGTTTAGATGCAGGTTCAAAATTAACTACGCAGTTAGTGATTATTCTTGCTTTGTGTCTCCTTTTGTACCAAGTATAGATAATCTAGTGCTTATAAGTATCTGTAATAACTTGCATTTTTCTCCAATTTGCAAATGGGGAAGCTAAGAATAAAGGAAATTACATTTTGCTGAAGGTTAAAAACATTAAGTGGCAGAGACAAGATTAAACCTGGACTTTTATTTCCAAGTCTAATATTTTCCATTATGCTTTCTACCCTGTGTACTCAATTCCATATACTTCTATTAGAGTATGCACTACATTGCATTGTAATATATTGCTTATCTATTTGCCTCTCTAACCAACAATTTAATTATTTGCTCCTCTAACAACATAATCTCTGGTTGGAAGTTCTTCTCTTATTGTTGCAAATTAAATGTTTGAAACATGAAAGAAATTATATCAAATAGGTTTGTGAATACAGAAATCAGTACCTTTTATCACTTTATTCAAAATGTCCATAAAGATATTTATTCAGCTATTTAGAGAATCTCACATAAAAATGATTTGTATCATTTGCATGAGAAATACTAGTAAAGTCCAACTACAATAAAACAAAACAAAATCAACAAACAAAACACAAAACCACATGTTTCAGTCCTAGCTGTTATATTATCTGTTTTAATGACAGTTACTGTCATTCTTTCTGATGAAATTTTTTACTGACTGAATGGATTTCTTCCATTCACCATTAACTGATTCATTCTTAAAGATGCAGTGAGTTGATTTATTATCTAGTCTTGCAAAGACTGAATTCTAAGAGATGAAAATATTTTGAGTCTGTGAGAGGAACCACTAATTAAGACTATTTAGAAGACATTTAAAAATAACCTGAACGAGCAACAGTTTGACAATTTGGAAAAGTGCCATTGCCAAATACTAATTTAAAAAAATTGTTTATAAATGGGAGTTCCTAAAGCATGTTCACTTACAGATTCTTAGAATAATTTAAACTTTATGTTTTCTTTGAAATTTTTTTCTTATTGTCTCCTTTCAAATCTAACAAACGTACTGATATGAAGTGAATTGCACATATTTAAAGGTTACACCTTGATAGTATCTGACATTATATATGAAACCATCATCATAGTCAAAACAATGAAAACATTCTTCACCTTGGCCCCTTTGTAATGCAGACCACCAATCCCTAATGCTCAACTTCTCACAATACAAAGAGATGGGCTCTTTTTGTACAAGTCTATGAAGATTACCACCTTGACTTTTCTGTAGTCATTTTAGTAAAGAATTTCCAGCAAATAACTTTCTCCTGTTACACGCTTTCCTTTTAGGCAGCTTCAGTCTCATCTACAAATCCGGTCTTCTACGGAAAGGATGCAACTTTGTTCTCAGTTTCTTCAGAACCGTGACCATGTGGATCTATCTCTTCATGACTTCTTCCCTTGACAAACTGAGAATATGCCTCCAAGGTATGCTGTTATAATATCCAATTTCTGTCAGCTTGCAGTAAGGCAAAAATGTAAGACACACTAGGCAGAATTTTGTCCCAGATAGCTTGAGGTATAGAAAGTTTTCCTAGAGAAGATACAATACCCAGCATTTTCAAACGAACAGGAGTCTTTAATTTAAGGTCTGCAAAGTTACTGCCTGATTATCAGCTGAGGATCTAGAGTTTGAATGAAAAGCCCCAACAGTGAAAGTAAAAGGTTGAGTGTCTTGAATGTAAGTTTCAGCTGATATCTTTAATCTTTAAAAATGGTCATAGTTGACTCCCAACTTCCATAGTTACAGTTCATTGTCCAACATTCAAAGTCTTACCAACGAATAGAATTGCATACAGCAAGCAAGGCAGAAAATGCAGTGTTTAGAGATTCAAGTTCTCCCAAAGTATAACTGCTGCTCAGCCATTTCCTGCAATATGCAGTGCCTACGAAAATTTGTTTACAGAGGTTAGCAGATAAAGCCTGGAAGGAAATATATTGCTACAGAAGCAGATTTTCTGCTTCTTTGGGGAAAAATTTCTGCATGAATCTACCTGGTGGGTAGATGGCCATGAAGAAGAAGAAATGCTACAACATTACGGATAGGGTAGTGTACTGATGACATTCTCCAGGGATTTTATCAAATGAGCCACTACTGGTGACAATGGTGTGAAGAGTTTGGCAGTGCCATATTGAACCAGGAAGCATCATTTATTCATAACAAAGAGGTGATCATTTTAGCACTAAATAAGGCATTCAACATAGTAGCATGCAGTTCAGAAAACAGTGAAGGATCAAAGAAGGCAATAAACATACACAGATGAACACAAACATACTGATAGGGTTGACAGCAACCTTGCCCTTTACTCTTTACTCACTGTAAATGACTAGGTACAGAGAGTTTACCATAACACTGCTTGTAACTAGAAAATGGCTTTAAGTACCAGAAGCAGATATTGTAGAAACTGTGGTTCACATGGTAGGTCTAATTTACAGTACAAAACCACTTGAACAAAAGTTTGGAATGTGAGAACCTGAGTGATGAGTGGATCCTGTGTCACTAGAAAAGCATGTGCTATTTCCTCCTGCTGTGCCTTAGAAATCATGATGGCATACTGGCTTGGAGGAAACTTGTGGTGTATCTGAAGATATAGCTAGCACAACATATAGCAAGAATCAGAGAGAAAAAGAGGAAATTCCATAGTGCAGTGCAAAAAGGAGTTGGCAAAGAAATGAAACAACTTGAGTGTTTTATTAAATAATCTGTAGTCAGCTTTATCCCGTGTGTCTGACTGTGTCATCTGCTTGACTGTCAACAAGAATGGAAGGAGAAAAAAATGACTTTACACAAGCTAGTAATTCTATCTTTGTATTTCAACTGATTCATTTTAACTGGTTCTTAAGGATCTGCTTAACTATAAATTTCTAAGTCTTGGCATGGTATCCATGGTCCCTACTGGAAATAACAGCAGATAAGTGACAGTGGAATAATCATTACTACCACATTCAAAATATCATAAATGTCCATTAAGCGGTCCATGCAAACCATATTCATCAATTCTTTTAGCTGCTTTTGAAGACACTAGGCCTCCATGAAAAGAGTCTGGAGGTCTGAAACTAGGTGTAAATTCCCATAATACAGATATTTGCTATTCATACAGTGAACAAACTAACTTTTAATTACATGAAGGACCCAGGAGGGGTGACTATGAATATTTTGTAGAATGACAGATTCTAGAAAATCTGTGGCATATTGATGCTGAACACATTCTATAAGAGCTCCTAAGACCTGTACCATTGTTTTAACAATATGCTTCAGGATTCTACTGAATTTAGGCTAGATAATCCTCTTGTTTGACTGGTTAATCTATACATCATGTGATCAAATAATCTCAGTCTTTGATAGTAATGAAGAAAAGAAAGACTTTTCCAATGTTAGGTGGTTCATATGAGGTCAAATCACTTCTAGAATAATTTTTAGAATTCTCTTAAGATATTTCTACTTAACAAATTTGCTCAATTCAGCTGTCAGAATGTTAATACATGGAGAAGAGTAGGGCATAAGAATGGCAGTTCCCGGTGTAGCTCCTCCTGCCGGCTGCTTAGTTCTTCCATTGGAGATGTATTGGCTGGGGCCGAGTGATCCTGAGACATGCGTTTACTGAGGAATGCAGCTTCTTTCCTCATGTTTTAATTTATTTCTCCCTAACATGCATATTTTTTTGTTTTTTTTGTGTGTGAAGTGTATTCTTTTGGACACATTTTATTTGTAATTTTTAATCGCTCTGTTAAAATTTTTTATAAGATACATTAATTTGCAAATCATTTTTCATATTTTATGGTGTACATTTTCATTTTCTTGAGAGACCTGTTTGCAGAGAAGTGATTTTTGATTAAATAAAATTTATCTTTTTAATTTCTTTTATGGATGGTGGTTTTGCTGAAGTATATAAAAATATTTGGGAAAGTTTTACAAGATAAAAATATTTTCTCCTCAGTTTTCATCTAGAAGTTTTATAGCTTTAGGTTTTATATTTAAGTCTATAATATATTTTGAGTGATTTTTAGTACAAGTCACTAGAATGGATCAAAGTTCAGTTTTATGCATATGGATTTTCAGTATTTCCTGCAGGATGTGTTAAAAAGGCTGCCCTTTCTTTACTGAACTAACTATGCACATTTGCTGAAAATCATTTATCCATTCATATATGGGTCTATTTCTGAATTTTCTATTTTGTTCCATTATCTATTTTGTCTTCATGCCAGCAATGAACATTGTGCTTTATAAAAACTCTTGAAATCAGGTAATGTTATTCTTCAAACTTTGTTAATCTTTAAAACAAAAAATTTGGTTCTTCTAAGTCCTTTGCATTTGTGTGTAACATTTTAGAAATAACTTGCCAAATTCTATAAAAATGAAATCCTGCTGGGATTTTTTTAAAGATTTCTTTGAATCCACAATTTTGAAAAATTAATATTCAATTTTCAGAGAATTAATATCTTAAAAATTTGAATCTTCCCACCTATAAACACAGTATATCTCTCCATTTATTTAAGTCTAGATAATTTGTCAGCAATGTCAATTTTCAGCGTACAAGTCTTAAACAGGTTTTGTCTACTAAAGATGAACACATGCATCCTTAGTGACCCAGCAAATCTACTCCTAATTATAAACCTAACAGATATGCATGTATTAATATATTCAGCAAACAATATTATTTGTAACAGTCAAAAGCTGGAAACCATTTAAATGTTCACTAACAATGGATTGAATGAATTGATAGAATTCAATAAAAAATCATAGAAGATTGAGAAAAAACAAAATAGCAATATATACATCAAAATGCATTCTTACTAACATAATATCAAAGGGAAGAAGCCAAGTCCAAAAGAGTGCATAGTCTCTGATTCAATTTATGTGAAAGTCAAAATTTTGCTGAATTAATGGGTCAGGATGGTAGTTACATTGGCAATAGTTGGTGTGGCATTTTGACACTATTTTTGTGAATTCTCAGAAAGAGAAGGATTATGTTTATAACCTGGTCTATTCCTCCGTGTGTGATCCCGTTTGATTGCATTAGATTCACTGAGATGTCTTTAAATTACCTATTAAGATTAGGGTTTTGATTTGACCACATCAGTAGGGTCATCAGGTTTGAGTCCCAGCCCCTTGGTGGGCTGATATAAACAGGTACTTACAGAAGAGGAGAAAACTCTGTCATGTTGGGTCAGGGGTCCCAGAGAGAGTCAAGCCATTCACCTGATAGTTTGCAGCTAAGTAGCTAAGAAAGCCTGGAAAGAAAGGAGCCCTATGACGGACTGATGGGGAAGCCCTGAGAGACAAGCTCTATGACAGCCTACAACTGAGATCAGAACAAGCTGGGCACATGGAACCTTAAGAGGAAGAAGGAAGGAGAGACCAGATAGAGATTGCCCACCATCTTGCTTAACATGTGGCAGCTGATTTTGGTGAGAAAGCAGTCTTTGAGTTGGACTCTTTGGGGCCTTAAAACTGTAAGCTTTTACCACAAATAAGTGCCCTTTATAAAAGCCAACAGATTTCTGGTACTTTTCATCAGCACCCCTTTGGCTGACAATCACAGTTGCTATTAACTGGAAGGTCACATGAGAGTGCTGGGGTTTTGATATGTTCTGTTTATTCATCTGGTACTAGCTACATGGATGTTCCCACTTAGTTACTAAGTGAAAATTCCTTGAGCTGTAAACATGTCCTTTGAGTGATTTTCAGTATGTTTGTTATACTTTGATAAAAAATTCTGATCCTGAGGAGTGCAAAAACTGGCAGAACAAATATTCATAATTGCAAGTAACTCAAATATAATACATAATGTGAAAATTATCCTAAGTGAACTGTAAAGTGTTATGGGAGCAAGGAATGTTAGAAAGTGTTTCAGTTTGCTAAAAGCTGCCGAAAGTATTATACTAGGAAAGCATTGGATTTTACATGGGGGTTTTTTATGGGCTTGCAAGCTTACATCTGAGGCTGAGAAAAGTGTCCAAATCAAGGCACCATCAGGTGATGCGCTCTTCCTCAAGACTGACTGCTAGGGATACTGAACTCTTCTGTCTCACGGTAGGCAAGGGGTAGCATCTGCCAGTTTCTGCCTTTTCCTCCCAGTCTCTGTGGCTACATGGATTTCTCTTAGCTTCTGTGTTTCACTGATTCCAGCTTCTGGCTTCTGAGGCTTTCTCTCTGTGTTTCTCTACATCTCTGTCAATACTCATCCCACTTATAAAGGACTCCAGTAAAAGGGTTAAGACTCACCCTCTGTCACACCTTACTGGAGTAATCTAATCAAAAGATCCTTAACTGAAGTGACCTAATCAAAAGGACCCACCTATAATAGGTTCACACCCACAGAAATGGATTAAATCTAAGGATATCTTTTTCTGGTGCCCATACAGCAGCAAATTGTCACAGGAGGACAGAAAACCTGATTTAAACAAGTAGAATAGTCATTATATTGAACCTTATCATAAAAAAAGAAACTCATTTCCCATTTTCTCAAAATGTAACCAATATTTTAGTACAGTTTGTGAAAATGTATAATTTTATTTAACCTATTTCTATATTTTGACATTTGTAGGCTTTTTGATATAAAATATTTATTATATCTCAGTTTGTTTGCTTTTACAATGGCAAGGATATTGGTAATTACATATCAATGAATCAGTCCTACACATAAGAGTAAGCTGCCAATTTTGGGCAATTTACATAACCGGATAAATTAATGGAGTTAAACATATCAGGGTTTAAAACTTGTTTCAGACATTTACTGTTTGTTTTTGTCTACTAAACTAGATGTTAAAATTCCCATCTTGAAAGATTGTTGCCAAGACTGTATGAAAAAAAAAAGTCACAGACTTTGTGACTCAATAAATGTAAGCTGTTCTTTTCCTTCCCACTTCACTACCTAACTATTAGACTAGACACATTTTCAGTGATTCCTGGCATAAATTCAACATTTATTTAGTTCTGGACCTTCTAAAAGTGAAATAAAAACATAGCTGGGATTTTGAAAAATATTAATATGTGTTGGAAACTGAGGTACAGTGGCCTCACAAGGAGAGACGTGCTGTCTCCATAGCTACCCTTGCAACTTAAGGAATGCGGTAATTAAGAGTTCCCTGCAAATGGGATGAAGCTGTTAAAGGCTGAAAGAAAAGATGAGCACATACCTTGTGTAGTGAATAGAACACTTAGACTTTGTACCTTGAGATAAGAGATTTTTAAATTCCTTAGACTATGGGTAATGCTGATAGTTAATACTTGTTGCTGCTTGATGACATAGTAGTCTATGTGTTTATGCCTATTGGCACATAGGCTACGTATGCCTGCTTCTTGTCATGTACACTGGGGTATATATAGAGCCCCTTGTAAACAATAAAGTTGTCTGAGGAGTTATTACTCACAGACACCCTGAGTTATTACTCGCAGACCCCCTGATCCCAGCTCTCTCGTTCTTTTTCTCTTGCTCTTTCTTTCTCTTTGTTTCCTTCTCCCTTTTCTCTTTCTTTCATTCCCAATACCCTTCGGGTCCTAATCTCCAACAAATATGTCCTAGGAATTTTGAACAAAAACTTCAAAGCAATAAAACTTCAATTAATAAATAAGTCAGGAATAATATGGTATTATATATGTATGTGTATATATATATATTTGTGTGTATATATGTATGTCTGTGTGTGTAAATAAATATAAACACATTGAAATTATACAGAACACTTTCTCTGATATTATATACATATATATATATGCTGTTCCAGTTTGTGAATTACTTAATTCATATGGGGGGGACGTGAAGAATAAAAACCAAAACATCAAATACATTTTTTGTGTGCTTACCTATATGGTCCTGCCTAAACCAAAATCAATCTTATGTTAAATGCACTTATTTCCAGCAGTAGAAAGAGAACACTTATGAACTGTATAAATATATTTTTATTTAAAATAAATTCCTTCAATATAAATTGCTAATATTTTAAATTATTAATAATATCTGAAAAAAGCTTCAGTAATTCACTTTCATTAGTGAAGAGAAAGGTTTGATATTCAACAGAATACATAAGTTCAAACTGAAGTTTCATGACAAGAAAGAAAAATCAAGATAACTTCAGGATTGTATTTTTCAAATACATATTGTCATGTAGGTTGTCTGGAACGACATCAGACATTGAGGAAAGGAAAAAAATACAAATGGCTTCAAGGACCTCTCATTTGACTTGGTGATAGGCAAAATATTTACAGTACAGTGCACATGTGCAACAACAAAACCATACAAAAATCTGAATAGGCCTACTCTGAGACACCCACTACTCAGAATGACAAATACAAGAGATAAACAGAAGAATCGAACAGCAGCAAGAGTAAAGGAATGCATCAGTTACAAGGAACCTCAATAAGATTAAGTGCCTATCTCTCATTAGCAACCATGGAGGCAGGAAGAAAATGGTATAATGTATTTAAGGTACTGAAAGAGGAAAAACTGCTAGTCAAGAATTCTTTATCTGGTAAAACTTTCCTTGAAAAATGAGGGTGAGTTTAAAGTCTTCACAAACAAATACTGAGACAGTATGTTACCAAAAGACCAAATTTATGGAAGATATTTAAGGGAGTGGTACAGCCTGAAAGGAAAAAATGAAAGGGTCAGAGATTTGAAGAAGAGTATAGAAATGAACCTGATTAGTAAGAGTAAATTAAAGGGTAAAAAGACATATCATAAATATATGATAACAGAAAGCAAAAGGACAAAATAGACAAATTGATAATGCCTTTACAGTAATAACAGTGAAAGTTAATAGATTGAAATTCCCAAATAAAAGACAGACTGACAGAATGGATAAAAAAAGAATATGAGCCATCTATATGCTGTCTACAGAGACTCATATCAAACATAAAGACACAATCAGGTTGCAAGTAAAAGCCTGGAAGAAGGTATTCCACAAAAATAGTAATCAAAAAAGATCTGGAGTAGGTATACTAATACATGACTAAATAGATTAAAAATGCAAAACTGTTATAAGAGATGGAGAAGGTCATCATATATTAATAAAAGGGGCAAGTCATCAGGAAGAAATAACTATAATAAAATATTTATGCACTTTACCTGGGTGTCCCAAGATACATAAGGCACACACTGGCAAAAATTCTCTACAAAAATAGTTGGAGGCTTGAATATAGCACTCTCAGTATTGGACAGAATATCTGGACAGAGGATTAATAAGAAAAAAAGTGTTTGAATAATAGGGTAAATTAACTAGATCGAAGAAACATTATAGATCCTCTTACCTTAAAGCTCTTCTCAAGTGCTCATGGATCCTTCTGCAGGTTCAACCATATATAGGGTCACAAGACATGTCTCAATAAATGTAAACAGACTGAAATTATGCAAAACATTTTCTCTGATCATAATGGAATGAAGCTAGAAATCAATAAAGGAAAAGGAAAATTCATAAATACATTGAGATTAAACAACAGACTCTTAAATAAACAGAGGGTCAAGTAAGAAATAGCAAGAGAAATCAGTAAATACCTTGACAAATGAAAATGAGAAACTGCATATCAAAACTTACAGGATACAGAAAAAAAAAATTTAAAGCCCTCCATGCTTACATTAAAAATTAAGAGAGAGTTAAAAGAAGACATAATTGCACATCTGAAGGAACAAGAAAAAGAACATCAAATTAATCCCAAACCAAGCCAAAAGAAAGAGATAATAAAAATCAGAGCAGAAATAAATGAAATGAAGAAAAAAAAAATAAAGAGAATCAATAAAACCAAAGGTTGGTTTGAGAAGATCTACTAAATAGACAAACCGAGACAATGCAAATAAATAAAATCAGAAATGTGAGAGGGTACATTATCATTGATTATGCCAAAAGAAGAGGGATCATAAGCAGATACTATGAACAACTGTACAAACTACACAAGGCAGATAAAATAGATAAATTCCTAGAAAAACATGAACCATCTACACTGACCCTAGAAGAAATATAAGACCTTAACAAAACAATCACAAGTGAAGAGACTGAAACAGTAATCAAATGTGTCCCAAAGATGAAAAGCCGGGAACTAGATGGCTTCCATAGGTGAATTATACCAATCATAAAGATGATCTAATGACAATCTTGCTCAAGTTCTATCAAAAATTTGAACAGGAAGGAACAATACCAAACTCATTCTATGAAGGCAACATCTCTCTACTACCAAAAGCAAGTAAAGATAACACAAAAAAAGAAAATTACAAATTTCTCTAATGAATATAGATGCAAATACCCCCAACAAAATATTATCAAATGGATACTTGCACATTAAAAGAATACTTGTACATTAAAAGAATTATAAACCATGATCAAGTAGGTTTTATCTCAGATATGCAAAGGTGGTTTAACACAAGAAAATCAGTTAGTATAATAAATTACATTAATAAATTGGAAAAGAAAAATCACATGATCCTCTTGATTTATGCAGAAAAGTCATTTCATAAAATACAGTACCCTTTCTTGATTAAAAAAAAAAAAAACACTCCAAAGATAGGAATAGAAGGAAGCTTTCTCAACATGGTGAAGTGCATATATGAAAAACCCACAGCTAGCATTGTGCTCAACAGTGAAAGACAGAAAGTTTTCCTACTGAGATGAGGTAAAGACAAGGATGCCCACTGTCACCGCCGTTATTCAATATTATGATAAAAAGTTCTAGCTAGAGCATTTAGGTTAGATAAGGAAATAAAAGTCATCCAAATAGGAAAGGAATAAGTATAGTGTTATTCTATGATGTTATGATCCTCTATCTACAAAAACCCAAAATATCTATAACAAATATAAAAAACCTAAAAGATGGGTTCACCAAAGGGTGGGATACAAATTAAAATGCAAAAGTCAGTATGTTTCTATACACTATGGATGAGCAATCTTAGGAGGAAGTCAGAAAAAATTCCATTTGTAATAGCAACAATAAGATTAAAGTATTTAGAAATAAACCTTAACCAAGACAAAGGAACTGTATTCAGAAAACAATAAAATATTGCTAATAGAAACCAAAGAAGACCTAAAAAAATGGAAGGACATTCCCTGTTCATGGATTGAAAACTAAATATCGTTAAGATGTCAATTCTACCCTGATTCACAAATTCAATGCAATCCCAATAAGTGTCCCAACAGCTTTTTGTGCAGAAATGGAAAAGCCAATTTTCAAATTTATTTTGAAGGGTAAGGGGCTTCAAATAGCTAAACATTTCTTAAAATTGGAACAAAGGTGGAGGATTCTCATTTCCTGACTTTAAAGCATATTCCTAGGCTACAGTGTCAAAACAGCATGGTACTGGCATAAAGATAGACATATTGATTACTTTAGTTTGCCAACAAGGTGCCAATGCAAAGTATCAGAAATGTGTCAGCTTTGATAAAAGGTATTTATTTGGGGCAAAAGCTTACAGGTCCAAAGCTGTGAAAATTCCTACTCAAGGGCACAGTTGAGGGCAACCAGGAATAGGGCTTGTCTCTTTCTGGACCTCTTCTCTCAAGCTTGACTGCTCTGCTTTCTTACTAATTTCAGCTGCAAGCTTTTAGGCAAATGGCTTATCTATCCCCAGAGCCTCAGCTGCTAGATTCTCTCCTTTCTGTCATATAGCAGGATCAAATATATGGCTGAGCTCTCTATTCCAGTTTGTCTCCATTTTTTTATTGGTCCCAGCAATAGGACAGAGACTCAGTCATGGCTCACTGAGGTAGTCCACTTGAAAGAAGGTCTCATACACATAGACATGAACATTCCTACAAGCAAAATCTTTCTCATTTGGGGGTTCATAAAATAATTTTAAACTGCCACATTCCATCCTCTGAATCACAATAGTACATTTCAATGTTCAAAAAAAAAACTTAAATTATTTCAGTAGCAATGCTAAGTAGAAAATTACATCAAAATCAGTTATTGGAATACAGTTTTTCTCAGTCAATAGTTTCCTCTGACTGTTGAACTGTGAAACTTATAAAACAAGTTATCTGCTTCCCATATACAAAGGAAAGACAGACAAAGAATAAGCATTTGCATTACCATAAGGAAAAATTGCGAGGGAAATAGTCATGGGTCCCCAACATTTCCAAAAACCTGCAGGGCATACTCCATTAGATTTCAAATTCTGAGAATATCCTCAAAAGGATGGCTTCTCATCTCCTCAGTGCCTCATAGAGGCCAGCCTTTCCACAGGCTTACCCAATGACCATTTTCTCAGTTACACTCTCATCAAGCATCTGAGCTCCAAACATCACCCTACAAGAACATTGGGATGATGTCCACATTTTGCCCAAACTCTGGGGCTACAGTACAATCCTCTTGGAGCAGTGAGATGGTGGCAACATACTTCCTAATTTCTGGCATACAGGTTCAACCTCCTTACAACAATAAGATGGCAACCTGACCCTTCATAATCTATGGTGACAGGCCCACCCACCTCAAAGCTGTGGGGTGGCCACCTAACTCACCCCAACTACTAGGGAATATGAATCACCCTCTCTGCAGCCTGAGAAGGCCATACTCACACTGAATAATGGGCTGGAGCAGCCACCCTCTTCAAATGCCAGAGCAAGCTCACCCTCTCTGTACATATGGGTTGGGACCCTATCCTGGCCTAAGGAGATGTCTTAATTCCAGGCCTAAACTTCTATGCTTTTCCTCTTAAAGCCATTTTCCCTTCAACCTCTCCCCTCCCTGTTCCTTTTATTCCAGGCTGACAGTGCTTTCATTCATACAGCTCTCCCAAAAATCTTGTTGGTTTAGCATGTAGGAAATGGGTTCAAGCCATCAGACAGTAAAACTTTCCACAAGTCCTTCCTGAATACCTGCATTTCCAATCCTTGTTTACAAGTTCCAAGTTTAGTTAATTCCTCAAATGGAGCACTGTCATCTGGGGGCTTGATTTCCAGAAGCTTGGAATTTCCCAAATCATCAATATCAGCTTTCTTTGTGCCCAGTTTTATAGTTATCAGGATAGTGCTACTCTCTCACATTGTGCTAGAAGTTGCAAGAAAAAGCCAGGTCACATTTTCCACAATTACTTTGGAAATATCCTCAGCTAAATTTCCAAGCTCACCATTTTCAAATTCTGCCTTCCAACTAGTATCAGGAATCAATCTTGCCAATTTCTCTGCAACTTAAAACATAGATCGCCTTTCCTCCAGTTTCCAATAATAGTTTTATCATTTCCTTCTAAGACCTCACCAGAAATAACTTTAGGGTCCATATTCCTACCAACAGTCTCTTCAAAGAAATCTAGGCCTCATCCATCAAGCATTTCCAGAAAATACCCCTTAACCTTTTATTAAACTGTTGAAGCATTTTTGGTAATTGAAAGCTGCACAACTCCACTCTCTTGTTTCAGTTTGCCAAAGGGGTATCAATGTAAAGTACCAAAACTGTGTTGCTTTTTATAAAGGGTAATTTTTGGCGGTACAAGCTTATGGTACCAAGGCTATGGAAAGTCCAACTAAAGACACCACAAGAGGTGTTTTCTCATCCAAGTCAGCTGCCATATGTGGAAGCAAAATATCAGAAAATCTCTGCCTAGTCTCTGCCTTCACCTTTGGATTGTACCATCTCTGGGAGCTCAGCTAAGGACAACCAGGTATAAGGCTTGTCTCTTTCTGGGCCTCTTCTCTCAGGTGTGGCTTTTTCACATTCTTCCTGATTTCAGCTGCAAACTATCAGACTAATGACTCTACCCCCCACCCCCAGGCATGAGTTGCTTAAGCCTCTCCTTTCTGTCACATAGCAAGATCAAAAATGGCAGAGCTCTCTTTTTTTTCTTTTTTGGTTTGTCAACACTTTTTATTGGACCAGCAAGAGGGTAGGGACTTAACATGAGTCACGCCTCATCGAGGTAGTCCAATTGAAAAATGGTCTCACCCACAGGGGTGCACCAGCCCACAAACATAATATTTCCCTTTTTGGATTCATAAAATAATTCCAAAATACTACATTGACCAATGGAACTGAACTGAGAACTCAGAAATAGTCCCTTACATCTTTGGTCAAGTGATTTCTGACAAGGCTGTCAAGCCCACCCACTTGGGTCAGAAATTTATTTTTTTTAAAAATGGTTCTGGGAGAACTGGATATCCATATCCATATCTGAAACAAAGAAAGAGAACCCCGATCTCACACCTTACACAAATATTAACTCAAAAGAGATCAAGGATGCCTGAATCTAAAAAGCTACAACCATAAAACTTCTAGAAGAAAATGTATGGAAACTCCTCAAGATCTTATGGTAGATGGTAGTTTCTTAAAGCTTATACCCAAAGCCTGAGCAATGAAAGAAAGAAAAAAAGTAGATAAATGAGACTGCCTCAAAAGTAAACACTTTCGTCTTTAAAAGACTTTGTCAAGGAAGTAAAAAGACAGCCTACACAATGGGAGAAAATATTTGGAAACCACTTATCAAAGATTTGATAACCATGTTATATAAAGAGATCATACAAATCAACAATAAACATACAAGACGCCCAATAAAAAATATGGGCAAAAGACTTGAATAGACATTTCTCTGAAGAGGAAATACAAATGGCCAAAAGGGACATGAAAAAATGTTCAACATCACTAGCTATTAGGAAATGTAAATCAAAACTAAAGTGAGATATCATTTCATATCTTATAGAATGACCATCATCAAAAAAGCAGAAAACAACAAGTGCTGGAGATTATGTAAAGAAATAGGAACAATCCTTCCCTGTTGGTGGGAATGCAAAATGGTGCAACCTCTGTGGAAGACAGTTTGGTAATACCTCAAGGAGCAAAATATAAACTTCTGTATGATCCAGCAATCCTGTTACTAGGAATACATTCAGAAAAACTGAAAGGATGTGAACTGACATTTGCACACTGATGTTCACAGCAGCATGTCACAATTGCTAAAATATGGAACTAGCCCAAGTGCCTGTCTACTGATGAATGGCTAAACAAAAAGTAGTATATGCATTCAATGGAATACTATTCAGTTATAAGAAGAAATGAAATTGCGATACATATGACATCATGGATGAAACTTGATATTATGTTGAATGAAATAAGTGGCACACAAAAGGACAAGTATTGTATGTCTCACTAATATGAACTAGATATGATAGTAAACTCAGTGAGGGTAAACTCTAGCATATAGATTAATTGTAAATAGAATATGGGTTGAGAATGGCAGCTGATATAAATGTATGCAGAATTTTTAATAAGGTTGATTGTAAAAGTGTAGAAATGAATAGAATTGATGGTAACATATTAGAGTAAGTATAACCAACACTACTGATTTACAGATGAGATTGTGGCTCAAAGGGGTAGTCTGTGTATGTAAATGTCAATTGCACAGAAGCTAAAGAATAACCTAGGAACTGTGTAACAGTGATTTCAGTGGTGGTTGAAGATTGTGGTTAATAGTGTAAGAATGTTTTTTTTTTTAAAGTATTAAGAATATGATGATACACAGGAAAATTACAACTAATACAACTAATGGATAATATTTAATAATTTTACAACATATTTGCAGCAATGGATAAGAATATATCAATTCTTAGAGACAGCTATACAGGGTATAAAAGGGGTATAGGACATTTTCTTTTGGAGTAATGAAAACATTCTAAAATTGCCTGAGGTAATGACAGCACAATATTGTGATGAAAATGAAAGCCACTGAATGTATATTTTGAATGGATTGCACAAAACATGGAACTGTATAACACAGGGAACCCAGTAGGGGAAGAGGGACTGTGGCTGATAGAAATATGAGAACATTCTCTCATGAACTATAACAGATGTAAAATACTAATACAGGTTGTTACTAATTGAGTGGGTTGGGAAAAAATACACCAAATATAAGATATGGGGTATAGTTTGCAATAGTATTTTGATGATGTTGTTTCATGGTTTGTAACAAATGTTTTACAGCAATGCAAGACATTATTGGTGGGGTCATGTATGAGAGCCCTGTATGATACACATGTTTGTTTTATTAGTTCACAAATTTTACTATACAATTATTGCTTGTGGACAATAAAATGTACATGCCATACAAAGTAATTCTTATTGGTGAGGTCATGAAAAACTGTGCAGAAGAAATGATATTAGAATAGAATCATTGACAAATGTTTCACTAGGTCAACAAAGCGAAGGTGTGCATTACAAGGTATGCATAGAAATAAAAAGATATTAGAGGTGGCAAAAGAGAAGAGTGCAGCTGTAACCTATGACAATTATTTAGTGAAAGGGTTAGTTTTATAATTAAGGTTTCTGGACAGAACAGGGCTAGTCACTGAAGAAGAGCCAAATGACTTGAGAGAGAGAGAGCAGGGAAAGGGTACTGGCAAGTATTTTTATGTAATTAGGGGTTGGGCAGCATGAGAGTTCCCATGGGTGGCCATGGTTTTAATCTTCACTGATGTTGCCATAAGTGGGAGCCCCAAGGCTGTCTTAACAGCTTTGTCCAGATGTGGGACAGATGGGGATAGGGGAGTGGAGAGGCCCAAAAATTGTCAGTAGTCAAACATTACAACTGCAAGATCAAAACAAAACAAGAGAATTGCAGGACTGGCAAAAAACATTTTGTAATTAAAAGCCAGAGTTTACAGAGGTGCTGAAAGTAGGAACTTTGCATGCTATGGAGTTTTGATTTTATTTAAAGGATACAATGAGGATCACTAAAAATGACAAATGATTTACTCTTAAACTTCTTTCTCTTTTGGAACTCTAATATTCTACATTATATCAAATTTTTAAGAGAACTTAAATTATCTTTAAAACTCAATCTCTATATAGTAGAAATGACTGGAAATACACAATTGTTGTAAACAAAAGGAATATAGCTCTGAAATTCCATATACTCAGTTTTATAGATGCAGTGGTTATTCTTATATGCTATATAACAGTAATATTGTTTCAATCACTTTATCACTAAAAATAGACAATCAGATAAATTCCTGCAAATCAACTTCACTAATTCTATCTCCAAGACTGACTTAACCTCACCTTTCATCTTGGAATCATACCAATTATTTTTAAATTAACTATTGGTTACATTTTCCACTAGCCATTGACACTTAACTAACAGGACTTGGAGAAATATGTTGCACTATTAAAAAGGAACTTGGAATCTGGGGACAGCAAATCTAATCATGGTAATATATTAACTTATTTTATAACTTCAGACATATCACAAATTCTTCATGTCTCAAGGACCTCATCTCTAAAATTAAGAACATAGGTGATTTCCAAGATCATTCTAGAACAAAAATTCCTTAAATAAAAATGGAGATATTTTTATTAGTATTTTCTTAGTGTTTTAAGAGAAATTCTTAAAATACAGAAGCATGCCAAAATTCAGGCAATGATATCAAAATAAGCAATATGTGGAAAATACTTAGAGGCTTTTTTAAAGAGACCTAGAAGAATATTATCTACTTTTTTATTAGGAAGGTACAACTATTTTGCTAAGGTGGAAAATAAAACCTTCATCAATGGCATGAACATTATATTTTATTAAGAAAGGTGACACTTTTATTATGATTCTTCATCTTTTGAAATGATTCTTTATTCAATAACAAAAAGCCAGACATATTAGATATTATATGTATACGGAAAAATTCATTAATATTAACTACTCATTCTAAAGTTACACTGTTCATTAAGAAAGACCCATTCTGTATTTATGTCTCCAATGGCATAAATATGACAAGATACTAGATCAATTCAAAACACTACTTTACAACTGTCAATCCTCAAGTGAATTGTGATAATTGCTTTATTATGAGCCAATCTTCTATTTTGCAAACACAGCGATATTTTACTCATCATTACTATTGAAAACAAATTGCAGGGAATTATAAACATATTATAGAAGATTTTGTGAATATTTCTTTTTAATTTGATGATGATGTTCAGATTATATTTAATTATCTTTCCCATTATCATTACATCCATGAAAGTTAATTTTTAAGAAATCTTCTGGAGTGAAAATTTCATACACTGTATTAGAGCAGAAATTGAAAATCTTGAAGCAGTTAGATCTTTGTGGTTCTTCTGATAATAATATAGACTTCTGATAAAACACCTGTTTTATGAAGTTATTCCTGTATAATTTTGAACATCAACCTGGACTAAGACTAGTACAGGAGATTTTAAGATATTGAGTGTAGAGTTTCAAGGAGAATAGCAAACTAATATTTCAATATTTACTGAGAAAGAGAAATTCATCTCATCTCTGTCACAAAACAGACCTGAAAATACCAGGTTGTCACCTAAGAAATTATGTCACTTAGTAATTTAAATAAGTATAAAATTACAAGTTTCCCTGCTCAAATTTTGTTCATAACTGTTTTTATAACAAATACATAAAATGAAATGGTCAAAATACGAATTTGTGCAATGTCTGGAAAAAAACTTGTAGACTTTAGTCAATAAAAAACAATAGTCTCTCCAGAGATAATTTAACTCTATCTGTAAGAATAAATTGTGTTACATTTTATTAGAGAAGAGTAAATACTTGCATGAAAAAAATTGTAAGTACAATAACCAAGATATTTATAATCTAAGTACCAAAAATACAGAAAACTTACCATTAAACACTTAAAATAAACTTGGAAAGGAAGATGTCATTGTGCGCAAAAGTAGAAGAGTTTTAATGTATATTTAAATATAATTTAAAAGTTGTGAGAGGCCAATTTGAAGCTAGAAATTGAGATGTTTAAATTACATAACACATGAAATATCAGAAATGGATATAGCAGCAGTGTTTGCAGTGATTTCCTTGTATAAATATTTTCTACAGCTATCTAAGTTACTTAAGGGTGTGAAATCACATGTACTTGAAGAATTATCAAATATAATCCACCTGGAGATCATTTCTGTAAAGTAATATTCTCAAATCTCAAGAAGAGTTATTTCTAGTTCTGCTAAATCTGGCCCAAACACTGCAAGTATCCAGAAGACGTATTAGATTCCTAGAGTTCTCTTTTTTTCTGAAATTAAGCTTTTTCTTATCTATAGTTAATGCTTAACAGAATTTTCTCCTATTTTTAACATAAAAATGATAGAGAAAACTTGGAATCAAGCTACTATTTATATAGAAGATGGGTACTTAAATCCTGGCAACTTTTTAAGGATTTTGACATTTTCCCTACTTACTTACAATAAAAGATATGGATTTTTAAATTTTATAGTCAACATAAAATAAATTCTTCCTCCCAATATATACACAGTTAAGACTTTATATATTCTGAACAGCTTGTTAGAGGTTTGCAATAATTAAAAAGCTGTAGCTCAGTTTCCCCTGATATGCATTGGGGAAAGGCTAACTAACCACATCCCCATTAGCCTATGTGTCTAAGGGCATGGCGCTTCCTCACTGGTTAAACAAAGACACCATGTAGAGATGGGAGTAAAGGCAAATGGAGACCTTTCCCACCTGCATATCAGAGGAAGATAAAGAAACCCTTTAATCCTTGCAGAACAAAGAAACATCTGCTCCTGCAGCAATCCAAGAAACCATAACTCCCTAACCCACTATTGCCCTGTCATTATCAGGAAAATTTTCACCTCTAGGGTTTCCTATTGGTCCCTGCACCTCACTCAGGCCCTCAACCCCCTCCTGTCAACTGTCATTTCCCTGCCTAGGGAAGTTCTGTATAAATTCAAATCCCCCCCCTTCCAGAAGTGGGCTGAAGTCTGTTCTCCAGACCCCCTCCATTGGGAGAGCTTCTCAAATTCTTTCTCTGCCTGTGGTCATATCAGTCTCCATGTTCCAGTGAATGCAGTTTTTCCCCAACATTTGGTGACAAAAACCCAGGACTGGGGTCATGTTGAGAATGATTGACTAGTGAGGAATCTTCCCTCTGCCATGGCCACATGCCCATGCAACCCCGGACATCAAATCTCAGCTGGGTGAGTTAAGGATTTCTCCCCTGGAAGATCCTGCTGTTTCTCTCCTTTTCCATTGCCCAGGACAACCCACTGGGAAAACAGAGAGCTAGGTCCTGTATCCTCATGGGAAGAAACCTCTTGGCTCTGGAGACATCTGGCTCCAAGTGCGGTTTCCTGTTTCCTTGGAGATATCTGAGTGATTTGGGGATGGCTGTCTCATTCAGAATCTCCCCCATTCTAGAGATCCTTAGTCTCTTCCCAGCCACCTAAAATGGGGGATTCAATTTTAGCCCCCCCAAAACCACACCTCTGGGCTATCTCCTTCATAACCTTAAAACTCTGTACCCAGAAGGAAAACCAGACCTAAAAATCTGATTTTCTATTTAACCTCTGTGTGGCTGCAATACCAATTGGACAGTTAAAAATCAACACTTTTAATTCCCAAGTTCTCCAAGACTTAAAGAATTTTATCCAGACCAGTGGCAGACATTGTGAGATTCCTTATGCTCAGGCCTTCTCTCATCTTTGTATCCGCCCCTCCCTCTGTCTATCCTGTTCTTTTACACAAAAAAGTTTTTCAAAAGCCTTCTTCTTCCTCCCTTCTGCCTCCCCCAATGCCCCAAAACCTTGACTCTGATCTAGCTAGTCAGACTCCCCCTTCACTTCCTCCATATATTCCTTGGACATCATGTCCATGCCCACCCTTCTCATTCTCTGACTCCCCTTTTCCCCCTCTGGTCCTCACTGCCTTCTGCTCCAACTTTCTCCCTTCCTCATACAGGGCACCGGAGCTGGAGCTCACTACCCTCCCTGCCCTTCCTTGCCTTCTGTACACAGAAAACTCTTCTTCCAACTTAGATCTCTCTGATCATTCCCTCCTCTACTGCTGTATGCCTCATCAGCACCCCAGCTTACTTCATCCTCCTCCAGTGCTCCCACATCTCCCTGTAAACCTACTCCCTTCTCCCCATCCACCACCCACTCTCAAGCCCAACTCCCCACTTTCTAGACTCTTTCTTCAGCTCCTGTCCTTCCTCTCCAGGAAGTGGCTGAGGCAGCACATCCTCTTTTCAATCTTACCTCTCCCAAATCAAACTCCTTCTCAGATCCTATTCCTCTAATCCCTTGCAATTTACCAATACTCAGGTGTCCCTAATAACCTTCCTTAACCTACAATTGCTCACCTCTTACAAGTAAGCTTTCAGCTGACTCCTAAGTCTATTTCTAAAATTAGATATGTGCTAAATATCTATCTAAACTGTTAAAATTTAACTGCATTTATCATACTCAAATATTCCTAACTGTTGCTGATTACTAGTAAATGCATTTCCAAAAACAAGGTTGCACATTACAAGCAACACTGATTCCAAAAAATCTTAAAGGCAGTAAAATAGCCATACCAAAGGAGTAAGAGTTATGAGTCAAATTAATGAACTTTATATTTCTGTCTGTGTGCCATAACTCTTTTTGTGTTTGTCTGTTTGTTCACTGTCAGTATATATTTTAACACCTCCAGATGGTAATATTAATTCCTATAAGAGCTCTATTCAAATAGCCAAAAATTAAATAAGTGCTTATATTAATAAATGGATATGAGGGATGAAAATTATGTCTTGACTGATAAAATTGCTACAAATCTCTTCATAAAAAAATGGTTCTTGCCTAAATTAAAATGAAGTTTATTTTTCTTCACAGACTGAAAATGTAAAATATTGAAAGAAGTGAAAAGTTTGTAGGAGTGCTGACTGAAATTTGATGTCTGTTCAAGAAAGTGTGTTTTGTCCTAAGATGGCAGATTTTCATAAAATCAGAATGGAAGTATGTAAGACAAAATATGAATGCATATGGCAAGTTTTAGGAGGTATTGTGGTAGTACTGAGTAAGGAAATGTGTTCTGTGAAGGTGGAGTTTGTCTTGAAGTTAACTATACTCTATATAGTTATAAATAGTTATAAAAAGTTTGTAAAAGCATTGCCTAAACTGAAATATTCAAATGTCTAATTACAAAAATCATTATTAAACAGAAAGTGAATGATTAGAAACCACCTCAATTTGCATATTACAGTGGTAATAAGGAAAAAATAGTTTTAATTCCATTGGAAATCTTAACTTTTTATAAAATAATAAAACAGTAGTTTTTCCTGCACTGCTGAAATACCTGCTAATTAATGTAATCATGATAATTAGATGTTCTAAAAATTTGCTTTGAGACAGTTTCCAAAATCACTTTAATAACTTATGTATGTAAGGTACATACAATGTGTTTTATTGTTAAGGAAAAAGGTAATAATTTTTTCTTAAAATAAAACAACTGGTTTATCTAAGAACCTGAAATAGACAAACAATTAGGACAAGCTACAAAGTTCTGACTACCTATCACATTCTTAAATGGTGTTTAGTTAAATAAAACAAAAAACCATACCCTCTGTTGTAACTGAAGTATAGTGTTTTCTCATATTATTGGGTTACTAAAAACTCTTCATCCCTCATTTAGCTCAGATGTTAAAACTATTATATGTGTTAATCAGAAAAAGTTGTGCATGAAAATGAGAGCCCCCCCAGAGCAGGCGGCTTTTAAAACAATAACATAGGCTCAAGCAGTAAGGGGGTGAATCTTAACTTACCCTGTGAATTGGATGTAGCCAGTACCAATACTAACTTTGATTGGGGTTTGTGGCAGAGGCAACTTTCTAATACCACTTGAGTTTTAGTCACAATTATGAGAAGAAACCAAAGTGCAAGACAAAAACAATGAACTGTTGTGAGCTGCCCTCAGTGGAGAAAAGAAATCTGTGGAAGAACATCTGGAATGCCTGCCAGCAGTGACAGGTAACTCTATCATGTCCCTGGCCCCTCTTCTAACACCTCTCTTGGGACTGTTAAGGCAGATGCCCTCATGAAAATCCAGAGCCATACCATTAAAACCCAAGAAGCAGCAGAGTGGCTCCATCAAAAAACCAAATATCATAGATAGCAGACCTTGCAGTGCCTAGGACAGCAGTTCCAACTGCCTGTCATTCACCAGCAGCTCATAAACATCACCCATGAGTGTCCATTGTGCTCACTCCAATGATTGTGACAATTACCTCACTGGTTAAAACATATTGGCTGAGCACAGACTCCAGTAGCATGATGGCTAGAGGATTACATTGGTCTCCTTCCAGTGGGCCATGGGAGGACATACAATGTCCGGCAATTGTCCCTGCAGCACCACTCAGGACAGCTCCAAGTCCCGAAAATGCCTCCACATCTCATCTCTTCCTCCCATTCCCCACACCCAGCAGCCACCATGCCCACTTTTTCCACACCAATGCCACATTTTCTCGATTATTAACCACAATAGTTCATGAACAGAATATCATTAAGTCCACTCTAATCCTTACTGTGTTCCTCCTTCCTGTGGACCTTGGCTTGGTTGTGTCCATTCCACATCTATGTCAAGAGGGGGCTTAGATTCCACATGTATACAGGCTGCAATCCTCCTGCTTTCAGTTGTAGGCACTCTAGGCTCCATGGTGTGGTGGTTGATATTCTTCAACTCCATGTTAGCTGAGTGGGGTAAGTCCAATTAATGAGAGTGTAGGAGCTGAAGTGTGTTGAGGCTCAGGGCCTGGCTATCATATTGTCAGTCCAGAGATTCAAATCCCCTAGATATATCTTAAACCCCAGCACCAACTACAATTCCAGTAAAGTAGCATGAAAGGCTTGTGAAAAGAGATCCCATCTGAGTCCAGCTCCATCACGCAGAAACACCAGCTCCAAAGAAGGCAAACTGACATGGCAGTGAACTCCATCTGCCATGACCATAGAACCTGTGGGTCTCTTTAGCCCTCAAAAGAACCAATACCTGGGGTTGTATCTACTTTATCTGTCTCTGAGACTCTGCTCAGGTGTGCATAAGGGCAATCCTTCTGATATCCTCCAGACTCTTTTTTAGAGACTCATAGCCATATAAACTCATTTGTCCTTTCCATTTCCCCCTTATTTTAGGTCAAACAGCATTTTTAACTCCTGTTGTTATATGTAGACAGGGATATTCTGTTGGTCTGCTTAGAACCTTTAATTCAAGGTCATTTTCTAGTTACGTCATCAGCTGGTACTTGGTAGTGATCCCTTGGTGCCAGGGAGGTTCATCCCTGGGTGTCGTGTCCCACACTGGGGGGAAGGCATTGCATTTACATGCTGAGTTTGGCTTTGAGACTGGACATATTTGAGTAACACGGAGGCTGTCAGGAGGGAACTCCTAGGCACAGTGCTGCTCTAGGCCTTGTTCTTATTTCTGGTGTATAGGCTCACAAGCATAGTCATTAGTATCAGGGGCTCACTGTTGGACCGTCATTCCTTCCTGGTCCTTGCCGTTGCACCTGGGGGACTGCCGCTGCTCCCCTAGGGAGCATGACAGAGCCCCCCCCCCCCCCAGCCAGGAACCCAGTACCCCTCCAGCTGTTGTTTTTAATTGTTTCCACTATGAGTATATCCAAACATTTCCATGCACCCTGGACACATGCCCTGTATAACTCCCTGTCAACCATATGTCCCCTGTCAATAACATCCCATACCAGTATTCCTCTGCTGCTATTGTTGAACCACTCTGTGATCCAAAACTTCCTGAAAAGTGAAGCCCAATATAATGTCAGGTTCCCTTACTAGTAAAATGGAATAGAGCGATGAGTTTAAAGATATAGAATACATATTGATTTGGAAAAACTCTACATCCTATCTTTTTCTTTTCTTTTTTCCCTAATTATTGAGCTTCTCTTCACAAGAGCCTTAGATCACAGTAATTCATATATACAATATACAGTACTCCCACATATCCATTATAAAACCTTTTCCCTTCCACAGCGATAATCTTTTAACTTATTCATATTATATTTACTGAAACTGATGTACAGATATTGAGACAATAGCTTTCAAACAAGGTAACATTTGTGTTTATATTGTGGTTTATACTTTAGGCTATACAGTTTTCTAAATTTTTTAGTTGTCCTATGTTTTACATTATGGTTTACATTATTAGTCTGTCGTTCCCTATATGTTTTTGGTGTAAATATTACATGTTTTATATCCATCCTTGTGTACTCTTGTGAAACACTTCTTTTGCCTTACATTTACTTTGGTTCCATCTATTCAATACCTATTTCCCCCTCCCCTTGGGGCCCACAGCACAGGCCATGGGGTGCAGCGATGCCCAGAGATGTACTCACCAGATGCAATGGATGTGTCATGATGATGGGGGAGAGTGTTACTGTGGGGGGGAGTGGTGGGGTGGGGGTGGTGGGGGTGAATGGGGACCTCATATTTTTAAAAAATGAATAAATAAAATAAAATAAAAAAATTAAAAATTAGAATTAAAAAAAGAAGGGACAAGGTAAGGTTTCAGCCCTGCAGACACTGCAATGGGACTCTTGTAACCTTGTAACCAAATCCTTACAACAATGATCTAAATTTAACCTATAAGTTAAACTGCCAGCTACTCCAAGCCCAAAAGGGAAATAATAATAATTTGTTGTTCCCTGTACTTCAAACTATATAAACTGGGGAAAATGTGGCCATTTTGATCACCATACTGGTCTTTGCAGTTCTGCTGGTTGGGAATCTTAAACCCATGTAAAATCACTCAAAAACACTCTTATGAAACCACAGTTAATAATCTAAAGTCTCCTATTCCAGCTAAAACTCTATGTGTATAAACCCATCAAATCATGTAATTTCACATGATTAATGTTCAATGCTAAATGTATAATCTCATTATTCCTTCTCCTCAAAGTCCTGGAAGCAATAACCTCATAGCCCATCCTAAATTTCATAGTTAAGTCCTATCCTTACCACAATTATAACTCTCATTCTCCTCCCATCAGCAAATCTACACATCTTCCATGCAATAACTCAGTTTATCCAGACAGCTGTCTAAGATGTCACCCATGATCATCTTCTTGTCTGGTTCATACCAAATCATACAGTCAACAACCCAGGAATATGTAAATGGCATCTTTGTGCTGTGTGAGCCATATCAACCCCTGCAGGGCCTGAAACCACAGCCCACTGTACAGGATGGAAGGGAATTTCTTTTCTCCACCCCTTGACTGCAGGAGATAGCTAGATTGAGCCAATGCCCCAAATCCCCTCACCTTTCATCCTGCCTAGTACCATATACCCCAATAACCAGTTCCCCCTATATATACATATATATGTGTGTGTGTATAAACAAAGAGTTAGGAATGTTAGAGATTTTTAATAATTAACAAGCTGTAGCTCAGTTTCCCCTGATATGCACTGGGGAAAGGCTAACCCCATTTCCCATTAGCCTACATGTCTAAGGGCATGGCACTTCCCCACAAGTTAAACAAAAAAACCATGTAGAGATGGGAGTAAAGGGAAATGGAGACCTTTCTCACCTGCATATCAGAGGGAAATAAAGAAACCCTTTAATCCCTGCAAGTCAAAGAAACATCTGCTCCTGCAGCATTCCAAGAAACCATAACTCCCTAACCCACTATCCTCCTGTCCTTATCAGGAAAAAATTTCACCTCTAGGGCTTTCTATTGGTCCCTGCACCTCACTTTAACCCCCTCCCACCAACTATCATTTCCCCACCTAGGAAAGTTCAGTATAAATTCAAATTCCCCCCTTCTAGGAGTAGGCTGAAGTCTTCAGACTACCCCCCCCCCCCCCCACTGGGGGAGCTTCTCAATAAATTCTTTCTCTGCCTGTGTTCATATCAGTCTCCATGTCCCAGTGAATGCAATTTTTCTCCAACACAGCTTAACTTAATAGTTTGAAAGTAACATGCCCTAAATATTTAAGAGTAATGCTTATTTACATTTATTAGTATTATTTAAATTCACTAGTATTATTATTGAAAGGTTAAAGATTTCAATATTCTTTACTAATTAGCAGTGCAGATTCATAAATAAAAGTTCTCCTACATAATACTACTAAATCAATGCATTTCCAGAAAATACAGTGTGTATATTTTTCTCACATGAAATATTAGGGTCACTGTGCTTAGAAGTAATAAGCATAATAAGTTAAAAACTCATATTGTATTACAGCTTAATATATCTTGTGATATGTCTTGTATATTACTAGGATACTTTTTGAAATGAACCTGGAAAATAACTAAATTTTGAAATAATGAAATAATGAGTTGATTAAGATAAATAGTAAATTGGATGATTTTTGCCTTCCTTTTTGTTTTCCTGAAAGTCATGTTTATGTTAAAAATTACATAAAAATGCATTGCTGTTATTTTCTAAGGATTAATTGTATAAAATACACCTAAAAGTGATTTTAAAATTAAAAGTCCAGTAATAGTAGCTGAATTTCAAAGTTTTATCCATGGTTTTGAGGCTCATGGACAAGTTTCTACTATTTCATGAGACTTCAAGTTACTTTAATGGTAGAAAATACAGTCATACCTTGGTACTCAACTGCTTTGAACCTCATCAAATTTGGTATTAAATGTATTGATGTGAAGATTTTGCCCAGGTGCTCATTGTTTGTTTGATACTTGACGTGCAAGCTAGACCTTGTCAGTGTTGGTTGCCTCATGACTTACTACCCTTTCCAACCAAAACAAAGGGTCCTGCATTACTCACATGGTAGCTCTTGCTCTGTGCACATCCAACTGCAGTCTTATCTTAGCTCCCATGGTCATTTTGTGTACTTTTGCATTTTTTTTTTCTCATCATGGGTCCTAAGAAAATGAGTAGTGTTAGCACTGAGCAGAAAAGAAAATTACTTCCTACCACCATTGAGCAAAAAAAAAAAAAAAAAAAAAGAAATAATAGGCAAATATGAGAGTGGCTTTGCATTGCTGATCTTGCTAGGTAATAGGGTAATAGACTGATATTGCAAAAGGAGTTAAAGCAGTAGCAAAGCAGTGTTATTAATTTGGGTAAATGAGAAGCATTTAGTGGGCAACAATATATCGGAAACCGTGATATGTGAAAAAGTGAGTGTTGCTGCCAATCTTTGAAAAACAAACCACAACTGAGTGATGAGAATGTTGAAGTTTTTAAGGCCAGCCACAACTGGTTTGATGATTTTTTTTAAAAGACCAGCATCCATAGTGTCATGGGGCATGGCAAGGTAGCCAGTGCTAACAAAAGGGCTGCTGATAAATTCATCAGTGAATTTCAAGACTGCATAGAGTCTGAGGGTATTATTCCGTACCAAGTTTTTATCTGTGATGAGACCAGAGTATTTTGGAAAATATGAAGGCATTATCAGGCCAATAATGAAGGACAGGCTCTCTCTATTGTTGTGTGGGAATGCTAGTAGGGACTTAAAACTCAAGCCTCTACTAGTTTATCATAGTGAAAACCTGTGATTTTCAAGAAGCATAATGTTATAAAAGCAAACTCCATGTGAGGTGGAGGGCAAATAGCAAAGTTTGGGTCATGAGGCAATTTTTCACCAAATAGATAAATGAAGTGTTTGGTCCCTCAGTGAAAAAATATTTGCTGGAGAAATATTTGCCTCTGAAAATTCTCCTACTTTTAGACAATATGCCTCCCTACCTCCAGACTTGGAAAATGACTTTCTGGAGGAGTTCAGCTTCATCACTGTAAGGTTCCTGCCCCCCAACACTGCTCCTCTCATCCAGCCCATGAACCAACATGTTATTTGAAACTTCAGAAAGTTGTGTGCCAAGGTGCTTTTCCAGAGGTGCTTTGAGATCATCTCTGACACCCACTTGACCCTTACAGATCTAGACAGAACATTCAAGATCTTGCACTGCTTTAACCTTATGGATAAGGCCTGGAAAGTAGTCTCTTATAGGACAGTGAATTCATCATGGAAGAATCTGTGGACAGAAACTATGACTCAGAGAGACTTCAAAGGGTTTAGGCTAACCCCAAGCTTGCAGGTACAGAGGGTACAGTTGTGCAGGATATTGTCTCTTTGGGCCAATCCATAGATCTGGAGGTCAATGCTGCTGATGTTGAGGAGTTAGTGGCACACATCATGAAAGCTCAGCACTGAGGAGTTGTAGGCACTACAGAAGGAGCAGCAACAAGAGGTGGCTGAAGAGATTTCTTCAGGTGAGGAAATAAAGGAGGATGTCCCCAGTTCCTAGATAGAAGAAATGTGTGCAAAATGTACAGAAGTACAAAACTTGTGAAGAACCATCCAGAAAAAGCTCTGACAAGCAAAATTGTGAATGTATTGATTGACAAAAAATTTCACACTTTCAAGGAATTCTGAAAAGAAGACAGAAGCTGTCCTCTTGGATAACTTTTTAGTGAAGGTGACAAAGAATGTTAGAGCCAGTGGCACAAGATGAAAAAAGGCAGAAAAGAGAAAGAACACCTAAAGTGCAAGTGCCCGATGTTCTACTGGAGGGGGACTCTTCTTCCAGCAACACTCCATTTAACCTCTCCTCCTCATCTCTCTTTTCCACCATCCCATTAGGTCATGGATTCTTCTCAGTATAGGTAAAGTGAAGTTTATATTTTATTTAATCCAAGTGTTTATTAATTTTTAGTTTTATTTCTCATATGAAGTAATGATTTATAACCCTATCTTTTTACATGTTGCCTTAAAAATGCATTTGGTTTGGGAACACATTAAATTTATTTACATTATTCCTTATGGGAAAAATTTGTTTGATACTAGTCATTTTTCATACTTTTTGTACCTCTCAGAACCAATTAATCAGGAGTATCAAGGTACCAACCACTGCATGTGTTTAGGTGGCATAGTCATTCGGTATCGTAGGCTAAAGCAGAAGTCTGAACTTTTTCCTATAATAACTTAGCAAGTACTCAGAATGTAAAGACTCGAAAATAATACAGTTTCCAGTTAAGTGGCATAGTAAGACACTCCAGGTAGCCATATCCTCACAAAATCTTTGAGTTACTAGCAAAAACTAGTAGAGCCATCTTCCTCAGAAACTTAGAAAACAGTTAGAGGGTTGCAGTAACTTGGCAAGTACCAAAACAAGTAAACATACTTGTGTTACATTTGTTGACCCCTCTACAATCCCACTTATGCACAACGTGGAGTCTTTTGTTCCCATTGTGGGTCCCTGGCCCTGCTCCAGAGAGAACAGAGAAAACCCTATTCATGTACTGTAATGCCTATATGTCAGTGCCACTCTATCCTGTGGTAGTCTAAAAGATTGAAGCAGGAAACTCATCTCTGTTCACCTCTCCAGAACTTGCCCTGCAGGCAAAAGCAGCTTGCAGATAATTAAAGAAGCATAAGAAACAATTAAATTAAAGCTATCTGAAGAAATGGATTAACTGGTTTAAGTCATAAAATAGAGCACCCAGGAAGAGTAGAAAGTCTATTTCCTAAGAAGTAGACGGCACATTTGAATTCCTATAAATGGAGGAATCCCTAAGGACGTGATTAACCACAAGTGCAGAACAAGATATGGGCTTAGAAAAATGAGAGAGGGTCCTGCATTACATTCACATCAAGGTGAGAGTTTTGATAAGAGGACTAAATTCTGAAGGAAAGCAACCATCCAATTCAGAGTCAATTTTGAAAGAAGGTGAAAGGTGCTTTTTGACTTGGTTACTTGACTTGGTTTGGTTACTTGACTTGGTTACTTTGACTTGGTTTCTGTTAGTTCCTGGCACCAAAGGAAATCTGTCATATTTTGAGCTGGAACAAACTTAAGTAACAGCGTAGCTACTAAATCACAGTGTTAACATTTTAAAATATTAAAATGTACAGAGTATAACCAAATTGCCCAACACAAGCAAAGAATTAGAAAATTATGGTTCATTGAAAGGAGCAAATATCCAGAAATTATCAATAAAGAAGACTAGACTTTGGTCATAATGAACAAAGACATTTAAAAAATTACTCTTAATGTGCTACAGGAGATAAAGGAAAATGCAGAGAAAAAACTAAAATAAGAAGAAAAAGGAAAACAATGAATGAACAGTATTAAAATCTAATAAAGAGATGAAATTTTAAAAAATGAACCAATCAAAAAAACAGGTGTTGGAACCCACACAAACTGCAAAGAAAAATTCCTTAGAATGTTTCAAGAGCAAACAGGAGCTGACAGAAGAAAAAATCAGTGAGCTTGAAGACAAGACAATTGAAGTAATTCACTGAGGAACAGAAATAATTCAGAATAAAAGTGAACAGAGTCTAGGAGACATGTGGACACCATGTAGTGTACCAATATATACAATATAGAAATCTAAAAATGAGAAAAAATAGAGACAGAAGAAATATTCAAAAAAATAATGGCAGAACACTTTTCAAATTTAACGAAAGGGCAAGGAATCTAAAACAGCATAAATTCAAAGAGAACCATGCCCTGACACATGTAGCAGTCGAACTGTTACATGTTAAGGAAAGGGAGAGAGTTCTGAAAGCCACAAAGAAAAGCAATGTGTTATGTATGAGTGAGTCTAAATAAGCAAAAGTGCTGATTTCCTATTAAAAACTATTGAGGCAAGGTGACAATGAGAAAAAATATTTAAAGTGCTGAAAGAAAAACTTCAAACCTGGAAGTTTATACCCAGTTTGACTTTTAAAAATAAGTGAGAGATTGAGATATGACTAGATAAACAAAAATTAATGAAGTTCATTACCTCTAGACCTCACCTATAAGCAATGCTTAAGGGAGTTATTTAGGTTGATAGGTAAGAACACTAGACAACAGAAATGGCATAAAGAAATGAAAAATTCCAGTAAGACATCCATATGGGTAATTATAAATGCCAATATTTTTATTGTATTTTTTGGTATATAGATTTACTTTTTACTTAATATAGATGCTAAAAACCAAATGCATGAGAAGTAATCATAAATCTATGATTTAGACAAATGTAGCATAAAGATATAATTTTTGCAAAGTACAACAAAAAGGTGAGGGGGGCAGAGGGATGTAGTTACCATGTATGGGTATGTTATTGAAATTAAGTTGATAGAAAATCAAAAGTGATTGCTATATATACAGGATGTTAAATTTATTCCCCATGGTAACCATAAAGAAAATAGATGAAAATATGTATGAAGAGAAAGGAGATTGTATACAAAAAGCATAACAACACTATATGCTGTTTATACGGAACTCACCTTAATTAAAAGATACAAGTAGGTTGAAATTGAAAGAATAGAACAATGTACCACACAAATAGTAACCAGAAGAAAGATGGGGTAGTTAATTAATATCATATAAAATAGATATTATGTAAAAACTTTTAGGAAGTTCAAAGAAGGGATACCAATAGAGGGGTTAATTAAATAAGAAGACATATCATTTATAAATATCTACATACCTGATGGAAAAGCTCTAAAATATATGAAGCAAATATTGACAGATTTGAAGGGAAATGTAGACAGTTCTACATTACTAACAGGAAACTACAATATGCCACTTTCAATAATGGACACAATATCTGTATAGAAATTAAATAAGGAAATAGAAGACTTAAAAAATACTATAACCTCAATAGGCCTAACAGACCTATATATATACATAGAACGTGCACTGTACACTTTCTTCTATAGAGGGCATGGATCATTCCTCAGGATAGATCATATGTTAGGTCACAAAACAAGTATCAATAAATTCAACATCTTGAAATCACTTGGTAAATCTTCTCTGATAACAATGGGATAAAGCTAGAAATAAATAACACAGTGAGAACTGGAAAATTCACATATATATGAAAATTTAAAAACATACATACACTTAAATAACCATTGGGTAAATGAAGAAATCACAAGGGAAATTAGGAAATATATTGAAGCAAATTAATGAAAACACAGCATACTAAAACTTATGAGCTGTGACAAAGTCAGGACTGAAGAGGTAATATGTACTTCTGGAAGAAATGCTTAAATTAAAAAAGAAGAACGACTTCAAACCAGAGACCTAAACTCACAATTGGACGATCTAGAAAAACAAGATCAAACTAACCCCAAAGTGGACAAAAAGAAGAAAATAACAAAGATTAGAGTAAAGGGCGGTGGACTTGGCCCAGTTGTTAGGGTGTCTGTCTCCTACGTGGGAGGTCCGCGGTTCAAACCCCGGTCCTCCTTAACCCGTGTGGAGCTGGCCCATGTGCAGTGCTAATGTGCAAGGAGTGTCCTGCCACACAGGGGTGTCCCCTTGTAGAGGAGCTCCACGTGCAAGGAGTGCACCCTGTAAGGAGTGCCACCCAGTGTGAAAGAAAGTGCAGCCTGCCCAGGGATGGTGCCGCACACAAAGAGAGCTGACAAAACAAGATGACACAACAAAAAGAAACACAGATTCCCTTGCCGCTGACAACAACAGAAGTGGACAAAGAAGACGTAGCAAATAGACACAAAGAACAGACAACCGGGGTGGGGAGGGAAGGGGAGAGAAATAAATAAATAAATCTTTTTTAAAAAAAGATTAGAGTAGAGATAAATAAAATAGAGAATTTAAAAAACAATAGAGAATCAATGAAACTAAAAGTTGGCTCAAGAAAAGATCAATTAATTTGACAAACCCTTAGCTAGAATGACAAGGTAAAAAAGAGACAGGATACAAATAATTAGAAATGGAAGGGGACATTACTGCCAAATCCACAGAAGTAAAAAGGATTCCAAGAGGATACTATGAACAAGTATTCATCGATAAATTAGATAACCAAAATGAAATGGACAAATTCTTACCCACACTGATAAATAAATTACAAAGTGATTATATAAGAAATAAAAAACCTCCCAACAAAGAATATCCAAGGATCAGATGGTGTCAGTGTTGAATTTTACTAAACATTCCAAGAATTAATAAAAATCCTATTCAAATCCTTCCAACAAATTGAAGAACAAGGAACAGTTCCCAAGTCATTCTGAGACTACCCTCACCCTAATACCAAAGTCAAAAAGAGATACCACGAAAGAGAATATTATAGACCAAACAAATTATAATTCAGATGAATGGAATATAACTCCAGACAGACATAAATGCATGGAAAAAACACATTAAACATATAAATCTAAGACTCAGACACTTACAATTTCTTTATTCCAGATGGTGGAACTTGACACATCCCATATATAATCACTTGTCCTCATTCTTTTATCTCACCTGCTGGATTTGACATCATAAACAGCAAAAATGCTGATACAATTTTCTTGAATTCCTTAGCCTAGTAGCTCAAGTATATATATATTCAAATAAGAAATCTTTGTAATGAGTTTCAGCTCTGTCACTTACTGTATATATGACACTAATTCATATATACTTACTTGAAATTTAGTGCTATATTCTAGCATGATGATAACAATAGCCACCTGAAATAGTTAAGACTCTTTAGTATGAAAATAACAGAATATGTCTAAACTGGCTTATATGAGGTACAAAAGTATCAGAAGTATTGTTGGGGCAACTCAATGCACTCTGGACTCAAGGAGCATCCTAAACAAAGAAGCTTCAGAAAGGTCATCTATTGTGGGGATCCGCCCGGAGCTACGTGCATTTGCGGTCTCCAGCAACATGGCGGTTTTCATAAGTACGCCTACTCCACCCCTGTGCTTCCGCCTTCTTCCCCTTTCCCCAGTTTCCCGGGCAAAAAGTGTCTTGCCTGCGCAACAAGATGTTGAAGCCATGACCAGCATTGAAGACTCGCAACCTATAGCAAGTGGTGTAACAGCATTTTATTGCCTTATATGGAAGAGCCGCTTCATCAGCCTATCACCCCCTGCTAATACCCTCCCCTTAGTGTATATTCTGATGCTCTACCCTCAATAAACGGACACTTGATCAGAATCCTGTCTTGTCTCCGTTTCTCTCGCCTCTTGTCTCCCAATTCCCACTCCCTCTTTCAGGTGCTGGTTCGTTTGACCTGTGGGCTGGGTCAATCTATAGAAGTTTAAACAAAGTAATTTAAGGTATAATCCCAGTAATGGTCTAAAGACATTCCTTCTATAACATCTATAATAAAATTCTTAAATAATCAGCAATCTAGGAAAACAAGGGCTATTCCTCAGACATGAAGGACAGCTACAAAAAAAATGTATAGTTAATATCATACTTTCACTCATGAAAGGAAGAATGCCACTGAAATCTAATTGGGAACTTCCTTTTAGCCACTAATCTTCATATTCTTCATGGTAAAATACATGCATAAAACTGTTTTTGAAAACATTGGTTGCATCCTAAACTATAAATTCAGCATGGCCTTATGACAAAAAGTCCTCTGTTCACCAGTGGCAAAAATTAGAATGCAAAGAAGTGAAAAGAAAAATGTGATTGGGAGTCCCAAAAGGCACTCTCAGGTCCAAAGCTTCACTATAAAGACTCACAGAACCCTGAAGAGCCATTACATATGTGGTTACAGTTTATTAGAGTGAAGGGATACAGATTAAAATCGACAATGGAAAAACACGCATGAAACCAGGCCAAAGCTTGGACTTTCCAAAGTGGTACAGATGTAAAGTACCAGAAATCTGTTAGCATTTATAAAGGGTATTTATTTGGAGTAAAAGCTTAAAGTTACAAGGCCTTAAAAAGTCCAACTCAAGTTTCCTTTATCATCAAAGATAGTTGCTTATCTCTGTGAGGTTTCAGCCTTCTTCACTCAGCCACAGGCTGGTTTGAAGCTCCTTTCCTTCAGGCCTTATCAGATGCTCAGATACTCTGTTCTCTTCAGCTGCAAACTATTAGGCAAATGGCTAATCTCTCTTTCCAGGGCAGCAGGATCAAAGTTCTCTGTGTTATGAGTAGCACTCTCTCCTCCTGTGTGATCATCCCTTTATGTCAGTCCACCAAGGGCCAGGGACTCATGCTGATCATGTCTTACTGACATGGTCAAATCAAAGCCCTAATCTTTTATCAAGCTTGAACTTTTGAATTTAATATGACCAAAGGGCATCACACCAGAGGAACAAACCAGTTTACAAAAATAATTTTTCTCTTTTTGGAGGGATTCATAAACAATATCAAATTGCCACAGTGGGGTAAAGCAGATAGTACATATTTCGCCCAGAATTCTTATTTGGCAACTAAGGAAACTCTTCTGAGTCTTGGTGTCTAATGATCTCCATCAGGGTCAGTGATATAGGCATTATTGACCCTGGGTGATTGACCTTGTCTCCAGCCCTTCCATAGGGCAAATTGATATTGTGTCCCAAGGACTTCACCACACATCACATTAGCATGAACTATCTGGCACGACCATGGCCTTAGTTAAACAAATACACTTAACAAAGCAGATAGTCCATGGGTTTAGAGGGTTTAGAGGTTATCTCTTAAAAGCAAGGCAAGGTTACAACTTTTCTTGGAATGTGCAGGGTTTGAACCACCCAGACATGTCAAGTTAATATTTTACTGTACAAAAAAGAACCCCAAAGAGTGTGGACTGGAATTCAGTGAGTCTAACAGGCAGGGTTTTAAAAAGAGAGCTAAAAAATAGAAATATTTTCTAAATCAGGGTTTCTTAACCTTTTTGTTCCATTGATCCTTTTGCCAGTCAGGTGAAAACCACAGACCCTTTACTAAGTCCCCACTATACTGTGTATTATTTACTAAATATATCACACCCACATGAACATACCCCCACAAGAATATTTTTTTAATTTAAATTCAAGCTCATGGACCCTGTATTAGTCAGGGTTCTCTAGGGAAACAGAATCAGCAAGATATATCTGTCAATGGTATGCAGTTTTATAAGAGTCTCTCACGTGACTGTGGAGATGCACAAGTCCAGGTTCAGCAGGCAGGCTGCAACCAGGGGCTCTCATGAAAGTCCATTGAAGGTTCTTGACAAGTTCTGGGAGATGCTGGCTGTCCAAAGATGAGCTGGGAAATTCTTACTCAATCCTGGAATCACTTCCCCTTTTAAGGCATTCAGCTGATTGGATAAAGCATCACTCATTGCTGATGGCAATCTCCCTGATTGATGTAATTGTAATCAGCTATCTATGATTTACCACTATAGTAAAGTCAATGGTGACTAAAGTCCATAAATACCCTTGTATTACAGTTAGCCCAGTGCTTGCTTGACCAAACAACTGGGCACAATTGCCTGGCCAAGTTGATACATTAGCCTAACCATCACAGAGCCCTTGTTAAAACCCCTGTTCTAATTTCCCCTCTTTTTACTTTTCTGGGAAATAAACTTACTTATAAATTAAACTGTTCTGTAGAGTTAAACAACAGCTGTTTGACCTTGGTCACTGTTTTAATTGCAATTCAGTATCTTGAGACTCATTAGCATCATCTTACCTTTCCAGACCATCTGGTGTTTAATAGAACTACGTACACAAAGTTCAAATCAAAAGAACTTTTTCTATTCTGAGGTCACTCTGACACGATAGTCTGTTACATTCTCATGCTGCTCCATATGCACTAAATGCAAGTACTCATGACAAAAATAATCATTTTTATTATGAAATGAGAAGTTAATTGAAGTTATATTGGAACCAAGGAGTGTAGAGAAAATTTGACTTTGTCAGTGTAAGTGTTTCAAATCCAGTTCCCCTTTAATGTTATACTTCTTCAGAAAATTATTTGACTCAACAAAAGTGTTAAAAGATAGAAATAACAAAGATAACAGGGTCATCTTGAGAAGGTATTTAATGTTTTAAAAGCCATAGATAATAATTTTGTTTTTGCAACTTACATATAAGGGTGATAAAACATTAGTTTATCAAAAATATATTGAACAGATATTTTTGAGAGTATAAATTTTTAAATTATGTTCTTTGTGAGAGAAATCAGCTAGGTTCCAAGATCTTTAGAGTATGTTATTATTCTGATAAATTATGGGTTTATTCATTATTCTTGAGTATCATGAAACTTTATTTCACCAAGGGAAAACATGTTTTTAATTTAATGAAGATATGTATACAATTTAAAAATTTATATAATTTTAATTATACAAATCATATTATGTTTGTAGCCTCATGAACAGAGTCCTTCCATAAGTCCAACATCAGTAGGACTGTGAAATAGACTGGCTCTACTGGGATGGATAGCAATGCTTAAATGTCTACCCAATATTATATCGGATGGATGCAAATATTCTGTGGTTATATACTTATTTTGTGTCTCATTTTTAGATGCTTAGTTGTGGGAATTCTACCCACTGGAAAGTCCGTAATGGAAGATGGCACCTAGAGCTATCAAAATGGCACCTGGGGCAACCAAACAGTGCTAAAGTAACAAAAGAGCGCCTGCGGCAATGACTCAGCATATACTGGAAACCAGCCCATTTCCAGGAAAAGGCAACTGAAACCCAGTGAGCACAGACCTGCACAAACCTGATAAGGGCCTGGCAACCAGCACTAGAGCTCTGACATAGGTTTCACTCCACCCAATATCATCTAATCAACCTCTTATATGGTCCTTCCCCTTAAACGCCCATAAAAGCTGTCACATTTCCTCAATAAACCAGACCTGCGCTACCAAGCCTACCATCTCCAGAGTGGACTCTGTGTGAGAACTTTGCTCTGTTCGCCGCTCACCTCGTTGCAGGAATTGAGATTGCTGGGGACCCATGAAAGACATATCTCTCTTCCTCTCTCTCCCTCTCTCTCTCATTCTCTCTCCTTTTTTCTTTCATACTCCCTCCTACAAGCCATGGTGCATTCTCTCCAGTCCAACGCCTTCCGTCCCTCTCCACACGACTGCTGCCTTAGCGGGGTCTAGAGGACGGCATAAGTAGTTGAGCAGCAGATTAGAAATGACGGTACGTTGAGAGAACAAACCCACACTTAATCCCCACTTAGCTCAGTCCTACACCCAGACACAACACTTAGTTGCTACCAGGTCTAAGTAGCATGCCAGGAGTTGTTTTTCAAACAGAGTTATTTTTGTTTGTAGAAATCATGGCTGTGTTCCACATATCTGGAGGTCAACATTCTTATGAGGGCTTCCTAGGATTCTATACAGCATCCTTACCAAACATGCATACCTGCAGCACCAATTGATCTACAGGGACATAAGGATAAATTGCTGGGTGATTTGTAATACAACCTGAAACTGTAGACCTGGAACATAGTTGTAAAATTACAGACTTTTGAGTCATTAGATGATAGGGTCAAAGAAATATTCCAAGGTACAGGCTATACTGCTTCCAAAGAAGACTAACAAATGTTTTCTTGGTTTTAGGGCTTGTAAAGTATAATACTGCATCTTTAACATGAGACAGGATGTCCTTTCATGCTTTAGCCCATTGAACCTATGATTAATTTGTGGATTTGACAGGTCTCTGAATCTTCAAGGGGTAATCTCCTAACTCCTAGCCTAATTATATTTTATTAGAAAATCTAGGGTACTGACCACTTACTGCTCAATAGGTATGTTAGCATAATGTCCTCAATAGATTGGACCAAATAGTGTTTTGAGGAATATCAAGATGATCAAAGTTACTACACATTATTCATGACCAAGAGAAAGAGAGTTAAACTCTCACAAAGGCAAGGGATTAAAGTCAAATGCTGGCCTTGCCATATAAAAGCAAACAAATTTTGATCATACTAGGGATCATGAAGAAGATGTTTGGCCAAATAATAACTTCAAGTCAGTTGCCAAGGATGATGTCAGTCTTTTACTAACAATAATCCATCTACCAGGACAGTTTAATTGGGACTACTGCCTGCTAAGTTACTAGCAGTCCTCTAACATCTACCACAATCCATCTGATTTTATTCAGGAGTCATATGAATGTGAATTGAATGAAAATATAATGAGAATCACAGTGATATCCTCAAATCTTAGTGTAGTACTAATTTCTGTAGTTTCTCCCAATACATAGTATTCCTTTTTTTCCTCTATTGTCTGGAGGTTGAATAATAGGGGAAGGCAGTTTTAGGGGCCCTTTTTCCATAGGTAAGAGAATTTAGAGTTGTGCCAGCTGCTAAATGTGTTTCTCTAAATTATATATTTAAAAATTGGAAAAATAATCATAAGGCCCACTATTAATTGTTCTGAGAATAATGCTTCAATTATATCCTGGTTTCCATAAGTCTCCGCTATAGTTAAAGGGCCATTTGAGTTTCTTGGAATTAGATTTAACTTAATAGATGCATAAAACTTTGCAAACTGTAAATATATCCCCTTTCTCCAATAACTATAACCCCATTAAATGGCCACAGAGCCCTGTAGAAAAGGATCAAAAGATTATTTATTAAATATATTTACAGTAGTATATCAATGCCCTTCTTCCAGGGAAAACAGCATCCTATTAAATCAGAAGGCTGTGGAATTTTGAAGTGACGTACATTCTAAAAGGTGGTAATTAGCATCACCTTCCTGCTCACCACCTCTTATTATTATTTTAGTGATTATAACAAGTTGAGTATCATTCTAGTGGTCTATCCCAACATGTCACCCTTGAAATGGCTGTGATTCAATAGCTCTTCCCAGATCCCTGTATATCTGCATATCCTGAATTTTAGTCTTCCACTGCTGCCCATTAGGCTGATTTTGTGGGTCATGTTTTTGATATGTAATTGTTGCTGCCTGCCCTCTCCTATTCCAGAATTCCATTATCCCTGTTCACATTAAAGAACCCATTTCCACTGTAGCATTTTCCACCATCATGCACAGTCTGCAGAGGACAGTCACTACTAAGCTACTAAGAAGTCTGTGTGGGCTTCATAAGAGTATTCCTAATTGTCTCAGTGAAGGGAATGGCCCCCTGGAAACTTCTGGGGATCATATTCAAGTGGTGGATATTTAACATCTTACTTTGCAAATTAATTCTAACTTCTCAACCTGCTTGAGAGTTCTTTTTTTTTCTTAAGATTTTTTATTGAAGTGTTTTGTACACATAGAAAAATCCAAAATCATAAGTGGGCCATTCTATAAACTTTTCAAACTGAATGCACCCATGCAACATGTAAGTACCACCCAGATCAGCACCAGAACTGCAGAGACCCCACAAAAGGCTCCTCCCTGCCATTCCCTTCCCTTGCCTCAAATCAGCCACCATCCCAATTTCTGTCACTATCAATTAATTTTACCTGGATTGAATTTTGCATACATGGAATGCTCAATTTTGGCACTGGGGATAGCAAATTTTCCTCCCTTTGTCTCTCCTAGTAGTATACTTAGAAATTCAAGAGCTCCAACTAATAGATTAAGAATTAAATTCACTATATGTAACCAAATTAACTCTTCTGTTTTGAAACACAAAACCAGTTAAAATATAATGAAAACAATCCCATGTATAATAGCACCCACAAAATAAAATAGCTAAGATTACACTTAGTAATAATTATGAGACCAAATAAATAAAACAAAATTAAGCTGAAAAATGTTTTATAAAAAGATTTTTTTAGCTAAAACAGATATGTGTCAGAATGGAAAATTCAGCATTTTAATGTAAATGCATTTCCCAAATGAAACTAGAAGAGTCATTAGGTAGAAAGTTCTAAGAAAACATCCTACAAAAAGAAAAATAAAGGAGTAACTGCTCCACCAGATTTTCTACCATGTGGTAAATCTAAAATAAAGGATTCTGAATGTGACTAGTACAAGAAGAAACACAAATCAATAAACAGTGAACAACCAGACACCAATCAGTATTTAACACATTAAATGCAGTATCACTAACTAATGGGGAAATGAAAGAGTTTTAAATGAATGATGACAGGGTAATTGGAATCAGGGAATAACCACTTCTAACTTTTTCTATTAGAGAAGTTGTGGATTTACAGAACAATCATGCATAAAATAAAAGATTGCCATGACCACCCTATTAATAACACCTTGCATTAGTGTGGTACGTTTTCTACAATTGATGAAAGCACATTTTTATAACTGTACTATGTATTACTATAATCCAGAGTTTAACTTATGGCTTTCATTTATTCTGAATTATTTATTTAAGAAAAAGTTTTACATAATAGGATGAACTCGGTGGCAGAAGTAAACACAGAATCTAATCATTTCCAACCACTCTCTTTATAGACCACTTCTGATTTGGATCTTATGGCAGCCATAAGAATAATGTATGATAGGTGTAGTAGTCAGCCAAAGAGTGCTGATGCAAAATACCAGAAATCAGTTTAGTTTTCAAAAGGTATTTATATAGGGTAGGAGCTTACAGTTACCAGGCCATAAGGCATAAGTTACTTTCCTCACCAAGACTTTTGCCACATTTTGAAGCAAAATGGCTGCCGACCTCTGCCAATTTTCAGGCTTCCTGGGTTCCTGTCTTCCCAGGGTTCATTTCTCTCTGGGCTCAGTGACTGTTTTCTCCACAAGGTCAGCTATAGACTATGAGGCTCTCTAGGTTTTGCCTCTCTCCACAAGGTCATCTGTAGTCTATTAGCTGAATGGCTAGTTTCTCTTCCCAGGGCCTTCTCTCTTTCCTCATGACCAACCTCCTCTGTATGCTTATTTCCTGGGGCTCCAGATCAAGACTCCAGAATTAAAACTCCAACTCTGTCCTTTGCCATGTCTTATATCTGAGTCTTCACCCACCAAGTGGTGGTTCTCAACATCCTACTGACATGACCTGAAGCCCTAATCATACCTGAATCATGTCCAGGTATAGACCAATTTACAAACGTAATCCATTATCTACTGTTGGAATACATGAACCATATCAAACTGCTACAATGGACTCTAAAAGAATTACACTTGGATACTATAAAGGAAGTATGATTCCCATCCTTCAATTAACACACACTGAATTGTTTGCCCTGGTTGAGTCTGTTATCTCACATTACAAAAACCTCAAGCATGTGTATGAATGCTATTAGAAAGTCTAGCACAAGAAATCATGATCTCAATCTGTCCTCTTCAAAAGACCCTGATGAATTGCTGTGTATTTGACCAGTATATAAACAGATTAAATCCCTTGTACTTAAAATCTGCACTTCAAGAAAATAGTTTCTGCTGTACTTCTGATGGATGTAGGATGACTGAATCCCTGAAAGTAATTTGTTTCTCTCCCTGTTGCTAGGATACAAAGGAAAGAATTATATGTAAATTAGAAGGTAAAGAGATGCAATACTTTTTAGTGCCAAATTCCATTTCCTTTGTTCAGGAAGATCCTATTGAAGCGGTGAAGTATAAGAACCAGCTTCAAACAATTGGCCAGACCTGCACAGAAGAAGCCCCTGGCTGTTCTCACTTCAACTTCCTAATTATCACAGTAAAATTTCCACCCAGGAGTGGAGTTATCCACCCCTTTTTTGATCATGCAATGTATGTGCAAGCATGATTTCCTGAACATAGTATTCACACAACTATATAACTAGCTATATATGTTCATGCATATGCATAAAAGCAAATGCATAATCAAAGCAAATTCTAACTTAAACATTAAGTAAATGCTTACTGAATACTTAGTAACTTAAGTATTTAAGCAAGAGTAAAACTACAGCATAGAAAGTCAGATCTGAATTGCTTTAGACTGACCTTGATTCTTATCTGCAGACATAATAAATGTAAGTTCTGTCTAATTCTTGGGTTAAAGTTTTTTTGTTTTTTTTTAAATTCTCTACACCCCTGGTTATCCCCAAAGGCTGAGTTTTAGGACCTAACTCTCCTGCTTTTAAAATAGCTCAGTATTTTTTTTAAGATTTCTTTTTTATTTATTTATCCCCTCCCCCACCAGCTGTCTGTTCTGTGTCCATTTGCCGCACATTCTTCTGTGTATGCTTGTCTCCCTTTGTTGTGTCATCTTTTCTTTAAAAGATTTATTTTTTTTTAATTTCTCTCCCCTCCCACTCCCCACCCCAGTTGTCTGTTCTCTGTGTCTATTTGCTGTGTGTTTTCACTTGTCCACTTCTGTTGTTGTCAGCGGTATGGGAAACTGTGTTTCTTTTTGTTTCATCATCTTGCTGCGTCAGTTCTCCGTGTGTGCAGCACCATTCCTGGGCAGGCTGCACATTCTTTTGCACTAGGCGACTCTCCCTATGGGGTGCACTCCCTGCAAGTGGGGCCCCCTGTGCAGGGGACACCCCTGTGTGGCAGGGCACTCTTTGTGCACATCAGCACTGAGTGAGGGCCAGCTCCACACGGATCAAGGAGGCCCAGGGTCTGAACCATGGACCTCCCATGTGGTAGATGGACGCCCTAACCACTGGGCCAAGTCCGATTCCCTGTTGTGTCATTTGCTGCACCAGTTCTCTACGCTCCCCAGGTGTGGGCTGTCAGCTCTCCGCAGGTGTGGGCCAGCTTACCTTCACAAGGAGGCCCCAGGACATGAACACAGGAAGTCCCCTATTATAGATAGGAGCCCGATCAATTGAGCCACATCCGCTTCAAGCATGGCACAGTATTTTTACTTAAAATGTTAAAAAATGAAAAAAAAACCACTAAAAAATTTAGTACCCTGGATAGAAAAAAAAAAAAAAAATAGGTAGCCAAATAATGACTTTAAGAATCTATTCCCACTCATGGCAGCAGAGGTAGTTGATTACTCCCCATGTAGCATACATGTGTAAGAAATGCAGTGTCCAAATGCAAAAGAGCAGAACAAATAGCCTTGCTCATAGCAGCTCTACAACAAGCAAACAGTTTTTCTAGTCACTGTCCAGAAGTCATCAGCAGTCAAAGCCTGCAGTGCTTCTTTAAACATATTTTTGGTAATTTCTATGTCAGATTGTCTTGGAATATCTTCAAATAGTTGCTAGTATATCAGAGCTGGTGTTTTTCCAATAAATAAAATGTTTTTTTTCCAAACTTCATTACCTCTGTTATGAGAGTTGGTACTCATACCCTGTCATGAGAATAGATATGTGCACAGTGTTGGTTGGCCATCAGTTGTGAACTGCTTCAGAGCCTCCTGGTGAAAGTGCTTTGCTTCTTTGACATCAATTGCTTCAACTTTGAAAATTGCACTTTAGCATGGGCTTCTGCTAAGCAAATCAATGGTTCTGTTTGTGATGATGGTTGGTATTCTGCTTCACACCTGAACTTTTCTAACGTTACCAAATACTCTTAACAGAAAGTCCTGTAACTATCACTTCATGTACTGAACACTTTTTACCTTCTCCAAGCTCTAATGAATCATCTCAGCAAATTCTTGGGACTGTTCTTGGTATCCTTGCCAGACCTTGGGATCCCCAGTTTTGGATGAGCTCTCTGTGTTAATACATTATTTTCTATAATGCCTTATATTTCATGTCCCTCCCTATCCTAGAACCCTCAAGATTTACTGCTACATTCCTTTGGAATAAGATTACCATTGCTTGAAAAATTTATCCAATAATTAAAATTTGTTTGAATTTGGGCAATTCATTTATCTACATATATCTCATTTTACCCATATGTAAAGCACAGTTATTAAAGATTCCTAAACTAGTGATAAAAGTGAAACAATTAACTGAGAAAGTACCTATGAATTGCTCAGAACAGTACCTTCAAATAGGAAGCATACAAAATTATCAATTGATAATATCAATTACTTCTACTTTCCTAATCTTTACTGCCCTGGAATACGTTTGTGTAATATGTGTCTCATCCTCTAGATAGAAGGTTACATGAAGATAAAGTTTGGGTCTATAGTCCTGCAGTATATCTATAGCCTTGCCTGTCCTAAATACTGGTAAAGAGCTGGAACTCAAAAATAGTTTTAAAAGACTTAGACTTTATTTGTAGGTTCTCTACACATGGCTCTTCTCCACCTTTTATTTGAACCTATAATTAGCACAATACTTGATAAATGTATGTCCCAGAGACTTAAATCTTTTGTCTGTACATGTGCCAATTGAGCCCTGAATTTCAGCAGAGTTGCAATACCTACTCTCCAGGTCATTGGACTTCTTCAGGACAACTAACAAGGAGATGATGATGGACAATGCTCATCCCAAGGAATGAAGAGTGTCTACAACTGCAAGTAAGACAGTTCCATCCACCTGCCCCATGGGATCTAAGTCTCCTCTCAATTAGAGTAGGCATCGCCATCCCAAAATCCTCAAGATTGGGAAGTGAACAATGGACTAAAGTAGACATTATTATTCTATTATAGACATTGTTATTCTAGCAATGGAAGAACTTGTATCATTGGTATAAAGGCAGTGACTACCAGAGGTTTTGAGGGGAGGGAGAAGGAAGAATAGGTGTATTATGGGGGAATTTTTGGGACACTGGAATTATCCAGCATGACATTGCAATGATGGATACAGGCCATTATACATTTTGTCATAACCTACAAAATTGTTTGGAGCAGAGTATAAACTATAATGTAAACTCTAGTTCACATATTGAAGTAGCAATGCTTCAGTATATGTTCATCAGTTTTAACAAATTACCATACTAATGAAGGATGTTGTTAATGTGGGAAGGTGTGGTATGGAAAGGGAGTGGGACATACGGGAATCCCTTATATTTTTATGGAATATTTATGTAATCTAAAGCTTCTGTAAAAATAAAAAAATAATTAAAAAGAAAAAAGATGCATGGCACAGTGTGAGTAAGATGGAAGGAGAGAACTCTCCAATAAAAAAAACATACTGGGAAAAAAAAAAAAAACCAACAAGTTAATTCATTCAAATAACTTGAAAGTTTTGGGAATTTGATGCAAAGAAAGTACACATCAATTAGTATTTGACAACAGAAGGAAGACTAAACTGATCTGTCTTGAATTGTCCTGGGTGGTGCTTCAGGGACAATTACGGGACATTGTAGATCCTCCCATGGCCCACTGGATGGAACGTGGGAGAGTATGGGCTATGATGTGGACCATTGACCATGAGGTGCAGCGATGCCCAGAGATGTACTCACCAAATGCAAAGGATGTGTCATGATGATGGGGGAGAGTGTAGCTGTGGGGGGAGTGGTGGGGTGGGGGCAGTGGGGGTGAATGCGGACCTCATATTTTTTTAATGTAATATTTTTAAAAAATGAATTAAAAAAAAAAAGAGAACAGGCAACTGGGGAGGGGGGTAGGGGAGAAGGGGTGAGAAATAAATAAATCTTAAAAAAAAAGAAAAAAACAAAAAACTACAATGTATACTATTATCCATGTGGTTCAGCAGTGCTCCAAAATGTACTCACCAGATGCAATGAATGTGCCAGAATGATGAAAGTGGTTTGTGATTTGGTCAGAGTGTGTGTGGGGTGTATGGGAACCTCATATTTTTTAATGTAACTTTTTTTATGATCTATATATCTTCAAAAAGTACAATAAAAAAGACAAAAAGAAAAAAAAAGATGAAACAAAGCTTTTTTTTTTTTTTTTTTTGGACAAAACAGATGCCTCTAGCAATTTTGATGGGACTATCATTTATTATTTGACACTGCCCCACATAGTGCAGCATTTTAACATCTCTGGCATCCATACTTTACATTCCAGTAGGCCTATTCCATCTGTGATCATTAGAAACTCTCCCCCATTCATTTCCAAATATTACTAAAGAAAGAGGTTCCAGCCCTGGATGAAAATGACAGAGATATCAGACAACAAAATATGTTCAAAAATGGGTTATAAGATAATGTATCTAAATACTGTGCCTGATACTCACTGTAGACTGTATGCCCATGGCCATTACTAGTCCTTTTTACTCTTTCCTTTCTTGAGTATGAAATATGAAGAGCAAAGCATATTAACATTTCCTATAAGTTGAGGGTAGCTGTATGATACAATTCTACCTATCAGACATATGAAGATGTCCCTGGGGATTTCTTCCCTTCAGGAATACAAAAGACAAATCTTCACAAGTAAATGTTTTTTGAGGCTTCCTGGAATAGGCATATGAAGTCCAAAGATGCATTGGACATGGGGTCAGGTCCCTGATAAAAACACTGAGCCTATATAAAAGCCCTCCTTGGATTATTCCTGCCCTTTTGTTGTATAAGGGTCATACAGAGTCCCATTAGTGACATTTTCTTTTAAACACAGCAGTACAAACCTACCTGATATATTGTTTAGATAATCTACAGAGAGAGAGAATTTGGAGATCTGTGCAAAGTTATCAGTACCCATGGAAATTAAGTCATGGCAGGGTAGAAGATGTGATCAACAATATAGTGGTTAGGCTGCCATTTAAAGGCAGTGAATAAATGACTTCTATTGAGAACACAGAGACAGAGCTGAGAATAATAATTGGTTGGGGTGAAAAAATTGAGTGTATGAAAGAATTCATAAGAGTTTATTATAAATGACAAATGATAACTCTTGTTATCCATTGATTTGGTTTCCTAGGCTGCTGAAAGCAGGTATCATGAAATAGGTTGCCTTAAAAATGGGAATTTATCGGCTTATAATTTAGAGACTAAAAAAATGTCCAAATCAAGGCATCATTAATCCAATACTTTCTTCCCAAAGACTTGCTCCCTGCAATCCTTGACTCTTTTACCACATGGCAAGGCACATGGTGGCATCTTCTGGTCTCTGCCTTCTCTTTTGGGTTTTATTGCTTTCAGATTCTCGCTTCAGTGGATTTCTCTCTCTGTATTCATCCTGTTTATAAAAAAAAAAACTCCAGTGAGAAGGTTAAGACCCACCCTGACCCATGCTTTAAGTGAAATAAACTCATGAAAACCTATTTACAATAGGTTTGCATACAGAAATGGATTAGCTTTAAGAACATAATTTTCTGGAGTATATAAAGTTCCAAACCACTATACCCATGAAATTAATAGTTTGGCCTTAAAGACTAATTTCTCTATATTGGTATTTTGGAATATTCAAATACTTTTAAGACCAGTTCAAGGGAGACTGTGGCTCTTTTTCAATGAATAAATTGCAAAACTGAAGATAAATATTCAAAGTATGTTAAAAAACATGAATAAAGGAACACTGTTGCAAAAAAATGTGGCACATTTCAAGGTGGCAAAAATCCTAGGATTCTAGTGACAAGTCTTCTAAAATGATAAATTTTAGGGTTCTTGCTGTTTAGGGAAATTTGAAAGATGAAGGAATGGAAAGAAAATGAATCATGATAAAGAAATAGGGCAGGTTTAACTAGAATTCATATATAAAATTTTTAGTTGCAGAGAAGTGTGTGGTCTAGGAGATATCTCTAAAATATGGAGTAATTTGAATGATTGATGACAAGCTTACTTGATTTCTGTAAAGAATGGTGATAAAGTTTTGCATAAAATTATTTTGTCCAACTTTTTAAAAAGTTCTCTTTTTTTATCAAATCACAAACTTTGCATTTCAGAGTCCATCCACTGCAACAAATAATCAGGATAAATTGATTTTAAAACCATTTTCATTATCACTTTACTTTATAATATTTCATATTTCAACACAGTAAATAAGTAGCAGTGACTTTCAGAGAAAATTTAAAAAAACCTTCAATTCCTAAAATAACATAGAATGATGAAAATGAGTAGGAACCAAATGCAACTAGGAATACAAAGGTAGTTTGCCATGAAGCATGAGTTACTCATTATCAATTTTGTCAAAATGAAATTTCTTTTCATCTTTTCAACATCTTCTACTTTTCGATGTTAGTTTAAATTGTCAGCAAGAAGGCATTATTTGAACTAAAAACAAAAATAAAGTAACATTTGTGTAAACAGAGTATAAAACAAAAGTATAGTCTCTCTAGAAATATTTCATATGATTATTGTTATCCCATGGAAAATGACTGTGATTTTTAAAAAATTCATCTAAGCTAATCTAATAGACAATGAATAAGATATAAATATCTTATTTACAATTTACTCTAGTAACTTTCACTTGTTAAAGTAAAATGTAGGAAAAATTATATGTAGCATATTTATAGAAATTCAAAATTGTATTATAGAACATTGGATTACTGAATTTTATCTACTCAGCATTGACTATTCTGTATTCCTTGACACTGTATTGGAAAAATGGGAGAAAATTTATCCAACATAGAGGGCCAAAGGAGTAAATTAAATTTATTATCAGAGGAAATAGAAAATGTCTGTAAATTACAGCATCTATAGACAGCTATGTTTGCAACATCCCTTTAACCACTCTATGATATTTGCTAACCATGCTTTTGCTATTTATTCTTGTTGTAGACCCAGATGGCCCAGGTTGATCTTTAATTTGTTAGGCTCAAAATAAAGTATTGTCCTCTCCAGAGTTTAACAAAGGTTGCCCAACTACAGAGTTTAAGAAATTCCAAATAAATGTTTCACACTGCAATTTAACTAAAGGCTGGATATAAAGATTAGAACTTTCTCCTGGGCCTTCCCAGCTGCTCAGATTTAAATGTCCTTTTTCGTGACCATTCTCCTATAGTTCCTGTTGAGTCTTCTAGCTTGACCAATGAAGGACTACATATATATTTGTTTAACATTTTCTTGTAAGTTCTTTATAACACAGATGAAATGCCTCAATAGGAAAGTGGAAAGTGGAATATATACATTTTGAGGAATGAAGAATCATACTTCCTCTTCTTTTCCCATTCTATGGTATTGATTTCTTTCAAACATAGCTTCTATTAGGTTAGATTTCTGTTATTAAATGTAATTCTAGGTTTGTTTTTTTAAAAATAGAATACAATAGCATTAGTATCATTAACATGAAGTATCACCTTGGTATGAATTCTTTGGTGTTGGACACCAAAGAATTTGGTGTTTGAGCTAAATGGTAAAGTTATTTTAACAATTTCAAAAAAGTTTTAAAAAGTTAAAAAAAATAATCCAAATAGGTTTTCTGGTATGTAGAAAATTATGCTTTGGGGATATATTTTAAAAAATAATGTTTCATGTTTAATTGTAAATATGTGAAGACACCCTGATTTGTTCACAATATTTTTGTTCAAAGTTTGTCATGTTCCGGGAGCTATTTGAAGTATGGATAATGAATAGCAAATAATGACACACTATTCAAACAAAAGCAACTTAATATTTAAGAAATATTGATAAATATGCTGGTGAGAGAATACACAATTTTCCTGGCCTTCTGAATTCAAAATTACAGTATGAATTAATAAAATAGAACAGAGAACTGGGGAAATTTAGGAAAGACATACAGGAAAGAGAAGTTCATACTTATGAAATACCAGAGAAAAAGACTGCTATCTTTTGCTTAGGCAAGTGAACATACAATTTTATAGACAATATAATATTTCCTTAACTTTGATTTAATTTATATCCCTTCATGAAGCTTACACATGAAGAAAATTCTTATTTCTTTAATTTCTGTGAGAATTAGTGGATAATGGCCAAATGTATGCAAAGAACTCTGGAGATTAGGTCAAAAATTAGCAATTCATAATAACAGATGTAAAAATCTTAACATTAGGCCTACTATAAGTACACAGTGAAAGGTAATTTTCTTCCTCCTCAATCCGCCTCTACAATTCCCACTTTCCACACCACTACTTCTGCTTAGATCCCTCATAATAGATAATGTTATGACTTCCAATGGCAAACATAATCCTATTCATTTCATTTATGATTATATGTTTTCTATTTAGCAGAATTGAACTCTACCCCTTTTTATTGAGGAGGATTTGTATAAGCATGCAACTTATGACCAGTATCTAGAAATACTTTGTAGGGCTCTCACAACAGAGACAAAATGGCTATGTCACTCAACAAACACAGCTCTTTATCTGAACTATATATTTGTAAATAAGTTAAGTAAAAACAAAACAAATTAGAAAAAAATAGCACAAAATTTACAAGGAATTTTAAACTTTCTAATAAATGCCATTATCATAAATTGATGTATTTTTGTAATGCTGTTTGTAATGCTATTTTATTAGAAAGTACAAAACTACTTGGGCTTGCCATGTCCACCAGTCTTTCATAGTAAGTCCTTCCACATGCATATGCATATGCAAAGAATCCTTTTGTAAATTATTATTTGGTAGAAATGAAATATTAATTACTTATTATTGAAATTTTCCTGAGAATGCTCCTGTGTCTGAAAAGATAGATAAAACCATAGATGCCATTTAACAGTAGAAAAAGCTAAGAAATTATTGCTCCTGCATTAAAACAGAAATTCTTAAAATCTGAGCATTAACAATAAAAAACTTCCTACTAAAAATTAACATTTGTCCTTGTATCCTAAGAAGTTCATTCAATACATTGTGTTTACTTTTCAGCCCCAGACTTACTTCATAATTTATAGTGATTTTAATGCTTGGCCATTTGAGAACAGACTAAATATGTATTTGGTGCACTTCCAGTGATTGCAGATAGTGGAGCACTAAGTAGATAGTTATTAACAGCAGGGGCAATGAAAGAAGTATAAAAATAAAATGAGTAAACATACATGGAACACTAGAACAAGTTTGAAGGAGCACATATAATGGTAAGGACAATGGGATATCTAAGTTAGAAAGGTGCAGTGGATCTTGAAACATCTAAGCTATTTTCCAGTTCACATAAGGCAGAACTACATACTGGGAGGCTGGGTTTGGCTTCACAAGATCTGTACTGTGAAGTTCAGAATGTTGCCATTCACATAGATCACAATGTCAGTATGCTCTCCAGCTCTCTGCACAACATACTCAAATATGTGGTGACTGACAGTACAGCTGTTCCCAGGACTGGTTCTGTGGCCATAATATATCATTTTCCCATTTCTAAAACTATTCTTAAATTAAATCCCCTGCCAATGGCCAAACCTGGAACAACTTGAGCAACAAAGCAAATGCAATAGTATTGAGTTATAATCCAAAGTAACAAAATAACCATGAGTCTATGCTAATTTAAATAAATTACTGAATAAATTAATAAATAAGGAAGAAGAGACAGATCTCCCAAGCAGAATAATTCCAAATAAATTAAGTAGATACTCCATTCAAAGGGCAGAGGAGGATAACTCCAACTCCTTAAATGTGGGCTATGCATTGTGACTTACCCTCAAAGAGAGCAATATGGAAAGGGGGAAGACAAGTAACTTTATAGGGAGAAAACTGACAAACACTGCTGCATCCAGTTGATCAAGGTCCAGATACAGACCATTATATATCTTGTAATAACTTATAAAAATGTGCAGGAGGAAGTGTGAACTACAGTGTAAACTATAATCCCAGCTTAGTGGCAATGCTCCAAAACGTGTTCATCTATTATAATGAATGTACCACATTGATGAAGAATGTTGTTAATGTGGAAAAATGTGGGAGGGCTAAGAAGTGGGGCATATGGGAATCTCCTAAATTTTTTTGTAACATTTATGTAATCTAAATAACTTAAAAAAATAAAAAAATATTAAAAATAAAAAAAATAAATCATTTTGATAGTATGTACTCTTGATATGATATGATGAGAATGACATTTTACCTCTGTGGTCTTCTTCTCCCAAGCCCACTCCAGTCGTGAGAAAACCAACATACAATTGCTAACATGAAGACAATACACCTGACCAGGACTCCTCAAAACTGTCAAGGTCATCAAATAAGGAAACTCTGGGAAATTGTCACAGACAAGAGGAGCCTATAGAGACATGGCAGATAAATGGAATGCAGTATCCTGGAGTAGAAAAAGGATATTATGTAAAAACTAAAGAAATCTGAATAAATTAGGGACTTTAGTTAATAATAATGAATCAATATTTTTTCATTAACTGTAAAAAGTGCACAATACTAATGTAAGCTGTTAATGAGAGGGGAAAATGTGGGGGTGGTATATGGGAACTCTGCATAATTTTATATAAAGAAAAGAATTTAAAAACTGTTCCAAAAAATAAAACTTATCAAATAAATAAATAAATATCATGTTCTTGAGGAAATTTAGGTGAGTCTATTTTAATTTTGCTCCAAAGTGAGCCCAAACAAAAATCCATTTACCATTTCAGGTTCTGAATGCTTAATCTGAAGATTCCTGTGTTTGATGACTATATTAGGCTCTGTACTAGTCTTATCTTTAAGTAAAATGTATCCACTGAATGACTGAAAAGCACTTTCACAATGGTAGTGATTTTTCTAGTCTTTTATTTCTGTCTAGAAGACTAAGAAAAGATACTTCTGTTGCCAATGTTGTTTTTAAATTTTTTTCTTATTTTTATTGTTTTATGTATACACACATACACATACATTGGCATTTCCTTCTACTAGTCTGATAATACCTTCTCTGGTAATAATAAAAATATTGATAAAATATTAAATAGGTAGATAGGTGAATAGGTAGATGATGATGATAGATGTAGATAAGTAGAGAGAGATAGATGATCTATTGATCGATAAATAGATAGATATGTAGATAGATAGATAATTTTATGTGAATGCTTTAAATAGCTAACATTGTGAGCAGCAAACTTGGGGAAAATCACTAGTCATTCCTCCACTCCAGAGATTTCAGAGAATTAGTTAACTGGAAAAAACTTCTTACATTGCATATGCTGAAGCTGTACAGCAAAAGAAATGAAGTTTTCTTTTTTGCCAAAGTCACACAGATAATGAATTGACATTTTGTTTAAGACCCATGCTTCATTTCTTAGTAAAGTGGGAATTGTAATGGGAAATTCACCTATTTCTAAATACATCATTTGATCCTGTGTAGTATAGCTTAGAATTCTCAATATTCAAAAATATAAAAATTATTTCCTTTATATTAATAAAGGCTAGTAAAAATAAATGGATAATTTTATGCAATTTGTGCTAAAATATAATTACATATCAATGAAGTAGCCCATACTGAAATATTACAGTATGTGAAATTAGATATAGAATTTAAGACTTGAAATGAGACTGGTAATGAGTATGTTTTAAAATAGATTTCTGAATATGCCAAAAGTGTATACTGATTAATAAAAACTCTTTAGTTTCTAATGTGTATCTCCTTTTTTAAAAGATTTATTTTTTAATTTATTTATCTCCCCTTCTCCCCCCACCAGTTGTCTGCTCTGTGTCCATTCACTGTGTGTTCTTCTGTGACTGCATCTATCCTTATCAGCAGCACCAGGAATTTGTGTTTCTTTTTGTTGCATCATCTTGTGTCAGTTCTCCGTGTGTGCAGTGCCATTCTTGGGCAAGCTGCACTTTCTTTCATGCTGGGTGGCTCTCCTTATGGGGCACACTCCTTGCATGTGGGCACTTGATTAGTGCCCTTGTGTGGCTGGGCACTCCTTGCATGCATCAGCACTGTGCATGGGCCAGCTCCACATGGGTCAAGGAGGCCTGGGGTTTGAACCATGGACCTCCCATGTGGTAGACAGATGCCCTATCCATTGGGCTGAAATAATTGGATATCCATAGCTGAAAGAAGGAAAGAGGATCCCTCTCTCACACCTTATCCAAAAATCAACTCAAAATGGATCAAAAAACTAAAAATAAAAGCAAGAACCATAAAACTTCTAGAAGAAATTATTGGAAAATATCTTCAAGACATGGTGGTAGTTGGTTGATTCTTAAAGGAAATAAGAGGAGGACTGAGATGGGCTACTGACGTTTAATGTATGTTGAACTTTTAATTAGCTTTACTGTAAAAGTGTGGAAATTTATAGAGTGGATGGTAACACACAGTGAGTAACAGTTAGTTTATAAATGGGGATGTGACTGAAAATGGTAGTCTGTTTATGTAAATGCCAACTGACAGAACGCTAGAGAATAATCTAGGAACTGGATAGCACAGTAAGCCAAGAGGTGGATGAGAATTGTGGTTGATGGTACAGATACGAGAGTGTCCTTTATTAGCTAGAACAAATGTGTATCACTACTGCAGGGTGTTGGCAATGTGGAGAAGAATGGGAAAAATATAACTGGAGTGACCTATGAACTGTGTTTAGTAGTAATAATATAATATTCTTGCATCTATGCAAGAGATATACTGTGTTGATACTGAGGCAGTATGAAAAATGTGATCCAAATATACACTATGGACATGGTAATAATGAGATGATATTATCTTATCTGTAGTAAATGACATACCACATTGTGGTGTGTTGATGGAGGAGTGTTGTTTGGGAATTTTGCACATGTGCATGATTGTTTTATAAGTTTACACCTTCTATCATAAAAATATATTTAAAAAATAATAATAGGGTGCATTGGGGGAAAAACACACCAAATGTAAGATAAGGACTATGATTAGTAGTAAGATTTTGACAATATTCTTTCATAATTTGTAACAAACATCTCATAAAAATGCATGGTGTTGGTGGAGGGTTGATGTATGGGACCCTTGTATGATGCTATGCATGTTTGCTTTGTAAGTTCACAACTTTTACTATACACTTAATTATTTATGTATGTTCATATATAAATGATATAAAGATAATAATAATATGATTGGTTAGGGAAAAATACTTTGTTTAGTAGAAATATTTTGACAATGCTCTTTAATCATTACTTAAAAAGGTTTACCAACAATGCAAGTTATTGGTGGTAGGGTGAGTTATGAGAGTCCTGTATAATGTAATATATGTTTGTTTTTTAAATTCACAACTATTATTATACACTTGTTGTTTATGTATGTTTATCTATGAGTGATATACTTCAATAAATTAAAGAAACAAAGAAACAGCTGAATTGGGGCAATATCCTGCCCAAGTGAGCTGTTTTGGGAATTCACAGAACAGGAGACTTTGGGGCACTGATCTGGAGAGATCAACTTGCTCTCTCTCCTCTGAGGCTGGAAACTGTGGTACAACTAAGTCCCATCCTTAAGATAAAAAGCCACCGTGAGCCCCAACTCCCCCAATCACTCAGTGGGAGGGGACATTCTTCAAGAGTGGGAGCATTCCAGCAAAGGATGGAGAGGGGTTTTGTTTCTGTGGGTTTGGTTACCTGGACACTCTTTGAGCTTTGAGGAGTGTACCAGCTGGCTTGAGATGGCACCACAGAGAGGGGAGAGGAGAATCTGCTGAGGCGGCCTGATTTATCTAGTCCACTTGGGGAGAGGAACTTGGCCTAGGAGAGGGTGGAGTCAGGCAGTTGTCTAGTCCCATGCTGAAAACTATCAAAATTTCAACTCCCCTAAGGGAGTCAGGCAGTAGGAAGCATTTAAGAGCTTCCAAGAACCTGGTTAGGGTTCCCTGGGAGGAGGAGGTGGTCTGGAGTGTTGAGTATCATTTTTCTGTGGTGAAAAATGATACTCAAGGTCCTATTTGAATTTCAAAAGTGAACTCAATCTGACCTGGAGAGGTGAGGGGGGATTCACTCACATAGGCTATTGGGTCCTGCTGTCCTGGGAGGGAAAGTAGTAAGAGTAGAAAGTGGAGGCAGGCACAGATTCCTAATTGGCAGGAATCTATCCAAGTGAAGAAAGGAGTCAAACCTGCACGAGGGAAAGTGACTGGATATCTTTCTGAAGAACTCACAGGCCCAATGAGAAGTTCAGCTCAGCAGAGGAGTTTCTGCCTTGAATATATGCCTTCCCTAGTTCAAATTCTGGCTCTTCTTAAAGCAGTGATTCACCATGATATCAAACATCCAGCTAATACTTTAGGATGGGGAAAACATAGGCTTTATTTCTGTATTAACTTCTCTTGGGTCTCTTATTTTTCCTGAAAAAAAAAAAAAGTTACTCTTTAAAAAAAAATTAACTTCGTTTACTTGCTAAAACCCACTTCAAAATCTGTAAAGGGAAAGTTGCAGGGTAACTGATTAATGAACTCCTGCAGCCTGAGAAGCTCCATAAGGTCCTAAAAGGGAAGACCGTTCTTTCTTAGTTTTTGTTTGATGGCTTGCTTGTTTTTTATTTTTCTTTCTTCTTTCTCCCCCACTTTTTCTTTTAAGTATGTGCTGCTGACCTTTTTGTAGTTTGTTGTGTTTCTTCTTCTTTGATTTCCCCTTTTCTTTGTATACCAGTTTTGTCTAACAATGCTATTTCTTTTCGTTCCTTCATCCTTCTATCTTCTGCTTTTTGTTGTTGTTCATACATTCTACCTCTCTTTTTGTTAGTCCTCAGTTTTTCTGGTTTTTATTTCTATCTTGTCTCTACTGTTTTCTTTCTTTTGTTAACTTTTTCATTTTGTCTTTTCTTTTCCCTGTCCCTCTCTCCTCATCATTCTGACCTTTTGATTCATTACATATATATATATTTTTTTCTCAATGTAGTTTCCCATTTCAATATAAGCACTCCATTTTAATATTTCTATTACTCTACACTGCTTACATGAGTTAGATATTCATTTTCCTAGATCTTATACAGTTCCTCTTATAACTTTATTATTATTGCTATTATCCTTTTTCTTTTCTTATCTCTTTTGCTTTCTCAAGCCCTAATCTTTTTCCTTCAAGGGAATATAGAAATCAGCAAGGAAATGGAACAAGAAGAACAAGTGTCAAAAAGAAATCTTAACACACACAAAAACAGCAGCTAAATAAAGCCCTAGAGTAGAGAGAGAAGCTAATCAACTAAATAAACCAATCAAGATAAGAAAAATGACCAGGCAGCAACAAAAATTATAAACAATACCAAGAAACAAGAAGACATGGCCCAGTTCAATGAACAAACTAAAAACCAGGAAGAGATGCAGAATTTTCAAAAAACTAATCAAAGCCATCCAAACAAATAGCATGGACCAACTTAATGAAGTAAAGGAAGAGATTAAGGATATTAAGAAGACAGTGGGAGAACACAGTGAAGAAATTGTAAACATACATAAAAAGATAGCAGATATCATGGTAATGAATGGCACAATCCAAGAAATAAAAAATACCCTGGAAGCACATAACAACAGATTTGAACAGGCATAGGAAAAAATAATGATGTGCAAAGACAGTACATCTGAAATCAAACAGATAGATAAAAAGATAGAAAAAATCCAGCAGGGACTTAGGGATTTGAAGGACAACGTAAAACACACAAATATACACATTGTAGGCATCCCAGAGAGAAAAGAGTAAGGAAAGGGGACAGAAGGAGTGTTAGAAGAAACAATGGCTGGAAACTTCCCAACTCTATTGAGGGAGATGAATGTACATGTCCAGGAAGTGAAATGCATCACAAACAGTATAAATCCCAACAGGCCTACTCCAAGGCAGATACTTGTTCAACTGTCCAATGCTCAAGTCAAAGAGAAAATACTGAAGGCAGCAAGAGAAAAGAGAACCATCAATACAAGGGAAGCTCAATAAGATTAAGTACTGATCTCTTACCTAAAACCATGGAGACAAAGAAGGCAGTGGTATGACATAGTTAAGGTACAAAAAGGAAAAAAATTCCAGCAAAGGTGGGATTCAAAAATGAAGGAGAGTTCAAAATATTCACAGATAAAAAAAATTGAGAGAATGCCAGTAAGTAATTCCTTGAGAATAATTATGCTGAATGTGAATGGATTAAACTCACCATCAAGAGACACAGATTGGCAGAATGAAGAAGAAAAGATGACCCATCTATATGCTGTCTACAAGAAACCCAGCTTAGACCCAAGGATTCAAGGAGGGTGAAAGTGAGTGGCTGGAAAACAATCTTAAAAGCAAACAATAACCAAAAAAGGGCAGGAGTAGCTTTACTAATATCAGACAATATAGACTTTAAATGCAAAACTATTGTAAGAGACAAAGACAGACACTGTGTAAAAGAAATAATCTTTCAAGAAGAACAATCATAAACATTATGTACCTAACCAGAGAGTCTCAAAATACATGAGGCAAACCCTGGACAAACTAAGTGGGGAAATAGATGCCTCTAAAATTATAGTGGGGGACTTTAATACACAATTATCACCATTAGACAAAACATCTGAACAGAGAATCAACAAATAAACAAAGAATTTGAATAATAAATTGGAGGATCTGGAACTAATAGACATATACAGAACACTACACCCAAACACAGTGGGATATATATTCTTCTCATGTGCACATTGATCATTCTCCAAGATAGACCATTTTTCTATGCTAGGTCACAGAAAAATTCTCAATGAACTTAGAAAGACTGAAATTATACAAAGTAATTTCTCTGACCCCAGTGGAATGAAGCTGGAAATCAGTAAGGGCCAAAATAATAGATTAGGCAAAAAGGTATTAAAGTTAACACACTGTGAGAAAAACTGCGGGTGTAGGAGGAAATTTCAAAAGAAATCAGTAACTACATTGAAATGAATGAAAATGACAGCACAACATATTAAACCAATAGGATACAGCAAAAGATGTACTGAGAGAAAAATTCATAACCCTAAATGCATATATCAATAAAGAAGAAAGAGCTAACTGCACACCTGGAGGAGTTAGATAAAGAATTACAAACTAAGCCCAAAGGAATGAAAAGAAGGAAATAAAAGATTAGAATAGAACTAAATGAAATAGAAAATAAGAAAGCACTAGAAAAAATAAACAAAACCAAAAAAATTAACAAATTCTTAACAAGACTAATAAAGAAAAAAAAAGAGATGAAGCAAATACACAAAATAAGAAATGAGGAAGGAGATGTCAACACTGATCCCACAGAAACAAAGAGTATCATAAGAGGATACTTCAAAAAATTACATGGCAAGAAGAAGGATAATTTAGAGGAAATGGACAAATTTCTAGAAATACACAATCACCCTACATTGATGACAGAAGAAATTGATGAACTCAACAAAACAATTAAAGTAAAGAGATAGAATCAGTCATCAAAATCCTCCCAACTAAGAAGAACCCAGGACCAGATGGCTTCACAGGTGAATTCTACAAAACATTACGTGAAGAACTAAAAATAATCCTGCTTAAACTCTTCCAAAAGTTTGAAGTAGATGGAACATCGCCTAATTCATTCTATGAAGCCATTATTACCCTAAAACCAAGCCAAACAAAGATACCACGAGAAAGGAACATTAGAGACTAATATCTGTAGTGAAACTCGGTGCAAAAATCCTCAACAAAATACGTGCTAATCCTATCCAACAGCACATCAAACGAATTGTACACCATTTCCAAGTAAGTTTCATCCTGGGTATGCAAGGATGATACAACATAAGAAAATCAATCAATGTAAAACACCACTTAAAAGATTAAAAGAAAAAAATCACATGATCAGCTTTATAGATGCAGAAGAAGTATTTGACAAAATAAGGGACCCTTTCCTGATAAAAAACACTGCAAAAGATAGGAATAGAAGGAAACTTTCTGAACATGATAAAAGGTATATATGAAAAACCCACAGCTAACATCATTTACAATGCTGAAATAATAAAATCTTAACCTCTAAGAGCAGGAACAAGACAAGGTTGTCCATTATCACCCCTCCTATTTAACATTGTGTTAGAAGTACTTGCTTGAGCACTGAGGCAAGAACCGTATATAAAAGGCATCCAAACTGAAAAGGAGGAAATCAAATTTTCACTATTTTCAGATGTCATGATCCTATACATAGAAAATTCTTAGAAATCTACAACAAAGGTTCTGGAAATTATACATGAGTTCAGTAAAGTCACAGGTTGTAAGATGAATGCTCAAAAATCAGTAGCATTTCTATACACTATTAATGAGCAGTCTGAGGAGGAAACAAAGAAAAAAATACCATTTACAAGAGTAACTAAAAAATCAAATATCTAGGAATAAATTTAACTAAATATGTAAATGACTTATACACAGTAAACTACACAACACTGTTAAAGGAAATCAAAGAAGACTTAAAAAATATTTACTTCTTAAATAAAGAATATTCCCTGTCATGGATGGAAATACTAAATATCATTAAGTTTTCTATCCTACCCAAACTTATCTACAGATTTGGTGCAATTCCAATAAAAATCATGACAGCATTTTTTACTGAATTGCAAAAACTAACTATGAAATTTATTTGGAAAGGCAAGAGCCCTGACTAGCCAAAGACATATTGAAAAAGAAAAAAGTTATTGGAGGAATCATAATACCTGACTTTAAAACATACTACAAAGCTACAGTGGTCAAAGCTGAATGGTACTGGGACTAGGATAGACATATCGACCTATGGAACCATATTGAGAATTCTAATATAGATACTCACATATATAGTCATCTGATATTTGACAAGGCCATCAAGCTCACTCAACTGAGAGAGAATATCCTCTTCAAAAAAATGGTATCCATATCCAAAAGAATAAGAGAGGAACATAATCTCACACCTTATATGAAAACAAAACAAAACAAAACAAAAAAACTCAAGATGGATCAAAGATCTAAAAATAATAACCAACACTGTAAAGACCTTGGAAAATAATGTAGGAAAGCAACTACAGGAACTTGTAATAGGAAATGGCTCCATGAATTTCATACCCAAAGCACAAGCAGTAACAGAAAAATAGATAAATGGGGCCTCCTCAAAATTAAAGCTTTTGCACCTCAAAGGAGTTTGTCTAGAAAGTGAAAAGACAGCCTACCCAATGGGAGAAAATATTTAGTAACAATCTATCTGATAGGAGCCTAATATCCACTATATATAAAGAAATCTTATGTTTCAAAAATAAAAAGACAAGCCACCCATTTAAAAAATGGGCAAGTGGTTTGAAAACACACTTCTCCAAAGAAGAAATACAAATGGCTAAAAAGCACGTGAAAAGATGTTCAACATCACTAGCTATCAGGGAAGTGCAAATCAAAACTACAAAGAGATACCACCTTTCACTCATTTGACTCATTGACCATTAAAAAAACAGAGGACCACAGTGTTGGAGAGGATGTGGAGGAATGGGAACCCTCATCCTCATCCACTGCTGGTCAAATGAAAAATGGTCCAGCCATTGTGGAGGACAGTTTAGCAGTTCCTCAAAAAGCTAACTATAGATCTGCCATATGATTCAGCAATTCCACTGCTGGGTACCCAGAAGTATTGAAAGCAAAGACTCAAACAAATATATGCACACCAATGCTCATAAAGGCATTATTCACTGTTGCCAAAATTTTGAATTGACCCAAATGCCCATCAACAGAAGAATGGATTAAAAAAATCTTGTTTATGCATACAATGGAATATTACTCATTGGTAAGAAGGAATACAGTATTAACACATGGGATAACATGAATGAATCTTGAGGACCTTATGTTGAGTGAAACAAGCCAAGCATTGAAGGACAAATATTACATGACCTCCCTGATACGAATTAAGCAAATTGAGCTGACTCACAGAGCTAGAGTCAGGAAGATATGTTTATAGGAAATAGAAAGGAAGAAGGTTGTGAGCCAATGCCCAAGTGTGAAATCTATAAAGTGGAAGTGAATGATTGTGCAGTGAAGAGATATGAAAGATGTGTAGGGATACTATTGGATTGGGCAGTGGAAGCATGACAGGGGGTAAGGTGGGGAAGATGAGTTGGACGGTCCATGGAACTGGAGAGAGGTTTGGGGGAGGAAGCAAGTGAACACTCGGGATTGCCTTCCCCCCAGCATGGGACATGACTCCCGGGGATGAGCCTTCCTGGTGCCAAGGGATTAACACCAGCTGATGATGTAACTAGAAAAAGACCTTGAATAAGAGGGTCAACTCAGACCAGCAGAATATCTCAGCCTACATGTAATATCAGGTGTTAAAAACTGCTTTTTTACCTTGAATAAAAGGGGGAAATGGAAAGAACAGATGAGTTTATATGGTTAAGAGTCTCCAAAAAAAGAGTCAGGAGGTTATCAGAGGGGTAACACTTATGCACCCCTCAGCAGGGTAGCAGAGACAGCCAAAGTAGATACAACTCCGGTACTGAGGGCTACAGAGACCCACAGGTTCTATGGTCATGGCAGAAGGCTCTGGAGTTCAGTGCCATGTCCGATGGTCCTACTTTGAAGTTTGTATTCCTGAGTGTGATGGAGTTGGACTCAAATATGACCTTTCTACACATGCCTCTTCTGTTACTTTTACCGGACTTGTGGTTGGTATTTGGATTGATGTATACTCAGGAGATCTGAATATCTGGACTGTCCATGTGACAGCCAGGCTCTGAGCGTCAGCAGACTTGCAACTCCTATCCTCTGGTTTATTGGACTTACCCTGGCTAGTGAACAGGGAAGTGAAGAAGGTCAACCATCACACCAGGGAGCCAAGAGTGCCTACAACTGCAAGTAGGAGAATTGCATCCATCATCCATGTGGAATCTAAGGCCCCTCTTGATATAGAGGTGGAGAGAACATAACCATCCCAGAGTCCACAGGATGGAGGAATAGAGTATGGATTAGAGTGGACTTACTGATATTCTACTATGGAACTATTATGATTAGTAATGGAAGAAATTGTGGCATTGATGTGGAGAGAGTGACCACAGTAGTGTGGGGAGCCACCCACTGTGAGACCTATTTATAGCCTCCCACAACATGGCGGATTTCCCTCGTTGCCGATATGCAGGGCCAATCTCTCCCTCCCCATCAGGGAAATGGGAGGCAAGGCCAGCCACAGGCCCCGAAACCAAAACAAGCTTATGAGGCAATCAACTTTCTTCTGGCAAACACCAATCCCTTTCTCAACTCTTCAAACTCCCTGCTGTCTACATGACAATGTAGCTCTGGGTTAGTGAGGGCTAATATAGTTTAGCCACTGGAAAGAGAGAAAAACGTGGCAACATTTGTGCTTTGTTTTGTTTCCATGTTAATTCTGGTTGGGCTTATTTAACCAAGATAATAAAATTAGTACCATGTTTTTATCAAGGTCTAAAGGAAGTTCTCAGTTTTGAATCAGTAGCTTTCTCCAGAACTTCAAATCTCAATTTAGTCTTACAGTAATAATCCAAAAATGTGTGTTTATGGTCTGTCTAAACTGCAAAATAAAAACTTAACTACATTTACGCTGCTCAAGTTATTTTAACTGATTGCTGATAACTAATAATGTTTCCAAGCACAAGCTTGCATATTACAGGCAACATGAATTCCAGAAGAAATCTTGAAAGGTATATCTAAGATGTGCTATATAACAGAGGATTTAAAAGCAGCTATACCAAGAAAGTAAGAATCATAAGTTGATTGTAAATAAATTGTATGTTTCTGTTAATGTGTTGTAATTGTTTTGTGTTTGTCTGTCTGTTCATTCAATGTCAGTGTATATTGTGATACCTCTGGATGATAAATATAAATTAGTAGAAATTTTTAAAAGAGCTCTATTCAAATGACCAAAAATTAAATAAGTGCTTATATTAATACTTAAGTTTATTATATTAATACATAAGTTTAAATGCTAATAAGATATCTACAATAATAAAAATTGTAAGTCTTGATTAACAAAATTACTATGCCTTTTCATAAAAAATGGTTCTTGCCTAGATTGAAATGAATAACATTTTTCTTCACAGGATAATATGAAGGATGCAAAACTTAAATGAATATTAAAAAAGTTAAAAGTTTGTGACAATGCTAACTGAAATTTAACAAGTTTTTACAAAAAGGTGTTTTGTCCTAAAGGAGTATGGCTAATTTTCATAAACTCTTGGAACTTAATTTGCATGTGGCAAATTGTAGAAGGTATTATAATAACTTTAAGTAAGGGAATGTGTTCTGTAAAGGTAAAATTTGTCTTAAAATGATATAAATATATTCTACATGGTTATAAATAATTATAAAAGGTCTTATGAAGCATTGTTTACAATAAAGTGTTTAAGTGGCTAATTCCATAGGGTCATTATTAAACAAACCTGAATTAATAATAATAATAATAATAAAAGGTAATTTTATAACAAATTTATTTGGCAGCCAGCCTCCCCTGCCAACTTGCTTCCAAAAAAACTGTTTCTAATATTGCATGTTACTAAGTATTTAAAGTAAAGAAAAGTTCATTATTTTAACAAGCTTGTTTAGTGTTCATGGTATTATGTTATAAAAGGTTTGCTTGATAACTTTGTATGTAGGCTATATGGAATGTGTTTTTATTATTAAGGAAACAGAAGATGATTTTGTCCTGAGATAAAATGATTGATTATTGGAAAGACTAGAGTGTGGGACAAAACCTGAGTAAATACTGAAAGTGCAGAAGGTTGGTGGAAAAGGAATTTTTACAGTTAAAGTTAAATAAAATTTAATGGGTCTATCTATAAAATTTTAAATGCTTTAGTATCAAGTAGTATGCTGATGCAAAGTTAAAAATTTTTATTCTTTCTCAAGGCCTCTCATCATTAATCTGTTTTGGTAAAAGTTCTTATCCTCAATAATCAGTATACAAAGAAAGTCTGTTTTATCAAAACAGCTTCTTGTGTTCATCATTTAACAGTAGCCTTTTGGGAAACGGACTTTGGCCCAGTGGTTAGGGCGTCCGTCTACCATATGGGAGGTCTGCGGTTCAAACCCCAGGCCTCCTTGACCCGTGTGGAGCTGGCCATGTGCAGTGCTGATGCGCGCAAGGAGTGCCGTGCCACGCAAGGGTGTCCCCCGCATGGGGGAGCCCCACGCGCAAGGAGTGCGCCCGTGAGGAAAAGCCGCCCAGCATGAAAAGAAAGAGCAGCCTGCCCAGGAATGGTGCCACCCACACTTCCCGTGCCGCTGACGACAACAGAAGCGGACAAAGGAACAAGACACAGCAAATAGACACCAAGAACAGACAACCAGGGAAGGGGGGGAAATTAAATAAATAAATAAATCTTAAAAAAAAAAAACAAAACAGTAGCCTTTTATTCCAAACTAATTATAAGAGATTTGTTCTTTTATCTTGATAGAAAAATTAAAGTGATGGTTGAGTTCATTTAATATGTTATAAGTTAAATGAAAGGTGTTTAAAAGTGTTACAAAATTAACAAGTTTTTCTTTCCTTTTAACCCTCTGTTAATTAAAGTTGTATGAGTAAAAGGTTTCTATAAATGCTTAAGAGTGTATAAAGTTACCAATATTTCAGCATAATATTTAAGAAAAGTAGACTGTGGTTATTTATAGTTTTAATTATTATAAAAGAGTATGTGTCACAGAAACAACCTCCTATCATAGATTAAATTAACAACACTAGTATGCAGCAATCCTAAACACTGCTAGTTTGTTGCAAAAAGTTAAGTACAGCTGTATTGCTATCACTTTGTTTTAAAACTTGCTAAGACTTTTAGTTTCTTCTTACACAAATCAAGCCAGCTGCATTCCTCTATCTATAAAAAAACCAATAAACTTTTGCAGTACTTTTCAGGACTATGTGCATAGCCCAACCATCTCGTACAGTATTTACTGATAGTAATAGTAATAAAAAAGCAGTATATGTTACTTCTTGAAAAGAACAGGCTTGGCAGACTCCATTCATGTCTGCTCAGCGTACTGAACTTGCTACCATCATTACCGTGTTAACAATATTTAAGGAACCTTTGAATATTGTCTCTGATTCTGAATATGTATGCCTTACTGTTAAGCATATTGAAACAGCTCATATCTTTGCTACTAATGTTATCTCGACTTTTCGCTGACTTGCAACATCTCATTAAGTTAAGGCAGCATCCTATTTACATTACTCATATACGCTCTCATACCTCTTTGCCTAGTCCTATGACAGCAAATAATGCTCAAGCTGATTTATTGGTAGGGTGTTTACAAACTGCTCGTGATTACCATGCATTAACTCATATTAATGCTAAAGGCCTGTGAAATAAATATCAAAAGTTAACAAGACTACAGGCACAAGAAATTATTCGCATTTGTCCTACTTGTGGACCACTAACAGCGGTGCCTTTTCAGTCTGGAACTAATCCCAGAGGCCTGACTCCTAATCAATTATGGCAGATGGGTGTTATTCACATACCATCCTTTAGTAAACTACAATATGTTCATGTTTATATTAACACTTATTCTCATTTTTTGTGGGCTACTGCTCAAAGTGGGGAACGGTTTCATCATGTTCACTCACACCTCTGGTCTGCTTTTGCTGTAAGGAGATGCCCTCTGAAAATTAAAACTGATAATACACCTTCTTACATTAGTAAATCCTTTGAATCTTTGTTTAAAATATGGTATTCAATATGTTGCTAATATTCCTTATAATCCTACAGGTTAAGCCATAGTTAAACACAGCCATCATACCCTGAAAACTATGCTTTTAAAACAAAAAGTGGGAAATAATGGTATTATAACACCAAAAGATCAATTAGCAAAAGCTTTATTTACTTTACATTTTCTTAATGTTTATAATTCATTTATACCTGCAGAATGTCACTTTGGAAAATGTCAAATATTGACAGTGGACACAGGAAATGAAGATCAACCAATATTCTGGAAAGATATTTTAAGCAATTAATGGAAAAAAGGACAGGATTATAGTAAGGGGGTGAGGCTATGCTCTTATCATTTCAGAAAATGGAGAATGAATTTAGTTATCTGCGAAAAGGATTAAACCCCAGAATGAAGATATGGAGTCTTCTACAACTTCTGATGATGGTGATCATAAGTAATAAGGAAGCTGCCAGTAATTACACTTATTAGGCCTATATACCTAACCCCCATTACTTAAAGTGTTAACCTGGAAAGATTCATTCTTTCATATATATCTGAATAAAACCCATATATTCCCTGGACCAATTGATGATTGATTGCCAATTAAACCCTATAAAGAAAGATTAAGAATCGATAATCCCATATTACCATTTGATTATCGACCCTTATGCATTGGTAACCATCCTTCCTGTATGTATGTTAAAAATCAGGCCATAATTATCTTTAAAAATAATAATACTCAGCTTATTGTGACTTTATTTCCCTCTTACGATTTAATCGTGACTAAAAATCCTACTTATAATTGTCCGCGAAAAGACAGTAGGGATAAAGAAGGATGGCAAGAATGCCATATAGGAAGAGAATCTGTCATTTTTAATGATTCCTATGGAATAGTGTGGGAAAGTGCCCCTATGGGGAGTCCCATTGAATATAATGACAAATTTATTTGGCATGGTCTAAATAGTAAAGGACAACAAAAAATAATTTTTACTAAAAATAATATTTGGAAACAGAAAGGAAAATGGATCCCTTCTCCATGGTGTAATATTACATTTATACATAAACAAAAGAATTTGTGGAAAGTTTTTCTAGGAATAGCTCCTACTATAGAATGGATTGGGAATAATAGTAAGAATGGTCAATACCTGCATTTAAATCAAATTCATCTTCAGGCATGTGTAAGAGATCCTTATGTGCTTATGGTTGGAAAATTAACTATAACCCAAAAATGCTCTATTCTATAAAAATGAGGCCTTGCATCCTAGTAGCCATTACCCCGCAACTAACATACTATGGAGAAGGCAAACTAAAAATTTTACTATCCCCATCTGTGTCAAAAGAGAGCTGCCTTCCTCCCTATATTGGTAAAAAATTAGCCTCACAGGTTCAGTCGCTGCAGCTGCCACAGCAGGTGGTGCTCTTGGTCATGGCCTCATCAGCTTGCAATACTTTAAACAACAATGAGAAATTAGCCTAGAATCCAGTGCACAGTCTCTTGACTCTCTGCAGCGGCAACTAACATCCCTCGCCCAAGTAGTCCTTCATAACCGCAGGGCCCTTAGCTTACTCACAGCTGAATAAAGGCGGAACCTGCCTCTTTCTCCAGGAGGAATGCTGCTACTATATAAATGAACCTGGTATTGTTGAGTAAAATGTTAAGAAATTACGAGAATTGCGAAGGAATACTGCCCTCCCAATCAACCTCCTCCCTATCAGCCTGGCTCACCTCCCCTCTGGTAACATGGCTGGGTCCCCTCCTCAGCCCCCTAATTGCTCTCCTTTTAATCTGTGCATTTGTGCCTTGCCTCCTTAAGTTTCTCCAAGAAAGGATGAAGCAAATCTCGGCCCACGTGATTTTTCTTGCCGCTGTTCATCAATACCAGCCTAACCAGACCGAAGAACGAACAACCAACCTTTGAAAATGCAAATTTCTTATGTTGTCTCATTTGCTATCCTGTACCCTAATAGCATTTCTTTGCCTGTTTTCCCCTTACAGTCACCACTTCCCCTATCACAGCTTAACCTTCTCTGTTTAATCAATATCATTGAACAGCTTTGGCAAAGATCCAGTGGCTCGAACGAGCAACGGGCACCCTGGCCTGACAAGACCGGGGTGGGTGTGGCCACACCCACCAATCTCAGTACATCATGCTTGTCATACACGGTCTATGAGGGCTCCCTGTTATAGCTTGCTGTAATTGCAAGCCGTCTGTCGCTGAAGCGCTGGACAGGTTAGCCGATGATGGGCAACTGGGCTGACCCATCAGTCAACCTAAGGCAGGGACATGGTCTTTTGCTGCCACGATTCCCAATGACGGGTAAGACTGATCGCATACCGGGTAAGACGAATCGCTTACCGGGTGCGGCCCCGACCTAAGACAGGCACAGCCCCCCTTTCAGCACGGGAGCACCTTGCAGCCACATGCCACTACTGAAAATAAGCCCTACTCTATCATGAGCCATTGCCGGCTGTTCCTTTCTTCAATTCATAACATAGTAAACAGAAAAGGGGGACCTGTGGGGAGCCACCCACTGTGAGACCTATTTACAGCTTCTCACAACCTGGCAGAGTTCACAAATTTGCCCTGTCATTTCCTTATTCTTCTTCCTCCCTGCTTCTTTGTTCTCCCCTTCCTGCCACAACTCAGGTGACCACAGCAATACACATGCGCAAGGCGCAAAACTCTGCAGACCCAGTGTGAACTGTCAGCCAATCCCCTCCTTGGACGTCTGCCACCCACAAGTCCAGCCTATCCCCTATAGACACGTTCCCTTCCCTCACTATATATGCCCGTGTTTTACCCCCAATAAACGAGGCTTGATCAGAATCCTGTCTTGCCTCCATTCTTCTCGTCCCCTACCCCCGCTCCTCCCCACAGGTCCTAGAATTTGCCCCCGCCAGTTCGGAGCACAGTAGCTGCTGAGGGTCGTGAGAGGGAAGAAGAGATATTATGTGGGGGCATTTCCAGGACTTGGAGTTGTCCTGGGTGGTACTGCAGGGACAGATGTTGGATATTGTATGTCCTGCCATGGCCCACTGGGTGGACTGAGGGAGAGTGTAAACTACAATGTAAACTACAATCCATGTGATGCAGCAGTGCTCCAAAATGTATTCACCAAATGCAATGAATGTGCCACAATGGTGAAAGAAGTTGTTGATGTGGGAGGAGTGGTGTGAGGAGGGTGGGGGTATGTGTGGACCTCATATTTTTAAAAAAATAAAGAAAGGAAAAAGAGAGGTTATTCACAGGGAAGGAGGAAATGGGGGAGGATGTTGGGTATATAAGAGTACCCTATATTCTGTATGTGACTTTATTGTGACTTAAAACTTGAAAAAAATGAAAAAAAGACACTGGAGAAGATACAGAAGAAAATACCAATGTACAGATAGGACAACAGATACTACAGTGATGAAAGGCAAAACTTCAAAAAAAATTTTTTAGTATTTTTCCTTTTTTTAATACTCCAATTTTTTAACTTTATTTTAGTTTTATTTTTTCTAAATTATTATGTATTTCATTTCTTATGTTTAAACCCATCATTATAATTTCATTTTCCTATTCATTGAATTTGGCAATATTCTTGGCTTCATTTTTTAAGAAGTTTTAGATCACAGAAGGATTACAACTATGGCAGGGGAGAATCGTTCTAGGGTGTCAGTGATGGGGGATACATGAGAGCAAGTTCACCTGGTCATACATATAAGGTATATAAATATGTTCAAATGTTCATGGGGCATTGCCATAGTGGGTAGAGATTCACACAACAACCAAAATAATATTGAATTCTCATCCTCGGGTACTCTGCCACATTCTTTAATTGAACAGCAGCAATCCCTCAGGTACATGGGCAATGACTAGTGAAGAAGGATGGTCCAATGATGGGCTCTTCATATTGACAACTATGCTTATGCAGCTTTTGCTCTTGAAATTAGAGCTTAGCCTAATGTTGTACGGTGCCTAAGAGTTACCTCCTGAGACCCTCCATGTTGCTCAAATGTGGCCTCTATCTGAGCCAAACTCAATATACAAATGCATTACCTACCCCCCAGTGTGGGATATGACTCCCATGGACAAATTTCCCTGACACCATGGGATAACTATCAAACACAAGCTGGTGATGGGACTGGAAAAAGACCTTGAATAAATGGGGGAAAATGTAAAGACAAATGAGCTTGTATGGCTAAGGGGCTTGAAAGTGAGTCAGGAGGTCATCAGAGAGGTAACAGTTATGCATGTCTCAGCAAGACCTGATAGATAACCAAGTAGATACTGCCCCAAAGAGCAGGGCTCCTCAGGGTTCCAGAGACACCCAGGTTCTACAGTCATGGCAGATAACTCTGGAGTTTGGTTCCTTGCCAATGGGCCTTACTTTGGAGTTTGCACTCCCGAATGGATAGAGTTGGACTCAGATATAACATCTCTACACATGCCTTTTCTGTCCCTTTTATCTGAACCAATTTTTGGTGCTGGAGTTGGTACATGTACATTGAAGAGACTTGAATCACTGGGCTGTCCATGTGCCAGTTGGGCCCTGAGTCTCAGTGGAATTGCAACACCCACTCTACAGCTCTTTGGACTCACCCAGGTCAACTAACAAGGAAGTGAGGATGGACAACCACCACACCAAGAAACCAAGAGAGTCTACAACTCCAAGAAAAAGAGTCCCATCCATTAGCCACATGGGATCAAAGCTCCCTCTAAGTTAGAGGTCAAGTGGGCATCACCATCCCAGAATCCTCAGGAATGGACTAAAATGAACTCACTGGTATTCTACTATAGACTTATTGTGATTCTAGCAATGGAAGAAATTATATCATTGATGTGGAGTCCATGGCCACTGAAGGTGCTGAAGTTAGAGAGAGGGAAAAAGAGGTGTAATATGCGGGCATTTTTAGAACTTAGGATTGTCCTGAATGATATTGCAATGACAGATACTGGTCATTATATATCTTGCCATAACCTGCATAATTGAGTGGGAAAGACTGTAAACTACAATGTAAACTATAATCCGTACTTAGTGGCTATGCTCCAAAATGTTTTCATCATTTGCAATGAATGTATCACAGTAATCATTTTTTATGGACCATTTTATGTAATCTATATATCTTTGAAAAATAAATAAAAATATATTAAAGAATAAAAATAAATTTGAGAAGGAATTAAAAAAATAATTCAAGTAGGAATATATTTTAAACTCAAAATGTACTTAACCAATAAAAATCACAACTTATTGAAAAGAAAATGTGTATCCTGAACATTTTGTTTTATCAAAATATATGACTGAATTTCTGAGATGTTCTGCCTAAAGCTTAAGGCTATTTTTATGGTTAAGTATATTCTTGAATATCTTTCAACATTATACCTAATAAAAGTGTCAAAATCAAACTGTTGTTTTTCAAAATACAGAAAAAAATATGTGGACATACTTTTAGAGATTAAGAAACTTTTATTATCTTACCTTAATATCCCAATTTATTTTTATAATCTCAGAGTAGTGTTTATGAAATATGTGGTAATTTTTGAGATCCAGGATATGACCTTGCCTCTGAATTCAAATGGTTCAGGGACTTCTACAAAACTTCCATATTCTGTTTGTCTATGTATGTGTGGTAAACAATTCTAAGAGGTTCCTATGCTTCCTGTCTTCTCTTTGTGTTCAAACTTTCTCCCTTTATTCAATCAAACATTGATCCAGTTGCAGTTGTGAAAGGATTTTGCAGATTTAATCAAGTCCTTAATCAGTTGACTTTAAGTGCTGGACTTTACTGTGGGTCTGCCCTAAATATAAGGCCTTTAAAGGGATGTCTAGGAGTCAGAGATGGAAGAGGATAGAAAGATTCAAAGCTGCAGCAGATGCTATCTCTCTAGCTGAGGAGAAGCAAACTGCCATGTTGTATACAAGGCTATAGCAAGGAATGACTAACAACACCAGGAGCTAAGAATGGCCCCTGCTGACAGCCAGCAAGAAATTAGGGTTCTCAGTCCTAAAACTGCAAGGAAGTAAATTCAATGACCTTGGAAATTCCAGTCAACATTTTTATTTCAGAGATCTTGATTAGAACCATGTTAGAACATGACAGAGAACACAGCTCTGAGAAACTGTGAGATAATAAATTCACAGTTATATTTTCTTTATTATTAAAAGAGCTTTAGATTACATAAATGTTACATTGAAAATTTAAGGGTTTTCCATACTCTGTTACCCTCCCCTCATACACTTTCCTCATTAATAATATCTTTTTTTATTGTGGTTCATTCATTTGTTACAATTGAACACATAGTGAAACATTGCTTCTAAGCATCATCTATAGTTTAAATTACACTTTATATTATGTACAATGAAATTTTATATGCTTGTATCCATCATTGCAATATCATGCAGAATGATTTCCAATGTCTCAAAAACATACAATGTTACACCTATATTTCTCTCTCCCTCTGCTCAGAACCTTTGATGACCACTGTCTTTATATCAATGTAACGAATTCTTCCATTACAATAATAATATTGTCTGTTTTAGTCCATAGTTGCACTCCCACATTATGTCTGTTTGTACTTCTATCTTGAGGATTTGGGAATGATGGTGATGTTCACTCTGATTCTGGTTGAGATGGGGCTTAGATCCCATGGGGCAGATAGATGGATCTGTTTTGCTTGCAGTTGTAGATACTCTCTGTTCTTTGAGGATGGGCGTTGTCTACCATTATCCTTTTGTTAGTTGTTCTGGGTGAGTCTGATGAACTGGTGAGTAGGTGTTGGCTGCAATTCTGATTCAGGGTTCACCCGGCATATAAATAACCAGAAGATTTAAGTTTCTGGGACATATATCTAATGGGTATTGTGCTAATTATAGTTCAAATAAAAAGGACTGAAGAGCCATGTGTAAGAAAATTATAAATGATTCTAATAGATACATTGGGGGAGAAGCATTTATTATATATTCCAAGGAAAGGCCCACAAACAGAATGCTAACTTTATGGGGTTGTCTGCCCTACCTATAGTGTCTGATATCTCTAGAGACCTCAGGAACACCCCTTCTTGAGACACCATTTATTGTGCCAATCAGTGAGATCCTCCTGAGACATGCATAAGCATAACATTGGAATGTCTTCCCAACTCACTTTGAAATCTCTTAGTCATAAATATCTCATTTGTATTTAATAGTTTCACGTTTGGTCTAGGTCTTTTTCCAAATGTATTATTAGTTGGTGATTGGGATTAATACCTCATGGCCAGGGAGGCTTATCCTCAGGAGTCATATCCCATGTTGTGGAGAAAGTAGTGAATTTATATGCTGTGTTTGGCTTAGAGAGATGCCACATTTGAGCAACAGGGAGGCTTCCAAGAGATAACTCTTAGGCAATGTGTATTACCAGGTGTATTAGTCAGCCAAATGGGTACTGATGCAAAATACCAGAAGTCTGCTGGCCATTACAAAGGATATTTATTTAAAGTAGGAGTTTACAGATACCAGGCCATAAAGCATAAGTTACTTTCTTCACCAAAGTCTGTTTTCAAGTGTTGGAGCACAATGTCTGCTGATGTCTGCAAGGGTTCTGGGTTAAACCTTCCTGGGTTCCTCTCTTCCTGTGACTTGCTTCTCCTTCTTCTGTGAGCTTACTTCCTGGGGCTCCAGCTTATGGCTTCAGCATCAAACTCTAACATCAAAACTCCAACATCAAAATCCCTCAACTCTGTCCTTCTCCATGTCTTTTATCTGTGAGTCCCCATCAACCAAAGGGTGGGGACTCAGTGCTCTACTGGCACAAGATATTTACATGATTACTTAATCAAGCAAATGTCTGAATCCAATATAATCTAAGATACCCAGAGGAAAACATCAGTTTACAAACATAATCCAATACTTCCTTTTGGAATTCATCAGTAATATCAAACTGCTACACTAGGCTAAGTTTCAGTTTCACAAGAACAAGGTTTATAAGTTCAAGCATCAATATTAAGGGTCTAGCACTTTTGTCTGTCCTCCTTTGCTAGATGCAGTCCACGTACTCTAGAGATTCTTTCCACTCTATGAGAGAATGTAGCAGGATTACCCAAGATGAGAATTCAGTATTCCTTCAGTTACTTTGTCGGTCTCCACCCAATGAGGCAGAACTACATGACCACATGAACACTTTCATAAACCACAGAGGCATGCCCCAAGTGTACCCTTCCCCACACATGCCCCCATCACCAATACTGAGGACCAGTGATCCTTCCCTATCACAGTTGCAAACCTTCTGCAATCCAAAATCTCCCCAGACAAAAACAACAAAAATAAAATTTAAAAAAAATATGTAGTTTTTTTTTGCATTGTGCCTTTCATCAACATAAGATCTGTTATCTTTTATGTATATTGGCAATTTCTTCTATTTGTTCCCCCAGTGTCTTTTTTCCCCCTTATTTTCTGAGAAGGTTTAAGTTAAAGAAATTTCACATAGATAATATAAGGGATTCCCATATACCCTATCCCATTCCCCTGCCACATCCACCCACACCAAATACATCCTACATGAGTATGGTACATTTATTACAAATTATGAATAAATATCAAAGCATTGTCACTAATCATGGTCAATTGTTTACATTTGATTTACCTTTTGTACGGTATAGTTTCATAGGTCTGACAAAATGTATAATGGTCTTTATCCATCTTTGCAATATCATGCAGAACAATGTCAATGCCTCAAAGATGCCCAATATTCCACCCATTCTTCCCTCCTCCTTCCTTCAGAACCTATGGTAACTACTAAGTTTCAATTTTTGAAGAATAAGTTTCATAATTACACACATTAATAATGATATACTGGTCTGTTTTCTTTTATTAGGCACTGCTTATGTACTCGAAATATTCTTGCCCATTTATTTGAGAATGTAGCAGTTTTCCCCAAGATGAGAGTTTAATATTTTCTTGTTTGTTGTGTGGTTCTCCACCTACTGAGATAATACCCTGTGCCAACATGAACACATTCATATCCCATAGAATCATGCCCCAGATGCACTTTTTCCCACATACCCCCACAACCACCAATACCCAACACCCGTGACCCCCCCCGCCATATTTGCAAAAAACCCCACACTTCCACCATTGTAGTTTCAACCTCAGACTTACAAATCCCAAGAGTTCACCTGTTCCTTCCTCCAGTCCTCCCCTCAGTTCCATGGATAGTCGATCCAAACTCAAGCATTCTGCTCAACTTCCCATTCTAGCACCATTAACCCCAGTCACATCCATGTGCCTCCATCACCCCCATCCACTGCCAAATCCCCCCTTCCATCTTATCATAGGTTTTGCCCATATTGAGCACTGGCTCATCCCACTCTAGTCCCTTTCTGTTACCTAGTAACTTATCTTCCAGACTCTAGCTCTATGAGTCTATTCAATAGGTTTAGCTCATATCACAGAGGTCATACAATATTTGTCCTTTAGTGACTGACTTACTTTACTCAACATAAGGTCTTCAAGATTCATCCATGTTGCTATGTCTGTCAATACTTCATTACTTCTTATAGATGAGTAATATTCCATTGTGTGGGTATAACATATTTTGCTTATCCATTCTTCTGTTGATGTACATTTGGGTTTCTTCCAACTTTTGGCAATAGTGAATATTGCCACTACCAACTTTGGTGCACATATATATGTTGGTGTCCCTGCTTTCAACTCTTCCCGTAAAAATTCACATTGTTTTTAGCCACTAAATGCATTTAAAATGAATGCAGTATGAAAATAATGCATAAAGTTAATATATTTATAAATATCATTAATACCTCCTCAATTGTTAGATGAAGATATGTACTTTGGAAATATATGAATAAATCAGTACATTCTAAGCTGATCTTGTAATCCCTAGTATAATCATTAATTTCATGAGTCAACTTTGCTAAATTATGGTATCAAGTTGTTTGGTCAATCAAGCAATGATCTGATGGTTATTATGAAGGTATTGCATAGGATTTGCCTCTATGGTTGGTTACATCTAAAATCTTTAAAGGAGATTATCTTCAGCTATTAATAGAGTTCCTCATCCAATCAGCTGAAAACCTTAAAGGAAGAACTGGGAATTTCATTAGTCAAAAAGAAAAATTTCTGCATCTCTTTCAGCCAGCTTCTCCAAGGCATTCATTATCTCCTTCATTGGTATTCCTAACTTGTGGCTTCTCCTGGTAACTTCAATATCTCCTTCAATGAGGTTCTAAGTTGCAGCCTGCCCTGCAAAATTTGGACTTGCCAATTCCCAAGGTTGCATAAGCCAATTACTATCTCATAATACATATCTATATGTATAGATGTACATATCCTATCAGTTCTGTTACTATGGAGAACGCTGACTAATACACGTAACATTACTATCTCTTTTTTAAAATGTAGAATTATTAGTAAGCTTACTTACAACAATATAAACTGGCATCTTATTTTGACCAGAAAATTATTATTTTTTTCTTCATTTGCATAAAAGATATATTTCATATTAACAGATAATAAATTATCTCATAGTTTTCCAACTTATATGTACTAATTTAAAAAAAATACATATACTTTCCACTTAGGTAAGCATTAGAAATAAACAGAAGTAGTTTCTTAGAAAAAAATTATCTAGATGCCTCATTTTATGGTTAAATCCAATTGTCTATATCTCTTCAAAAAGTGCATGTGATCATAAACATTTAAGTAAATATGTAAGTACTAAACTTATTTTATCAGTCACTTTATTAATGTTATTAGTTCATTTAGATATTTAAAACAGTAAAGTACCTTGATAAAAGAGAAAGTGAATAAAATCTACTCAGCAAATACATTGCAATTCTATTTTAAATTACTGGAATTGAAAAATAACACATTTTCTTTGCATAGCTCTTAAGTATGTATTTTTTTTTCAATATTTAAGTAGTAATTTTAAAAAATACGTAAGTAAAATGTATCTTCTAGATTCCACTTAGAGATTTAGAGATGTAAATGAGCATCACTCCCAGACTTAAAATAAAAATAAGGCAGGCAAACCAAAAATGTACGAGTTATCTTGAACCATGCAGAGAGGTCAGGACATAGAACAGCCAAATGGTTCATAGTCTGAGAGTCAGGTTGGATACAAGATGTAAGCACTGGCTTACTTGGGTTTGGTGCCAACTAATTCTGACAAGAAAATCTCAGCTCAGTTGGCAACCACTCAATTGGTGGAGTCAGAAAATACACTGGTGAGAGAATGTAACACCCTGGGGGTCACAGAAACTGGGGACTCTGTAACCTGTTCAGAGATTTTTTCCAAAACTCAACCCACCTGGGGCTCACAGGAAAGACTGAAGAAAGTTTTAAACTCTGCTGTTTTGTAACACAAGCCTGGGGAGGTTAAAAATAAATCACAAGAGGCACATAAACTCTGCCTAGACCTTACTCATCTATCCCCTTGGAGCAAAAATCTTAATCCAAGAGCGGAAAGGTCAATAAATATTTGTCACTCTTAGGGAACTTGTGAAAGAAGGGAACATGTGGAGGAAGGGAACAGAAAAAACATATATAGTTACTCCTGGATGAGGAGCAGAAATAAGTGCTGGGCCCCCAACTACAGGAGAGAAACAGAAGAAGCACTGAAGGGGCCACGCCGAAGACCCAGGAACACTGGGTCTGCCTAAGAATGATGCTTGATAAGAATAAAGAGCAGGCCCCAACTGCCTCTCCCACCAGGCTAATAAACGTCAGTAACAAGAAAAATAGAATACTGCTTGGAGAGAGAGAAGGAAGGGCAAGAGCATGGATAGTAACCCTCTTTAAAAAGCAGCAGAAAGATAGAACATAAAGCTGAGGTTGGAGCACTGAGGAAAAAAAAAAAAACGTTCTGGCAAAACAACCTCGCCTTCAAACATAAGTATCTATAAAGGAATTTGAAGACTGAAGTGCAATACAGGTAAACATGGAAAAAACAAACCAAAACCCTTGAGCCCAGCCTAATTCCTAACTAGATTAACTCAAATCCTTACAAAAAACAATAAAATAAAATTATTTTAAAAGTTTTATCTGCTCCAAAAGATAACTGTCTGAAATAAAATGTGTAGCAATGTACTTTTACTTTATGGCACATAGAAAAGAAAATGTGTGTTGATAATGGCAGAAAGGAGGAGAGGGAGAAGCTAGGTGGCTACAGTTGTAACATCCTTCACTACATATGAAGTATTATATTTAATCTCAAGTTAATTATACGTATGTGTTCATGTACGTGTATAAAGTTTAGGGAAAGCTCTAAAAATAAAAAAAGTGATTTAAACATTAAACCAATAAAGGACCTAAGAACTGCATTATTTTCTAAAGATATAACACAGATGGGAAGAATTTAATATGGGTACAGGTTGTATATATTTATGACTTCCACAAAATTCTGGTGCATTGTTTTTCTAGAAATATTTTGTAGTCAGGGATAGCAAAACATTCAACTCAGGCAAGCTTACTTCATCTCATGCCTGCTTTGTTCCACATCCTTCTATCCTCTTCTAATATTGTTTTGCAGATTCTCAGTGCTCAGTAATCATATCTTTTGACCTTTAGTAACCCTTCTAGAAGCCTTATAGACTCTTCCAGTTGTTTTCCTGCGTTTTTTCTCTCCTGTGTCATTCCCTTTTACGAGTTGGTGCACACTTTCTTTCCTGCTTTGCAGTTTGCTTTCTCCTGCTGATTTGTTATTTCCTGTAAGACCTCTCATTGAATTCCCTTTATACCCTTGTTTTCTTCCTTTGCTGCTGTATAATCTCCTAATACTACTTTTGCTCCTGCATTGAACTCCTGCTGTGTGCTCACTTTCTAGAACTGCACTAGTTCCCTTTATGCTATTTTTAGGACATTCACTGAAAAGTGCACCCTCTTGTTTAGTGTGGTGCTGGAGTCCTTCTCCTAATTCTTGGACAGCATCCTTGCCTTAGAGAAGAACAACTGTCTTACAAGCAAACAAAAGGACTATATAAACGAGGGAGAAATCCATCAACACTGTCATATCTCACCTACTAAATTAAAATAATGTTATTCCTGGTATACTGAAATATCACTGCAAGCAGTCTCCAGAGTTAAGATTAAATCAAAAAGGAGATTTGGACCCTCTTTCAACTTTTACTTGCTATGCATCATATGTATGTTATCCAGTGACAGCCTCCTTCCAAGAATCCGTGGAATGACCTATGCAGCCATTATCCACCTGAAGACTCCACCCTCCCTCTAGACTTAAATCGAAAGGAATCTGCTCTGTGAGTCTTTCTCCAAGTCATTGAGGAGCATTCTTGATCATTTTTTCTATCTCCATAATTCCAAGTAACTTCTGCCTTAACCTTTGTGGTATAAATGTTACCTTTATTTGATATTGTTTTCCCTTAATTATGAACAATGAAGCAAGAAACATGACTAAATCATATTAGTATGTGAAACACTAAAGTTGAGTGTATATGATAGTGGACTAAAACATGTTTGTTGACTATTAATAATAAATAATTTTAAAGGTAATTCAAAAGGTAAAGATACAAGCCATAGGGCAGAACCGAAAAGTCACTATGGTTATACACATAATATATGTTGCTGTTTATGGCATGTAAATAAAAATACTTTATGCCATAATTTTGAATTGACCATTAAATACCTCTCATGCAGTTATCAAACAGACAAGTGTTTATTCTGACCTAAAATTATTTCACTGGCATCAAACAGCTGGAAAAGTATGATAATATTTTATTCAAAAGCTCTAACCCAAATTTTCCTTTATTTTATATTTTTATTTGAATTTTTTCTCTCTTTTTTTAAAATGTTACATTAAAAAAATATAAGAGGTCCCCATACACCTCTCACCCCCATCACTCCACTCTTCCCACATCAGCAACCTCTTTCATCATTATGGACATTCATTGCATTTGGAGAATACATTTTGCAGCACTGCTATACCACATGGATAATGGTTTACATTGTAGTTTACACTCTCCCTCAGTCCACCCAGTGGGCCATGGCAGGGCATACAATGTCCAACATCTGTCCCTGCATTACCACCCAGGACAACTCCAAGTCCTGGAAATGCCCCCACATAATATCTCTTCTTCCCTCTCACTACCCTCAGCAGCTACTGTGGTCACTTTCTCCACATCAATGCTACAATTTCTTCTATTACTAATCACAATATTCCATAGTAGAATATCAGTAAGTCCACTCTAATCCATACTCTATTCCTCCATCCTGTGGACTCTGGGATGGTTATGTTCTCTCCACCTCTATATCAAGAGGGGCCTTAGATTCCACATGGATGATGGATGCAATTCTACTTGCAGTTGTAGGCACTCTTAGCTCCCTGGTATGGTGGTTGACCTTCTTCACTTCCCTGTTCACTGGCCAGGGTAAGTCCAATAAACCAGAGGATAAGAGTTGCAAGTCTGCTGAGGCTCAGGGCCTGACTGTCACATGGATAGTCCAGAGATTCACGTCTCCTGAGTATACATCAACCCCAGTGCCAACCACAGGTCAAGTAAAAGTGACAGAATAGGCATGTGTAGAAAGGGCACATCTGAGGCCATCTCCATCACACTCAGGAACACAAACTCTGAAGAGGGCCAACAGACACTGAACTCCAGAGCCATCTGCCATGACCATAGAACCTGTAGGTCCCTGTAGCCCTCAGGAGAAGCAGTACCTGGCGTTGTATCTACTTTGGCTGTCTCTGGTACCCTGCTCAGGGGTGCATAAGTGTTACCCCTCTGATGACCTCCCGATTATTTTTTGGAGACTCATAGTCATATAAACTCATTTGTCCTTTCCATTTCCCCCTATTATTCAAGGTCAAAAAGCAGTTTTAAACACCTGATATTACATGCAGGCTGAGATATTCTGCTGGTCTGAGTTGACTCTTTTATTTAAGGTCTTTTTCTAGTTACATCATCAGTTGATGCTTGGTAGTAATCCCTCAGACAGGGAGGCTCATCCCTGGGAGTCATGTCCCATGCTGGGGGGAAGGCAATGCATTTACATGTTGAGTTTGGCTTAGAGAGTGGCCACGTTTGAGCAATGTGGGTCTCAGAAGATAACTCTTAGGCACTCTTCAGCTCTAGGCCTAGTTCATATTTCTCTTGCACAGGCTCATAAGCATAGTCATCAGTATCAAGGGCTCATTGTTGGACCATCCTTTATTGATCTTTGCCATTGCACTTGGGGATTGTTGCTGTTCCATTGGGAAATGTGATAGAGCTCCCCTGTCTAACCCCAATGTTAAAATAATATGATTTTTCAATTATTCTTACATAATTCTCTGATTTTTCTCATTTTTTATTTTCATTACTATTACCAAAATCCGAGTACATATTTCTTTTTTTTTTAATTTTTTTTAATTGACTTTGTAATAATATTACATTAAAAATATATATGTGAGGTCCCATTCAACCTCACCCCCCCACCCCACCTCTCCCCCCCCCAGCAACACTCGTTCCCATCATCATGACACATCCATTGGATTTGGTGGGTACATCTTTGGGCACCTCTGCACCTCATAGTCAATCGTCCACATCATGGCCCATACTCTCCTCCATTCCATCCAGTGGGCCCTGTGAGGATTTAAAATGTCCGGTGATTGCCTCTGAAGCACCATCCAGGGCAGCTCCATGTCCCAAAGACGCCTCCACCTCTCATCTCTTCCTGCCTTTCCCCATACCCATCAGCCACCATGTCCACTTTTCCCAATCCAATGCCACCTCTTCTATGTGGACATTGGATTGGTTGTGTCCATTGCACCTCCATGTCAAGAGGAGTCTCAGATTCCACCTGGATGCTGGATGCAATCCTCCCACTTTCAGTTGTAATCACTCTAGGCTCCATGGTGTGGTGGTTGTCCTTCTTCACTCCATCTTAGCTGAGTGTGGTAAGTCCAATAAATCAGATTGTAGGTGCTGGAGTCTGTTGAGGCTCAGGACCTGGCTATCACCTTGCCAGTCCAGAGATTCAAATCCCCTAAATATATCTTAAACCCCAACATTAACTGCACCTCCAGCACATTAGCATGAAAGTCTTATGAAGGAAGATCCCATCTGAGTCCAGATTCATCACACATAAACACCATTTCCAAAGAAGGGCCATCTGACCTGGTAGTTAACCCCATCGGCCATGACCATAACTCCCATGGGTCCGAGTACATATTTCTGAGATTCTGCTGCTAAAATAGATCAGGAGTTAAGAAAATTTTACATTTATTTAATTTGGAAGATGAAGAGTCATTTACATTATTATTGATGACCAAGGAGGACTATTTGGGCTTGCTCCCTTTTTGATCTTTACCTTTCCATGAGCACATGTCTGGACCAGCCTACTAGATGTCAAGAGAAAGATAGTTCTTCAAGAAAAGCTAAGTAAAGTTTTGAAAGTATTATCTTCGAGGACATGTGGTTGCTGCACTAGTCTTGGCTGAACGGATCCATGACTATGTGGACAGCTGTCAATTCTGCTAGGATTAGCTGATTTATGATGACTTTGGCTAGGAAGACTTGCATTGTGTATACTGACTTCTCAATGGCCAAGGCAATTCACATAGCAAAAGCTCACGATTAGGGTGGGCATGCACTAAAATGTCACATAGCTAAGGGCTGAATAATACAAGGAATGAACTGAAGCCATGAATAAAATTTCTAGAAGGAAGCAGTGATGTTGAATTTGCAACAGATGAGTCCTTCCCTTTGTTTACTTAAAACTCATTCATATCCTTCTACCCATATACCCATATATAAGCTGCCAAGGGGTAATATTAAAAACATCATGATTCTACCTAAAGAGATGAAATTATCCCCTGAACATTCAAAGACTATTTCATTCAGCCAACCAGAAAGAAAGACCAAGAAATATAAAATAAGTCACTCTCTATCTGGGTTATATATATTCTATTTATTATCACTTTTGGTTCTTGTATCTTGAAAAAAATAGATCAATACCACACTTACAGATTTCATTGTGTATTCTGGAAATAAAGAAAGGGAAACACATATATATTTTTAAAATATTTCAAAGGACAACATGCCCCACAATTAAAGTGGAAGTCATCAAATACTTCCATTGGCAAGTACATTCTGTTTAACCGCTGGCCTATTGTCCTTTACAATCACCTTGTGTACTTTCTCTTTTCTATCTTCTATATCTTGAACCATAGGTATCTATTTACCCTTGCAATTAATAAATCCCTAAGCATCTACTGGGAGAGTGAACTGGTAGGGCTTCTTATTCAACCAATTACTTTGTTTTCTAGATACACCTACCATACATTTACATTCAAAGATTCAGTGTGAGTGTATTTTAAAATGCTAAGTCTTTCTGAACATTCATTAGATTTCCTTCTTATTAGTGATCCTCATTCTGTGAGCTTGTTTTAGTTTCTTCTGGTGCAGTTCATCTTTTATTTATCTTCTTGCTCACAATGATCATGAGTGTTTATGTGTTGTATTGAATATTTCAAACTTTATTTGGATGAGCTGCTAAATGATTTTAATCAGATTTTGAAATGATTAAGTATAATTTTTATATTCTGAGCAAAAATAACCTGACTGCTGAGTGAAGTATGTATTCTAAAAGACTGCAGACATGAACTAGGTATTAATCTCTCTATCATGCATAGCATGCCCTCTTCTCCCTCACCTCATCCTCAAACATACCATTGTTTACCTATGTCCTTCTCATTTAGCTTTCATGGTGATCTGATTTTACAAAGAGCTTAAAATATTAATTTACATGAATTTTTAATAACTTATTATCAAACAAATTGAGAAATTACCCTTCGAGGAAATTTTCCCATTCAAGAAAAGATCTTCGTGGTCTCTGTAAGCTTTTAACTCACTTACTCCATGAGTCGTGTGTGTGTGTGTGGTGTGTGCATGTTTGGGACCATATAGATGGAAAAGATTACAAAATATTTTTGGAAAAATTGCCAAAACCAATTCGTGTCTTGCTAGTTCAAATGTTTAAAATAAAAATGGATATGACATTCAAAAAAAGGTAATATTTTATTTTATTACAATTTTACTAATACCCCAACTCAAAGAAGTCTGCCATAGAAATTAATAAGGGGCATATATTCATATAATTAGATGGTTCCTGTTTCATTTATAACTAATTTTTTTTAATATTACAAAAATACACTTTAAAATAATTAATAAATATTGATACTTTCACTTTAAAAATTATATCGATAAGTGAAATCTGTAGCAGACATAGTCTATATTTATAATCTATTTTCTATATTTATAATAAAAAGGCAGAAAATAAACTATATGATATAAAAATGAAAATGGTGGTAATAGAAAATATCATTTCAGAACTCCTTTGGTATAACTTCCAAATTATTCTGTGCAAAAAAAAGAAAAAAAGCTAAGGAACAATTTAACAAAATGCTTGAGAAGAAAATTTTTAATAACAGAGGAAAGTATAAAAAAACAGACAATATCTGGGGAGCAAGTTGTTATAAGGAGCATCGTGATAACATAGGCTCAGGCACAAGAGAAACTTTTAGCAAATACCTGCTTTATTCACTTATATAGCCAAAATGTTCAAAAGAGCAGGGGAAGAGATCCCATCATGGACCAGTTCCCAGGGAGGCCAACGGCTTGGGTCAAGGTCTGTATTAGGAGGCACTGTACATGGAGACTCTTGCACACCCGAAATGAAGGACATCCATGCTGCTAGAGAACTGTGTATTTGTATACCCCAGGGGACCTGCCCCTGAGAGTTCCTGCCCTGATAAGCACCTAGAACAGCTCGCTCCTGTTTCAGATTTAAGGTATATATTCAGGTGGTTCCATTAGGCCTAGCATCTCCCTGGGCTGTGGCATGGAAACATTTTGAAACACCTGCATGCAATAGAAAAGGAGGGGTGTAGGCAAAGTCTGTGAGAAGACTGCTTCCACAGCAGTCCACCCCTTGACCTCCTTACCAAGCCTAGCCTACTCCTCTGCATTACCTTCCACAACATAAACCCAGCTTCCACCTCAGACAAAAAGTTGGAAAATGGTTGCAACTACCAGCCCCTGACTCTCGAGAATATCGACAGTAAAAGTTTGGGGACACCAGCAGCTGCGGCACATTAGGAGGACTTCACACATATTCATGCTGTTACTCCACTCAGAGCAGTCAGGCTTGCCTGCAATAATGATTGCATCCCTGGATCCCTACCCCCCAGGAGCCAAGGGAATAGTTCTCACATAGAAACTGTATATTTTGCACTCAGTTGGATTTGTTTTTTGATTTTAGTCACCTTCTGTTCCACCTCCCCTGAGAGAATAACACAGGTTGAGCAGGAGGTGTTAGTGATGTCACATGTGTCCCCTTGCTAGGCTTTGAGGAAGTCTAAGGCAAGGCAATTATTAGCAAGCAATACTTTGGCTAGAGAGTCTTTCGACTTCTGTTAAGCCTGAAGGGCTCATATTGTAAACTCACAGTGATAGCCAAGGTGGTTGACATATTGTGTACCAGGTGCTCATGGACATTAATTCCAGGCCAGGGCAATAATAATCTGCCAAAAGAGGCAAATACTGAATCACAGACACACCCAGGCAAATCATTCATTACTTGGGATAATAAATTGGAACGATGACTGAGCCATTTGCCAGTTTCATTACATCAGTAGTTGTTTCATCCCTACAGGATGTTCAGGGGTGTGGAGGAAAAGGGTGCACAGACAATTATCCTTTGACACAGTGACTTCCTCATGGTAGTGCAGACATGAGGCAGAGGAAATCAGATCCTCGAGTGGCCATCCAGACTAGACAAAGAGGGAAAGGAATGAGGGGTCAGATGACAAATCCAGCAGTCAGTCAGGTCCCTGCCAGTGTGTTGATAACCAAGTCAGCTGGATGAAGGGGCTTTCCTTCCAAGTTGCCTCCAAACCAAATCTGTAGAAAATAGAAGAAAGTAGTAACTAGTCCTAACTGGGTGGTCATGTAACCCCTTCATGTGGGAGACACTTTTCTAATTGATTAAAAGCCACCCAGTCTATTTGACTCTTGCCTTGGAATATAACCTCACCTCTTTCTCATTACCCATATATTCTGGCCCAATTCCACCCCTTTCTGGTAGATACAAGTTATAAGGATTCCTTGAAGTTATCCCATGACTATTTTCTGGAGGACTATTGAAACAGTCAGGCATAGATGTTACCCACTAACCTCCACTATGCTATGTCAGGTCCCATGGGTGCAGCCCCATAAACACTTCTAAGCCTGCTCCACTCATCCCACTCCTGCCTAGCAGCCCTAACCTCCTACCATCCTGAGATTTGTGCAGAATGTGAAATGGGATTAAAAATCAGGTGATCCCCCTGACAGTGGGTGAAAAAGAGAATCCCAAGTGATGTGTCCTTTCCCTTCTTTCAGGAGGATTAGGCCAAAAGAAGAGGCAGAAGATCTTCAGGATCTTTCTCCTTTTAAACTGCCCATATCTGGGGATTTTAGGGAGGTGGCTGGGCAGAGGCTGATTGTCCCTGTTGAGCCCACTGCCCTCCTTCTAGCTTATATTTTGCCCAAAGTTCTCATTGAAGGTGATTTTGTGATGTCTTTGGGACTCCTAAATCTAGTAGCCACAAGAACATAACTCAGTGAGTGGGCTCCGAGAGGAAAGGGCAGTCACTAACCTATCTTGTGGGCTTCAGGACCCACCAGAATAAAAAGCAGGTGCCTACTTTTCTGGTTTCGCAGTCAGTTACCACAGTGGCCATCTTCCTAATACTCTCCTGCCCCAAGCTAGGAGGGTACAATAAACTCATTCAATTATATCTCTCAAAGGAATCCCTGGAGTGAGGAGAACAAGTTTGTTACCTCATTCAGGGGCACCCTATCTAATACGATCATCAAAGTTCTACTGCAAAATGAGAAACTAGTGAGGAGCTAAATATACCAACATCTAGTTTTTAGAGCATTACCATAGCTTCCTCCTCATTATTCCAAGTCTTAGTTGGAATTTGTGCAGTCAGCCAGAGTGCGATATGCTTGTCTAAGTCCTTGAAGGATCCAGTCAAACAGAGGCTGTATCTGCAGAGTACCTGTGGCTACATCATCACTTGCTCCATTGCCACATCCTGTTTCTTCCTCCTTTACCTCTTAAACTAAGTGTTTATTGGAGGATGGGTCTGGACATGAGGCAACCAAGACTCCTCCATTCAGCTTGGTTGATTAGGGTGGTATGGCACCTTCACTATAAAGTCAGGGTAGTCAGGAGAGAGATCCTCTCCAGGTTTCTGTCCATACTTATCCTTCATTTCCCATATCTTTTCTCTGTAAAACTTGTACTTTCATTTTCACCCCTACAATCCCATTTTCAATTCTAATCGGCTCCTAAATTATGACTGGCCTCACCCTAACCTGAGATACAGTCTGGGTGGTAAGCGCAGGTATACCTGGTTCCAGAATGAGAGCAGATATAAGAGACCATGAGCCAGGGAAGTATATACATGGGGAAATGGGAGTTCCAACCTCATTGACTTAAGCTTGGATCCAGCTGGCCGACACCTTGGCACTCATGGGAGTATATTCAAAGTCCCATTGATCATTGCTCTTCTCCCAAAGGACTGAGACAGCACTCCCTACATCCCCCAGCCTTAGGTTGGTACCTCTCCCTCAGCTGATGAGGTGGGGGTCATCCGTCACTTTAGCCTATAAAGCCATGAGTCCCATTGTGCAGGATGCTCCTGTCTCGAATGCAAAGAATCAATCCACTCCAAACTTTCCAGTGCACCCTGTCATTTGTGCCAAAATCTGTGGCAGTAGTTGTTATGGATGGGGTGTCATGGGAACATAGGCTCAGGTTCAGTAAATGACTACTTTACTAATTAAAAAGCACAAAAAATCCAAAAGATCAGGGGAAATGATATCACTGTGGTATGTCTCCCAGGGAAGCCTACTGCTTGGGTCAGTGACTATAAGACAAGTTTACGGTAAGGCCAGGCTCTTCCATTTGACTTAATGTCTAATGCATGTGAACTTATCAAGACAACTGTACACAATAGAAAAGTGGGCATGGCTATGACTGGTCACTAGGAGTGTCCATGATTTCCCAGCAGCAAATAAGAAATATGTTATTTCTAGTACTCTAATTAACTACTGGTTTTGCTTTTATTTTTCCTTTTCTTTATCCTTCTATGAAAGGAAAGTATACAGATAACAAATCTGAGTAAGAAATAGATATGAATAGTCTCTAAAATGAAAGTTTAATACATATTTCCTAGGAAATCTTTGTTTTATGAACTACCTTTGAGGCTATAACAATACATTTCATAACAAGTCTATCTCAGGGATATATAGAGGAGAGAGAGGGAGAGAGGAGAGATAGAGATAAGAGAGATAAGGGATATATAGAGGAGAGAGAGGGAGAGAGGAGAGATAAGACTGTCAGTAATGTCTTAGATTCCTAAGCCTGCCATAACATAGTACCACAAACTGAGTAGCTTAAAACAACAGAATAAATTACTGTCTCACAGTTCTGGACTAGAAGTATGAAACAAGTTGTTGGGAAGGCCATGCTTCCTCTGAAGTCTGTAAGGTCCTGGCAGTAACATGCTGAGAATCCATGGCATTCTTTGGAATATGGCAAAACTCAATTTCTGCCTTCTTCACACGACTGTATTCTCTCTGTCTGTGCACAAATTTCTTTTCCAATAAGGACACCAGTCATATTGGATTAAGGACGACCTTAATCTGTTTTGAGTTTTCTTAACTAATAACATCTCCAAATATCCTATTTTCAAATAAGATCACATTCATGAGACAGAGGGTAAGTCTTGAACATATTTTTTGGAGCAATATGATGCAATCTATAATAAATGTAGTATATTTAATCATGTCGTTGGATTTCGATATTATTATTTTTAGTGGCATTAAGTGTATCGAAATTGGAGTTAGGTTGGCTGGGTTTGAATCTCAGCTTCACAAATTACTAGCTATGTGACAACAGGCAGCTTAATTCAATTTTTTGTGCCTCGCTGTTCTTATTTGTAAAATAAATACATTTACTTCACCTGCTTTATGATTTGTTGCAAGAAATAATAGGTTGAATATATAAAGTCCTCAGAAGAGTACCTTTCACAATATATAATAAATCATAGCTAAGCAAAAGGGTTTTGGTTATCAAATTTTGGTAATCATAAGTTTAGTAATGAAATCCAGTATATTTTTAATTAAATGCAATAGGATGCACCCATAGAAAACTCCACATTACCATTATTGACATTTTAATGCTATTTTTTAATCTCATTGAATTGTTTTGCCAGTTCACTTGACTTTCCTTGGCCTGGTTGTTATAATATAATGTAAAAATTATCAGAACTAAATTCTGTGCATTTAGTGGGTTCTAAAAGCTATGAGAAAGCTGAGTTTTGGTTATGATTTGGTGAGATTAATCTAATTAAAATTTTTAATATTCAAAGAAAAACTCACTAGTTATGAATTAGAAAGAAATGTGAAAAAGAATGTTCTGGTTGTCTTAATTTGCCTGATGCCATAAATCATGAGAGAAGATTAAAATCATACATAAAGTAACATAAATAAGAATAAACAGAAAAAACACATATGACTAGTTTTGATGACGTGTTTTCTCTTGAACAATCAGCTCAATCTACCTTTTACAAAATAAAATTATCATAAGAAGTGAATGAGAGTGTCAGTCACCTGTATTCACGACAGCTAGTGCAGTGAAACATGGAAAGGAAAAAGGATAAAGATGGGGAGAATTTGCATATAAATAGAGGGTGAATAAAATGTGTATAATGTATTTATTCTGAGGAAACTAAAGCAAATTCCAAAGGATATACTCAGTTAGCATTCTTTATAAATTTTTTGGTTATATAACACCCAGAAATAGTCTCAAAATTTCAAAATGTAAATTAAATGAAGAAAAGAAAGTTGAAAAGCAACTGAAATGCAAAATTCCTTTAGTGGATGAAATAATTCTGTGTTTTCTTTAATCCTTTCAATTTTTAAATGGACACTGTTGTCCTATAATACAAATAAATCATTTAACACTGTGCCTCAAAGTTAGTTATTGTTATTATTCTAATATTACCTATTTGTGCCAAACATAGTGCTAAGTGCACTATATAGGTATATCATGTGTATAAGTTATATCATATAGCATATATTTTAACCTTATATGTGAATAACTTCAAACATGTATTTCATACATTGTCAATAAATTATATGGAAAACTTAACAAATATTTCATCACTTGATAATCACTTGTCTGATCAAATTTTAGGGTATGTGATGCTGAAGAAGACTATATATACATTGTATGTTTTTATAATGTAACATTACACTACAAAATATTGAACACCATTAATTATTCTGTAAAGATATGACTATTAATGGTTGTTGGAATTCCCCAGTATTCAGCTACTTACTCTTATTTTTTGCTTAAATTTTCTTCATATTTTTCTATTTTTATTAATGTTGCTTTGAATATTTTATTACATTACAAAACTAATTCTGCATCTGTTACTCTTCCTTTTATAGAGAAGGAATATGAGAAGCAGCTTGATATAAGAAAGAGGTGATAGCGCAAACACAATGGTAAGATGACACAGCAAAATTATCAAAGAAAAAAAAGTATAGTTATTCCAAGAAAGATTTCACACGTCTTTTGTGCAGAACTCTCCCATCCACTTCCCCATGACATTCTATTAAATTTTTTAAAAATCTATAAAATACATGGAATATATTCTGAAATTTTTTAGCTTTTTTCAGCTAAAGCCTTAAAGTTGTGGGTAATTCATGAAAAATATCCTCTCTTTCTAGTGCTAGATATACCCACTGATAAGAGATATCAATTGACCAATACCCCATCCAGGTTGTATAACAGACTACCAGAGACTAGGTGTTGGTTTTGACTTTATTTATCTTTGGAGATAGTTTTAGAGTTGTCAGTATATAATTGTGTAAATTCCAGGGATTAGATGGAATCACTAAATAGTCCTGTTTAGATAGAGAATTGATTAGGAGAGAAAAAGTTCTGGGTACTCTAACATACTGTCTGAAGAGGAAGAAAAATCAGCAAAGGATACTCTTAAAAAACAGCCAATGAAGTGGGAGGAAAATTAGAACGACCTGTCACACAATCCAAAAGAAGAAAGTCTTTCTTGACAGACATTGGTCTCTTTTATTGGGCATTGCTAACCAAATAAGATAAAATATGAAAATAACCAACTGATTTGGAAACATCAAAATCATTGATGTTCTTACTATATTACTTTAATTATTATTTATGATATTAAATAAATCTTTCATCATATTGGAGATGATTTTCATTTGTTGCTCTTGAGTTAATGGATTATAATAATGGGACTGTCCTTCAAACCTGCTAATAATGTGGTTCTAGCTATATATTTTTTTATTGTTCCATAAAAGTTATTGTCATTAAAATATCTAGAGAGACTACAGGAGAGGACTTTGAGGAAGATGGTATCAGAGTAGCTAGGCAAGGCTCAACTCTCTCACAAAAACAACAGAGGTAGGGCAAAAAGCTATCTGAGGGAGCTGCTTGGGGATCTGCAAACCAGGAGAGAGTACTGTGCATCACCCAGAAGGGAGAGGGATAGAGGGACAAAGAGGGCAAATGAAAACCATGAGTTACCTCTGTGACTGGGAATGGTGTATTTCCTCAACCCTAAGGCAAATAGCCTTAGTAAAGTCCCCGCCTCACTGAAGCCAACTGAGAGGGGAAAAATGGTCCTCCTCCTCCCTGGGAGAAAGAGGGTCCTGGTGGAAAAAATAAAGACCCCAGCCAGCATTGATGAGACCCCAGGTACAAGGAAGGAGGGATCAAATCAGGCAGGCAGTCATAGCCACTTTCTCTGGACAGAGAGGAGCTACATCAGTGAGGGGGTTGGCTATTGCCCTGGAGAAAAGGAAGCCAGGAGAGATAGTTGGCAAACTGAGAAACCTAACTTGCCTGAGGGGATAGAGGGAGGGGAGAGGCACAGAAACTTTAATACGGGAGGAGCGGGGTAGGGGTGGGGGTACATGGGGACCTCATATTTTTTTAATGTAACATTTAAAAGAAAATAAAGAAGAAAAAAAAAAAAGCCTACCTAACCTGTGTAGTGGGTGTAGATCAGTGGATGAATGCCTACTTCACATCTACTAGTTCCCTGGTTAAGTCTTCAGCACTGATTAAGAGAAGGGAGCATGAGAGTGATCCAGAGGGTTGTCAGGCATTCAGCTGGCACCTTGTGACAGAGAACTTATAGACTGATTTTTTTTTTTTTAGGTTCTTTGATCTGTTATTATATTTCTTCTTATTTTTTTATTTTAATTCGTTTTTATTCTCTAAATTTTTATTTTTTTATTTTTTATTTTACTCTCTAAAATCAGGTTGATTGATGAAGAACTGGTATCCTAAGACAGTTCCTAGTGGCCTAAGAGGAAAGCCTCATTGTCCTCGGCTGTTTCTTCTATTTTCTATTAGTTTGTTTCTCTTTTTTTCTTTTTCTTCTTTTTTCATCCTTAGTTTCTTTATTCCTTTCTTTATTTCATTTTTCCCCTTCTTCATCTCTTTTATTTCATTCCACCTTCTCTTTTTTGGTCTTTTTTTTTTCTTCTTCTTTCATCTTTCCAGTCTTTTATATTATTCCTTTCTCCTGGTTTCATTTGTCTTCTTGTTTCATCTTTTTATTCCAACTTGTTTAATCTTCTAACTTTCTGCTTTTTATGATTTTTCACTCATTTTTAATGGCAACCTCCATCTGTTATTTATTTTTAATAGTTTTTATTTTTAAAGATACACTGATCATGCAAAATGTTACATTAAAAAATATAAGAGGATCCCATATACTCCCACTCCCCACACCCACACTCTTCCCATGTCACCAAACTCTTTCATCAGAGTGGCACATTCATTGCATTTGATGAATACATTTTGGAGCATGTCTACATAGCATGGATTATGGTTTACATTGTAGTTTACACTTTCTCCCAGTCCATTCAGTGTGTTATGGCAGGATATATGATGTCTTGCCTCTGTCCCAGCAATATCATGCAGAACAACTCCAATCCTGAAAATATCCCAGTATCACACCTCTTTTTCCCTCTTCCTGCCTTCAGCAACTCCCATGGTCACTGTCTCCACATCAGTGATACAATTTCTTCCATTGCTTGAGTCACAATAATTCTACAGTAGAATACCAGTAAGCCCACTCTAATGCATATTTTATTCCTCCATCCTGAAGACTCTGGGATGGCGATGCCCACTCCACCTCTAACTTAAGAGGGGGCATAGATCCCACATGACTGATGGATGGAATTCTCCTACTTGCAGTTGTTGACACTCTTGGTTCCCTGGTGTGGTGGTTGACCATCCCCACCTACCTGACAGCCAACCTGGGTAGGTCCAATAAACCAAAGAGTAGGTGCTACAACATCACTGAGGCTCAGGGTCCAGGTGGCACACAGTCAGTCCAGAGATTCAAGTTTCCCGAGCATACACCAACCCCAGTGCCAACCACAGGTTCAGTAAAGTTGGCAGAAGAGGTATGTGTAGAGAGGTCACATCTGACTCCAACTCCATTACACTCAGGAGCACAAATTCCAAAGTAGGACCCACTGGCAAAGTCCTGAGCTCCAGAGCCATCTATCATGACTGTAGGACATGGGTGTCTCCATAGCCCTCAGGAGCACCCCTACTTGAGGTTGTATCTACTTTGGCTGTCTCTGAGTTCCTGCTGAAATGTGTGTAAGTGTGACCCATCTGATGACCTCCCAACTCACTTTGAAGTCTTTTAGACATATAAACTCATTTGTCTTCACTGTTTCCCCATTTTATTCAATGTTTTTTTCTAGTTGCATCACCAGCAGGTACTTGTTAGAAATCCATCGGCACCAGGGAGACTTATCCCTGGAAGTCATGTCCCACGGTGAGGGGAAGGTAATGCATTTAACATGTTGAGTTTGACTTAGAGAGTGGCCACATTTGGGTAACATGGAGGCTCTCAGAAAGTAGCTCTTATTTATTTATTTATTTATTTATTTATTATTTATTTATTTGTTTATTTGTCTTATTTTTTAATGTCACATTCAAAAAATATGAGGTCCCCATATATCCCCTACCACCCTCACCCCACTCCTCCCCCCATAACAACCTCCTCAATCATCATGAGACATTCATTGGATTTGGTGAATACATCTCTGAGCACCGCTGCACCTCATGGTCAATAGTCCACATAGTCGCCTGCACTCTCCCCCAGTCCACCCAGTGGGCCATGGGAGGACATACAATGCCTGGTAACTGTCCCTGCAGCACAACCCAGGACAACTCCAAGTCCCCAAAATGCCCCCACATCACATCTCTTCCTCCCACTCCCTACCCCCAGCAGCCACCATGACCACTTTTTCCACACCAATGCCACATTTTCTTCTATTACTAATCACAATAGTTCATGAATAGAATATCAGTAAGTCCACTCTAATCCATATTCTATTCCTCCATCCTGTGGACCTTAGAATGGTTGTGTCCACTCCACATATATATCAAGAGGGGCTTAGATTCCACATGGATGCTGGATGCAATTCTCCTGCTTTCAGTTGCAGGTACTCTTGGCTGCGTGTGTGGTGGTTGACCTTCTTCACATCCATGTTAGCTGAGTGGGGTAAGTCCAATAAACCAGACTCTGCAACTCTAGACCTAGTGGAAATTTCAAACACACAGGGTCCTAGGCATTTTCATCAGTATCAACGGCCCATCATTGGATGATCTTTCTTCTTTGGGTTTGTCCTTGCACTGGGGGGACTGTTGCTGCTCTACTGGGGAGTGCAACAGCATTCCCTGGAATGGGAACTCAGCAGTCCCTCAGTTGTCATGTGAAACTCTACCCATTATGTCAATACCTAACAAACATGTGAACATATCTATATATCCTATATGCATGCCCTGGAGAACTCTCTCCCACCCATGCATTCCCCATCGATGACACCCCCATCAATGCTCCTCCCCTGCCATAGTTGAACCCCTCTGTGATCCAAAACTTCTTCAAAAATGAAGTCTATTATATTGCCAAATTCAATTAGTAGGAAAATGAAATAGTAAAGATAGGTTTAAAGATTAGAAATAGAATACATAATAATTTAGAAAAACTAAAATAAAGGAAAAAATAAATTAAGGTATTAAAAAATGAAAAAAATCATAAAATTGTTTTTTGTTTTGTTTTTTTTTATGTTTTGCATCTCATTTCTGTAATAGGTGTTGCCCTATATGTACAGGCAAGATAATCTCTTCCATTTCTTCCTAATTGTTGACATTCTTGCTGACATCCTTTTTTTTTTTTTATGTCTTCAAAAAAGTTTTAGGTCACAGTAAAGTCACATATATAGTATAAGGGACTACCATGTACCCAACATCAAATCCTTTTCCACCTTACACAGCAATGATAATTTTACATGTGGATGTTACATTTGCTACAACTGATGTACAGATATTGAAACATAGCTGCCAACCATGGTTCCATTATGGTTTACATTTTAGACTGTACACTTTTATAAATTTTTGGTGAAGGTTAACATGGCCTATATCCGTCACTGCAGGATCATGTAGAATATCTCCATTACCTCCCAGTTACCCCCTCTTCCAATGATTTTATTCCTCTCACCCTCTCCCCTCAGGACCCACAGTGACAACCATGCTTTGCTACTTGAAGGACAAGACTCATAGATACTCACAAAAATGCTGAGGGCTTAATACACTAGTCTGTACTCCCTGATTGGAAGCCAACCATGCTCTCAAGAGACAGACTCCCATCTGTTTGAGAATATCATGTCTCTCCAGGAAGGGGGTATAACACCTTTCCACTCATTGCATGGGTCTCCACCCACTGACATAACACACTATGACATGATGAGCACTCACACACTCCCTAGAAGTCTGCCCCATGTGCACCCTGTGCCTGCTGCCCCCTGTCAAGCACCTTAAACCAGTAATCCTTTCTTATTATATTTTCTAAAGAGTTTTCTAAACATTATAGTTTCAACCACATACCCAACAATCTCCCATGTTCACCTGCTCCCCCAACACTTCTCTCAATTCTGTGGACCATCTGACCCATCCTCCCAACCCTAGTCCCCTTCAAGCTTACAAAGTCCATGACAATAGTTTCCCTATGCGCCCATCTTCTCCCTTCACTGCACAACTACTTACCTCAATTTTATCACAGATTTTGCCCATGTGGGCATTGGTTCACATCCTTCCTCTCCCCCACTCCATTTCCTGTAAGCCTATCTTCAAGTCTCTGGCTTTCTGAAACAACTTGATTTGCTTAATTCATATCAGAAAGGTCATATAGTATTTGTCTTTCAATGCCTGACTTGCTTTGTTCAACATTAGGTCCTCAAGATTCATCCATTCTACCCCATATATTAGTACTGAATTCCTTCTTACAGCTGAGTAGTATTCCATTGTATGTATATACCACATTTTGTTTATCCATTCATCTGTTAAGGGGCTTTTGGGTTGATTCCAACTTTTGCCAATAGTGAATAATGCCTCTATGAGCATTGGTGTGCATATATCAGTTCATGTTCTTTCTTTCAGTTCTTCTGGATATATACCCAGCAGTGGAATTGCTGGGTCATATGGCAAATCTACAGCTAGTTTTTTGAGGATCTGCCAAACTGCCCTCCACAATGGTTGGATCCTTTGCATTCCTACCAGCAGTGGATGATGCTTCCCATTCTTCCACATCCTCTCCAACACTTGTAGTCCTCTGTTTTTTAGTAGCCATCAGTCTAATGGGTACAAGATGGTATCACATTGTAGTTTTGATTTGCATTTCCGAAACAGCTACTGATGTTGGGCATCTTTTCATGTGCTTTTTAGTCATTTGTATTTCTTCTTTGGAGAAGTGTCTGTTCAAATCTCTTGCCCATTTTTTACATGGGTTGTTTGTCTTTTTATTTTTGAGGTATAGTATTTCTTTATATATGGTGGATATTAGGCTCCTATCAGATATATGGTTTCCAAATATTCTCTCCCATTGGGTAGGCTGTCTTTTCACTTCTCGATAAACTCTTTTGAGGTGCAAAAGGCTATAATTTTGAGGAGTCTCATTTATCTATGTGTTCTTTCACGGTCCATTCTTTGGGTGTGAAGTTCATGAACCATTTCCTATTACAAGGTCCTGTAGATTCTTCCCTACATTGTCTTCCAGGATCCTTATGTTCTTAGCTCTTATATTTAGATATTTGATTTATCTTGAGTTGATTTTTGTATAAGGCATGAAATAGTAATCCTCCCTCATTCTTTTGCATGTGCATATCCAGTTCTCAAAGCACCATTTTTTGAAGAGGCCATTCTTTCCCATTTGAGTGGGCTTTGTGGCCTTGTCATATGTTAGATGACTGTACTTATGAGGATCTATATCCAAACTTTCAATTCAGTTCCATTGGTCACTATGTCTATTCTTGTGTCAATACTATGCCATTTTGGCCACTATAGCTTTGTAGTATGTTTTAAAGTAAGGTAGTGTGATTCCTCCAATTTCATTTTTCTTTTTCAATTTGTCTTTGGCTATTC